>NC_143213.1:4113499-4429922 GCF_030267445.1 Bombyx mandarina
CCTCTCAATAATGAGATCCATTCGCTACCATTAAATCGTTTCAACTTCCATTTTACTTCCGCTCTGACAGTATACCAACGAATATATTTTTTTCTATGTTTATTATAAAATACGATCAACAAAAACTTAACATATTCAATATTAACTCAACCCTGATTTAAATATTGAATATGAATAACATACGGTTTCCTGTACAAAACCACATTTACGTTAGAACGATTTTATGTGACCATAGTTTACGATTTATATATAAATGAATATATATTTAAGCTGTACATCTTTTGTGTCTGGAAAACTGAAGCTTCAAGGTGCGGCCACCGGCGTTTGGCTTTCTCCAGCCAGCCGGTCGCCAGCCACACGCAACTTTAATCACAAGACTTGATTACTCGTCAATTTCCTATACTTTCAAAGTGGCGTGACGTAAAAGAGCCGGCTGAGAAATTTCGACTCGGAATTTTTATGAAACTTTTTATTCGTGCTTATAGTTAGTTATTTCAGCGAACCTTGTGCCTGCTGTAAAGGAATCGTATCATAAAATGAAGGCATTTGCTAATGCTGACGATTTTTTGGGCCTTAGTGGCAGGTGGAGATTTGGCCAACCTGATGGCGTGCGGACATTGATGCCCATGGACTTAAGCAACGCCAAGAACTCATATGAGCCGCTGGCTGCCACTTAAGATTCTCTTCAAGCCTCGTTTGAAGAAGAACATGTCATCAAAGTTCATTCGAAACGGCACGTTTGAATAATACTTTTTCTGTGTAATTCCTATTATTTTAATGAATTCAGCGAAATCAAAACCGCATTGGAATAACTTTTCCACTATTTGTTATTATTTTTCTAGGCAGACGTGCATACGGCCCACCTGATGGTAAGTGGTTACCATCGCTCATAGACGTCATCAATGACAGGGGCACAGACTTAACACAAGACTGGCTTTATTAACGTATAGATCCCAAAATAAGCCATTGCAGAATGCGTTATGACTGTTTCAAGTGCTTAAAACCAATTGATACTCTAAGTGTTAAACGAACTAAAAGAGGGTAGACAGATTTTTCTGCTATTAACATCCTACCCAAAATAAAAAAAAGCCGCTGAACGTAACTTCTCGGGATCCTCCAAGAAGTCCACTGAAAAAGTCTCAGTAAATGACCACCATTTTACTGAGATTATCTTTCATCCCATATCATCTCATTTCATTTCATTTCGTCCCTTGTTTCATATTAATCAACTTCATTTCATTTCATAATATCATTTTTCATTTAAAAAAAAGTTTTCACTAAAATTAAAATAAGATTTGACCTAAAGGTCTTAGTTACCAAGTCATAAAACTCCTTTAAAAAAAAACATCCTACCCGTCATTTTCCGTCACGTATGCCTCAAAAACTAAGAAATTAAATAAAATCAAAAATGACGTTATGAAGTCACTAAATAATAGTGTGTATAATTTACTGCACTTTATGTTGTATAGTCCTCATTCACGGAACTCGGGCGTGTCGATGCGGGTCGCGCCGCAGGGAGTTTCCCACGGATCATCCCATAACAAATTAAATGCATCCCATGTATGCTAAATGCATTTATGTACGCGGTTTGCTCATTTTCCCTATTTTCATATAGAGTCTATATGAAAATATATTCATCGAATATTTTATTTTCACAGTTCTGCTCATTTAATATTTTAGCTAGCTCCGGGAAGTGTTGTGCAGATATTTCCGATCAACAAAGCAATGTTTTGAAAAATGATAATTTTTTTCTAAACGCTTGGATCTTTTGCCACATTTCATGAATATACCTCGTTCAGACTAGTATTCTGACGTCATGTTACAATATGACTGTCTTTGGCGGGATTTTTCGCTCAACTGTCATGGCGTTGACGTACAATAGTTGTTTGAAACGAACTCTACTCTATAGACAGTATCCCAGAATCCAAATAATATATTGTGAACAGTTATTTTGTTTTAAATAAGGTTGCCAAAAAAATTGAGTATTACATGCATTACGTATTTCAACATGTAAATCGGTCACCTTTGAAATGTTGGTAACGGTTTTAGCATTTCCAAGTCTTGATTTACAAGCACGTCCGATATTCGTAGGTGGTAACGACTCAAATGCTAAACATTTTACAGCTATAAAACCGGAATACTTATGTTTTGTCAAAGTTACATTATAAACAAAGTAAAGGACATTGCCTTTAAACGGCATACCTGCACGTTCGTAGCTACCTATACGACGCATTTGCTGAGGTAAAAGGCCCTTTGTTTATCAGTAGGTGGTCTAAAGAATACCACAAAAATTCTTAACGTACACTCCAGAGCCCCCTCAAAATAATGTTATAAAAACGGATTTGAGATAACGCTAATGCAAGACTAAACAAACATCATTATCGCATTTTACATCCGTAGGTGACTTAATAGAAATAACAAAGATAAATAATTTATGTACTACGGATAGTGTAAACGAGAAAGTTCTTGGTACCGAACGTGCTACCAAACCGCGTCTATTTGCACAGCTAAACAAACTTCACGCATTTGTTGTTATCGTGCAACCATATTCTATGGAACTTCTTAGCTGACATAAACCGAGACGATCCGAAACTGAACCGCAGGGATCAATGGTAACTGGTCGAATTATATCAAAGTGTGATGACGATGTTGCGCCAGTCGATGAAAAACAGTAAAATAATAGCATCATTGTAGATAGACTACGATATGCCTCGGAACTGGGTCGGGTTGTTTACCTTACAACTATACACTTGTTCCAACCGTAATGCAGTTGTAATCGACCTCTTCCTTTATCTGGTTTCTTATTTTTGAATAACACAATAGGTAAATGAGTAGGTATTATACTATAATATTCCCTTGGTTATAAGTTTCAACTCCTTGGTGTTTAATTCGGCTAATCGATAGTACATTGCTTATAGAAGTCACGTATAACGATCTAAATAACAAATTTTATAAATGATGTTAAAAACCAGTCCAATTTATAAAGAGCGTTTTTAAACTGAAAATCTAAAATTTTTAGTAATTTAAATGATTAGGTACATCGAAAATGTAAAAAAACATTGTATTCAATAATCTTTAATTGATACCGCAATTTTGTACGCACATCCCGTCCGAGCATGTCCGGAATAGCCCGGAAAAAAAAGTAAGATCGCACATACTGTAATGGCGCTATGTAAATCCTTCAAGACATTAAAATAGAAAACCCTTCAATGTTCAAAGAATAATTTTTTGCAGCATACAATAAACATAACATGACTTATTGTTTTATTTCGCAGTACATAGCCACAAGTAACGACTAATACAAATACATAATATCGGATTGTGAACCACTCTATTACGATTTGAGATGTGAAAAAGTTTACGTTTACCAGGTCTCCTTAAGCTCGAAAACAATAAAATATAAATAAAAATAAATAAACAAAACACGACGGAGAGCAGCAACGCGGCGAGCTTCTAAAGTTACGAATGGTCTCAACAAATAAGTGGTTTACACACAGACACACACAAAAGCAGGCACAACAAGGACAGATCACGTCGACTCAAAGCTCTACTCACACTCCGAGAGACGCGACCCAGTCCGCCACACGACTTTGCTCAATGAACTGCATACGAAAGAAACGTTACTTCATTTATAATACACAATAAAAGTCTATAAACGAAGTAATGTTTCTTTCCACTAATATGTAAATCTACAGTTTTTTTTTATTGCTTAGATGGGTGAACGAGCTCACAGCCCACCTGGTTTTAAGTGCTTACTGGAGCCCAAAGAGATCCGTAACGTAAATGCGCCACCCACCTTGATATATAAGTTCTAAGGTCTCAAGTAGAGTTAGAACGGCTGCCCCACCCTTCAAACCGAAACGCATTACTGCTTCACGGTAGAAATAGGCAGGGTGGTGGTACCTACCCGCGCGGACTCATAAGAGGTCCTACCACCAGTAAAAAGTTTTTACGGATGTTCCGTTATAACTACTGAACCATGCATCCGATTGACTTGAAACTTAGTATCCATGTAGAAATTACATGTACAAGTTAATTTTAAATGCCCAGAGAAGCGGACCCAGCTAGTATTTAAATAAAAATAAATTCAATGAAATTCATGTTAAACAATACGTTGTTTTGATTAATCCCGTAATTCATGAAAACGCAGCAAACATTACATTTTTAACGGTTTTAGATATTATGTTAGATACCAATTACTGTAAATATACAATCAATGAACGGTTTCCTTGATCAATGAACTTAATCATATGCAATATTTACTTTAAACTTTACATCTACGGCATTGTATAAACATTGTTTGCTCCACTAATATACATATTTTATTTCTGCACAATGACATATCGTCTCCTACGTCACCTAACATAATGCACGATACGACACGACGCAAACAAACACCACACCACCTGTTAGATTTTATTACCAACACGTTAATATGCCTAAATAATTTGTGTCCATTATAAAACCATACATATGAAATGATAGAAAATATTATTAAATACGTACATAATCCTTTTTGCTTTTATTTCAAAGTAGTTTCACATACATTTCCGTATTAATATTTATCGATAATAAGGACAACTTTATTGCCTTATTACCTACCGAGAGAAGGGCAGAAATATACCTAATAGAATTTATTGCAACGACTAACGGTGCAATGGCCTTTCTTGACACACCTTTTTGATGGGGAATAAACGCAAAAAAAAAACAATTATCATGACGAAACATTTCGAAAAACTACCAAATGATGCAAAAAAATATAGTTGATTGAAATATTTCTAGATTTTCTAAGAGGGGCGATTTATTAGGTATATCGATACGATCACAAATACAAGAATGATAAGTATCGTTTGCTGGTAGCGATGGGTGGTCGACGCGAATTTCGGCAGAGCGGTGTGCTGTGGACCGGTTCCGAGAAGGATCGGCGCGTCGGCGGCAGGTATTGTGTCTGCCCTCCGCCACACGCGCCGCTTCATTACCGTCGGTCGAGGCCTTCCCCTCTTCCCCTCCGACACCCCCGAGCTCTAGCGTAGGCAGCTCATAAGCCCGAGGCGCCAACTGAATCCTCTCTGACGTTTACACATCAATTTGTAGTTTGGCTGCACTTTTAAATTAGTTTTTACCTGTTTCATTGTTCTGATGAACTAATGAATTATTTTTCAAATAAATCTAAGAGTTTGAATATTATTTAAATATTACTAATGAAAAATTTACTGTGGTGGGCAAGGTAGAAGGGAAAAGACCCGCCGGCCGGCCACCAAACCGTTGGTCAGATCAGATAACTGCGCTCACTGGACTCTCTGTTGCGACCGTTCTGAGAGAAGCCGAAAACCGAAGGAAATGGAAGCTGATGGTAAAGGGCCACGAAGGGCTTTCAGGGACACGACCTTCAGCAATGAAGTATGCGAATAAGAAGAAGAAGTTGTTAAATGAAAAAAATTTATTCGAGCCCTACACCCCAGAAGAGAGTAATAGGAAAGAATGATGATGATGATGACTAGTTTAAGTTGTAAAATTTATTATACTTTTCTCAAATTTTATAAAAAAAGAACATTAATTTAAAATTATATAACATTGACTTGAAAGCGAATTTTGTAATTAAAAGTTTTAATACTAAGTATTATTTGTTTCAATTCCCGCAAGTACTTACAATCTCGATATTTTTATGTTTGTGCGTCAACAAGTGCACAAAAATGCTTGAAAATGTAATACGAAATAACAAATATTGCCGACAGCATTGCCGTCCCACTCACCACATGCAAGAAATAATATCGTGTTCACCTAATCTCTTTTTGGTTACCGACGCGCTATATCTCATCCTGGCAGCCATTGTCAATAAGAACCGAGGTCGGAAGCAAATAGGAGAAAAGAAGCATCCACATTTTTGTTTTCTTTTCGAACACTCAAACAAAATAAGCTGAGGCAGGGCAAGAACGCGCGCCGCCTTTTAAAATTCGAATTTCTAATACTTTTTTTTTTATGCCTCATCTTTTCATTAATATATTACGTCGGACGCTAGCTGTCAATTCCTTTTTATCCTCAAGTTAGGACTGTACCTGAGCGGAGTGATGCTTAAATAGAATTTTACGATGACAGCCCATTGTGAAGCGGTCGTGTGAAATATCGTATCAAATAAATGGTCCAACATAATGACTAATACAACATTTATTTAGGCAAATACTCTAATAATATAAATTACGATAATTATTATGTATTTAATGAAATCATGATAGTACCTATTTTATGTTGAGATAATACTGTCAACATAAATACGCGTGCCAGATACGCGTATCTATCGTAATCGTGAACATAAATACGATTACATAAGTAATCGATATGAAAAAATACGACCTCTTAGAATAAAGAATGACTTCAGTGAGTCCAACGACACAGGTCTAAAGTAAGCAATTAGACAGCAAGAAACTCAAAGGAAATTGCCAATTGACCCATTGTTTGAACTTTGAATTTGCGTCTGACTGGTATTTATTAAATGCGTACAGCATATAAGATGACAATGTTACATAAATACACATACATATTATGATTTTTTATTACGTATTGCATTGTACGTAGATAATCTTGAAAGTACTCATTTCAGTCCAAAACAGAGGCATTAATAAAATCTCACGGCACCGACCCAGTTTGTTAATTATCATTAAAGATTTTTTTATAAATATTATATCACAATTGAGTGATTTTCACAAACATTTGAGGTGTGTTACATAATTATTCTACTTCAAAAAGTTATTTCACGGTACATATATTAAATTTTAAAGTGTATGTAATACAAACTTCAAGTTTAAAGTCGTGACAAAAGAAAAAATTCGGTTGATAATAATCATTTAATGTCCAAAATTTTATACTAGTGTTTCAAATGTGAAAATGATGAAGCTAGTATACAATGAACTTTATTATTGTGTATTAGAATTGCCGTGGTTATCAAATTGATTATTACTTTGTTTCCTTTGATTCGTTTTGAATCGTGATTATTTGGTTGAATTTTCCCAAAAATAATAATTGTGAATTCATAGATCATGAGACCATGATGTATAGCTTAAAAAACTCAATACTGAGCAATTAGAGGTGGGGCGTAATCTTGTTTATTCGGAAACTAAAACCAACATCACTAAATTTGTCCCTTATTCATACTTTTATGTCAAATAAAAATTGTTTTCATGTTTTGTCGTTTGTTGTATATGTACGTATGTATTTTTGTATATAAAACACATTTAGGTCCGCTGAAATTGTATTCCTAAATTTGGCGATATAGATAAACTATTTCTAGCAATTAACAATGAACATAATAAGATCCAATAGATCTAATAAATTGTTCTAAGAGAAACTAAGACCAACTCAACACATGATTGCTTTACAGTAGAAATGTTATATTATATTTTATATTAAAATAGTCAGCGAAAAGATATAATATTATTACAATATAAAAACGACCAAATACCTATGGATTGACCTTTAAGTTTAGTATGAAAAAGGAATTTTGTTCAGCCGCGGGTACGGCGTGTTTGAGATTGTTCTGAATCAGTCAATATAGAATTGATGCTACGTATGCTTACATAACTTTAATTATAAAATATATTTATCGGATTATTATAACGACGGACACTTGTGGGCATCTGAAAAACGCAATTCAAAAAAAATTTAACAACCTTCAACCACAGATCAGATCCCGTAAGCGAATACGAATTGTAGGATTAACTCTTTTTTTCTTGGTTATTTTTGTTTGACATGTTTTGTGTATTTTAGTATGTACAGATTCTATTACAATAAATGAGGCTCTGAATCTTTACAATAAGATCTCAAAAAACTTTAAATTCCTACCTGTGCCTAGATTCAAGAATAAATTGAAATATTTTTATGCATAAATTACTGAAATCTTGATGGATAACATGACTTGGAAATGTATTCCAAACTATCTCAATTTTTGTGACAAATTACTTTTTTTTCCCAAAAAAATTATATACTTACTGGATTATTGCATTACAGAAAAAAACGAGTGTAGTTAATAAAATTTCTCTAACTGGTATTAATATTGATTGATTTATTTGCAACGTATACGGAAAGATAAAAGTAATTGCAGTACAACACGTTTTTCCATTACTTTAGTCGACGAAAAGCTGAATTTACATGTAATTATAATATAATGACATCAGAATAAACTGTATGACACATCATATTATTAAACTTTCGCTCAATAAATGTACCACATACAAAATCATGAGTCTAAAGCGTTTCGCAAAAGAAATGTTTGATAAGCTAAATAAATTCTAAAAACTCTAATATTTTAATTTACTTTTTTACTAGAAAGCTGATGCTTCCCGTGTGGTCCCATTTCAATTTAGCCTAGTTCTGATAATGGTATTCATGGAAAAACCATATAAGTCTTAAATTTGCATTAAGTACGTACGCAACAAATAGATGAATAACTCAATACCACGCCAACCAATTTCGATGATTATTGTTTTTAATGTATATTAATTTGTTTTGGAATATCTTTTTTTTTTCTATTTAAAGTCGCTTTTTGTTAAAGCATGTCTATTTACAATTATCAAATTGATAGGGAATTAGTACAATTATGGCCGAAGAAAACACATTATTCCTTTTTTTCTCTTCATACACGTCACCAGATTGCAATGAAGTGCTCACAGATGAAAAAAGCAACATCGATACACTATGTTTTTTTTGTATATATCTATTTATAGTTTTAAACCCGGTTAGATTCAGTTAAACGCCTATCTAACTCTCTTAACCGGCTAACACGATTTGCCAAATTGGAGCGTAAAAAATAAAGTTTAATGTGTAAAATTGACCTAAAAATGATTTTGTCATTTTATATATTTTAGAGTGAGTCAAATGTATAATTAGGGCACTTAAATTATGAAATATTATTTTATTAATACCAATCTGAAACAAAAGAGGTACAAACCTAACCTAACTAGGTCGAAGATTCGCTTTTGGAAAAATTAAACTCTATGAAAATGCTTTTCTCTGTTTTATTATTTGCTGTTTGTCTCTAAACGAGATTTGAAACCATGCTTCAGTGGTAGATAGCTTGATTGTGTCCCTGATGTTATTTATGTATATGAGCTATATGTTATGTTATGTTCAATAGTAGTTGTAACTGTACTGAGATCTTAGAACTTATATCTCAAGGTGGGTAGCGCATTTACACTGTAGATGTCTATGGGCTCCAGTAACCACTTAACACCAGGTGGGCTTTGAGCTCGTCCACTCATCTAAGCAATAAATAAATAAAAGAGCGGCTTTGACCTCTAACTGTCCTCCTGATCGTAAGTTCAGACCTGGTGATCGTAACACCTGGTGTTAAATGATTACTGGAACCCATAGACATCTACAACGTAAATGCGCCACACACCTTGAGATATAAGTTCTAAGGTCTCAGTATAGTTACAACGGCTGCCCCACCCTTCAAACCGAAACGCATTACTACTTCACGGCAGAAATAGGCAGGGCGGTGGTACCTACCCGTGCGGACTCACAAGAGGTACTACCACCAGCTAACGTCAATAAACATTCCAAAACTTGTAAACGGTACATTTAGAAAATGCCTGGTCAACATGTCCGAGAGGACAGTGCAACGAACTATTTGTGTCGGTGCGACATCGCATTCGTACAAACGCCCTGGGCTCGAAGCCAGCCAAATTAAACTTAGTGCAACAGTCGTGTCAAATATGATTTTCTCGGCCAGATGTATGTATGTAACACTATTCCACTAACTAACATTATAAGTATTATCTGTGAACGAATACAATTTAAAAAAAAAACCTTTACAGATTATCTGTGCTTTACATACAAAATTATTGATTTTCTGTAACTACACAAATTAGCAAGTTTTATATGTTTTTTTTATTGCTTAGATGGGTGGACGAGCTCACAGCCCACCTGGTGTTAAGTGGTTACTGGAGCCTATAGACATCCACAACGTAAATGCGCCACCCACCTTGAGATACAAGTTCTAAGGTCTCAAGTATAGTTACAACGGCTGCCCCGCCCTTCAAACCGAAACGCATTACTGCTTCACGGCAGAAATAGGCAGGGTGGTGGTACCCATGTCTCATATTTTGCTTTGTGTTTTGTAGCTTTTCTGACTCTTTCTATTGCATTTGTGGTTAACGATTAATGTAGGCGTAAATAATGAGTACATTGTAGAAATTCGATTCCTATTTGTCAAATACCGTTAATGTTGCCGTAGCATGACAATTACTGGGAATCACAAAATTCGTATTTTCCTTCATATACACAAATGTAGCTATACCTCGAGTATAATAAACAGAAGACCAAGAATTTTTTTATTCATATATCACACCTGGAATCATTGGCGGAATCAGAATGCCAATTAGAGGAATAACACTCTTTTGTAAAGTGCATTTTCGAAATTATAGGAATCTTAAACTTCAATAATACACAATAATTATTCACGGTTATAACGCAATTGAATTCTGTTAAAACTACTTTTATACGGACGACGTGACCACGAAAACTATAAAGTGAGTCGACTATTATCAAAGCCGGCAATGTGACTTTTGGACAATTATTGGTAAATCAGAAAAACGAATTATTGTCTTTGTATTCCATTGGCAGTCACAAAACTCTTCTGAACGACATCTTAGATAAATAACAGGTTAAGTATTAACCTTTATTTAATGCAGGATTTGAACCGTATTCTTTGAAGGAGACGATTATATTCATATCAATCTGTATTGACATATCAATAACATTTTTTTGTCCAAATGCACAGATTGCCACCTTTGATAATAGACGACTCAAGTATTGAAAACATCGAACATAAATTAAAATAATAAATGTGAGATTAAACCGTAAAAGTAGTTTTAATAATATAATATAATACAATGGCAACTTTACAAGTATTGAATTACGTTAATTGCAATCGAATTCAGTAGGGTATTAATGTCAAACTACAGGAATGTCGAAATTTTGTTAATTTATGAAAAAAGATATCATTTGTTTCTGTAAATCAAAAGTTTACCAATACCAAGGTTGGGGTTACATTTTTATGTAATAACTGACTTCAATGTACAACAAAATGTTCATTGATAATAGTAATTAAAGAAAGTATTAATCATTAAAGCATTTACAAATAAACATTTCTTACCAGAGTGACATATTAATGATGAATAACATAATAATATGTGTATATCTTAACAAAACTTCGACTGTTATTATTATTAACTTGTACGCGATTACTTGACAGCATAAATGTTGCACCACGTTATACAGAAATTACAAAGTTTTAACGTGTTTTCAACCATCATGGGTAGGTAATCGAACAAATTTCATTGTGATACATCCTTCAAAAAAATCTATATTTGTAATCGAAATAAATAAATGCTACAATTCTTCTTCTGTATCCACCTTTTCTTTGTGCATTTCAATGGTTTTATCGGTATATTTTACTGATAATCCTTGGCATATCAATGCACCTAGATAGAGGTTCTAAATACTAAGACTTCGGTGGGAGTGAGACAACTTTGATTACATTTTGCCTTCACTATTGTTCAACATCAAACAGAACACATAAAATTTAATTTTCAGCGCTAAAGTATAGATAGCTAAGTGCATCATATGCCGTTAGTCGGTCATATCCAAATAAGTCAAAATAGATTGTAAAAGATCAAGGTTCGAAAGAAGAATGAAGAATGGGGTAGAATCTTATCTTTCCAATCTTTTTCTGTAATGCCTTTCAGATGTGGTGCCAAAATTAATATGTGCCCTGAAAATGCCTTAGATAAGATGAGAATGCGCTGTTTGATAGTAGCAACTCATGATACATTTAACACGTATAGTTAATGTGATAACTTATTGTAAGGTATCTATACTTTTTCTCTGCAACGCAAACCCAAGGGTCTTAACAAGGTCACAAGTACCAAAACAAACCAAAAATGAAAATAAGTAATAATGAAGAGTTTTTTTTTTTTTTAAATCCGATTCGTAATATAATTTGTTTATAGTTTACTTATTAAACCTGCGGAATAAATGAATCATTCACAATAGTAATAAGGATAACGTAATAATGAATTATGCTAAAACACTACGCGTTACATTGTCGATATATTGTGGAAGTAAAGGTTTCGAACTATTTACAACGACCTTGATATTTGCTCGGCTAATGTCACACAAGGCAGATAATGCTATCGAAGCTAAAAGGAAATTCCAAGCCTCCAGTCTATCTACGGCGACCATGACAAAGACATGATTATTGAGTCAACTTCGGTATGCAATTTCGATAAGGCCTCTTTGTCTTTTGTTCCTCATAAAAACTTCCTTGGATGGGGCAATAAAAACGCCACGCATTCTTTCCAAAATTTTCATTTAATTAAAACATTGCCATGATGACAATCGCTTTATCCTCAGAGGGCGTAAAAAACAATACAAAAAATCAATCATTAAATATGTTACATTATTTCTAGAGCTCTATAATATACCAGTGGGCTCGACGGACATTGCCTATGGTTTAAAATAAAATAAAAGCTGACCACGGAATCTGATCGCAACACCACTTACCGGGTTCAATTGTTAATCCAAACTATCAATGGACACAATTATAAAAAACTTAGAATCCGTTTACATGGACACGTGTTCAAATATAATGCTAAACCATCCAGGGTCCCAGTCAAACACACGAAAATCTTAAACAAAATCGGTCCAGCCGTTTAAGGGTTCAGTGACTAACACACATCTCTGGCAAAAAAAATTGCCCATTGTATCAGGCCATGTGCTTATGCCATCAGCCAAAATATAGTTTCAAATCAACTCAAAATTAGATAACTGTCATGCGCAACTTTCACTTATCGCGAGTTGATTTCACTTTCCTCGCGTCTGGCCCACTAATGAGTCGATTCCGAATGTTACGCAACAATTGGTATTCATTGATCGGCTTCTAAATGGCCAATATAATATATTATAATAATATAAATATTAGGTAAAAGCCCTGATAAACTTTTCATTAGACCTCCGTTTCGTCATCATTCTAGAAAATATATAAACAACAAAAAAACCTAAGAATTTTTTAATACTAACTTAGCATGTGGTCATTGCCGCCCGTGGGTGTGAAAATAATTATGACAATACTGAAAAAGAGACCGACAATCAACTGCTGGAAAATGAGCAAAAATTTGTAATCGCTAATAACTAACTCTACCCATGTCTTTGGTCTAATCTCAGTTCATTTGGAGACTATATTCCTCCTAAATTACTACTTTTACGCTCTAATCTCGTGTTTAATTATTTTTATTTCATTATTTTCAATGTTTCGAATATTTTACGTCGTTTAAGACATTCATCATCAGGGGTATAGTAAAGTCGCTGCCTACTGCTGAAAATACCTATCAAAATTGTTTGATCAAGGAGATGTCATAGCGACCATAAAACCACGTGGAGGAGCAAGGTCTTCACATCCTAAAATTTACCAAAATAATGGTTAAATGAAAAATAATGATTTTTTACTGGTGGTAGGATCTCTTGTGAGTCCGCGCGGGTAGGTACCACCACCCTGCCTATTTCTGAGGTGAAGCAGTAATGCGTTTCGGTTTGAGAGGTGGGGCAGCCGTTGTAACTATACTTGAGACTTTAGAACTTATATCTCAAGGTGGGTGGCGCATTTACGTTGTAGATGTCTATGGGCTCTAGTAACCATTTAACACCAGGTGGGCTGTAAACTCGTCCACGCTTCAAAGCAACAAAAAAAAAAACGATCCCTATCTGAAAAACTGAAATCTTTTTTTTTTAATTATACAAATGAATTCATTGGTCTTTTCGAATATTAGCGATTTCATACCTATTTAAGACGATTACAATCAATAAAAGTTCCACATAGGCGTCAACTTCTAAAATAACAACCAGTTTCAATAGAAGACAATGGATCAATATTAATTGCTGTAATTTAGACATTCGACACGGGAGCCGGCATAACTTCAGCATTCATATTTTATAGGCCTAAAAAAAACTTGGGAATCCGATCCGACTTTTAGTTTAAAAATAGATCTTCATGTATTTTGATGGTTATTATATCAATTAAAAACTTTGAACACCATAACCACGACCCATAAAAAATGATATAGCTAATCCCGATATAGGTAATCTTTCTTGTAATAATTTTACTGTTATGAATATCTGACATTTTAAGAGGCAGAGACACGGCCATCTTCACAATAGTTTTTATTACATTTATTGTTAATGAAACATTGTGTCTTTTTTTAATTTAAGTACATAGTTCTTAGTTGAGGTTAGTTGCTTAGTTCTACTAAGCCACAGATATATTATCTGTGTACTAAGCACAAAAAACATATAGTCATATTGAAAACAGTTCAGTGATAGTTCAGTAGCAGAGGTTACGTCACTAACGTAATCAGCATTATGTATTGGCATAGTGTCAAGTTTCAAGAAAACATAACGAACCGTTCGCTAAAGACATATCATCCGTCCGCGTCCTTAAATTTTTTTCCTACATTCTTGATGTTTGTTTGGAGCAAGGTCCAGTTGTTATTATAACACTTGCTGGCTATTTTGTACGCGTGACCTAATTGAAACAGCGAACATGTCGAACAGAATACACTATTATTATAATACGACTTCATGAGATAATCCTCCGAAATAGGTTATTACTTCATAGCCTTACTATCATATGAAACTTGCTGAATATAAATTAAGTTTTATCTATTTAGTTATAAAATTGAGTAAATAATTAAACGTTTCTGTCATACTACTCATACTTAAATATTATATAATTACTACTATCGGTTTTTTGAATAGAAGGAAGTTAAGATAAGATGAATTTTGTTGAGTTCCAATGAAAGTAGAAAGCCCGCGACATCATTCAAAGCGTGCTCACAAAAAAAGAAGGTAGGTAGGTTTCGATTTTCAACTTTCAAGTTTCAACAATCAAGTAGCAATGAGATGTTTATTGGACATTTTTGGCAGTAACTATAATGTTTTCAACATATAGTTATTATCGACGTTGGTTGTTGATTTGGCAGAAGACAAAAATCCTGAAAATTATTTTAGGCACTACAGAGTAAAACTCTTGCTATTTAACCTACTTTTCTCAACTGGTCATTCACCCATATAATAATATATTGTACCTAGTATTGATAGACGTGGATGATTTCTCGATTTCCTGTTCACCACGAGAATTGTAAAAGTCGTATCTAGATTACATCCGTTTTAAACGGATCACGGCCGAGATTGCAAACACGACTTACAAGTCGACGTATGGTTACACTCCTACACACGCTCGTTTTGAGTAAGCTATATGTTTATACAAAATGAAACAACTCACACGGGCTATAGATTAAAATAATATATTCTTACGCAACTTAACCAAGAACTGCGGATACCGATGCGTAAATTATTGCTTTTCTTTGTTGTATTAAATCCAATGGAATCTTCATATTATCAGCAAAAACTTCGTGGAAATAATCGCATTAAAAATAAAAATCAAATAAGAAATTGGATGTGCACGCGCCTGAGGCGTAAGCACAGGGCCAATGAACGGTGACAGGTGCCGCGCGGCCAATCGCGACGCTTTACTTTACAAGACTTGATTTTAAATCACAAAATTATAATTTACATCCTTGTCTTAGTTGATAATATGTGATACCAGAAACATGCCAAAAAAAATAGGCGAAATTTCAATTCAATCATATAAAGAAACGAGCAATCAACTTCTTTTTTTTATAATTCAAGAAAATAGTATAATTTCCGGGAAACAACTTAATTACCGTCGCCTTCGCATGGTGAGAAATTGACGTTAACATTTTTACTTTTAGATATTTACGTAATATCATCATATTATTATCACCAAATCAAAAACGTTAATTACTTTAAAATCCAAAGTCAGTCATTCATTTAGAGAAGTGCATTCCCTGGCATACTAATGTCCTCCTGTCACTTGGAGACTCAAGGCAACGCGGCAACGGCGCGACTTTCTAACATTTAGTCATACCGTCTGACTACAAAGCAAAACCTGTTGATGCGAAACGCTAAATGCGGCACCATAATTATTGATTTATATTGTAAGCAAACCTCAGGGAAATAAACGATTCGTACCCTCATTTTACAAAGACATTACGCGAACTCTTTTGTCGAGGAGTAGGAATGACGGCGCCAATATCACATATTTTATTTACATCTCGATGAAAAAGTTGGCAACATCCCAATACTGAACGAGATCTGCGCCCATAACGTTATCTAATCATTTAGCAATCCAAATGTCTGTCAGAAACTGGTATAAATTTAAAATGAATGCAAAAAAAATTAACCATTTTCAGTACTCAATCCACTGGCGTTGGACACATTTTAACTGGCAGCAAAGTGACCTCGCCACATTGCGCATAAACTTAATTTAGAGTTTACACCATTCACAGATAACTGAATGGAGGAATGTGGAATTGTAGGTCTTCATATTAATTGTAATGGTAATTACTCAACCAACCAATTCAATACAGATTATGTTTCTTTGTTCAATCAACTTTTTAAAACTTCTCAAGAAAATTACCGAGTCATTAAAAGTTCTTTACCCCACCCAATCGGTACAAAATTACCGAAGTCACTAAACTAATATGTACGTGACTGCTGTTTGATAGAGTTTTAGGCAGCCGTGATTAGAATACTAAATGAATGAGCAACAGTTATCTACACGACGTGATCGGAAATAGTCTTATTTTAAATGACGTACGTGAATGGACACAGTTACAGCTCAACTGAAAATTTGAGCTAGAGCACGCGAAATAAATAGGCAGGCAAATAAAATAAATAAAAAGCTAAATTCAAACCTGTGTGAACTGAGAAGAGATTTTTGTATGATCCTCCTGGTACACTTTGCGCGCCTTCCTTCGTTCTGTCATCAGTGTGGTGAGGCGATCAAGAGCTCGAGACTCGAGAGCTTCGGCATTCAATTTGATGAGACGACTTGTGTTATCCCACTCCTCGGTCATGGTACGCCATGCTGCCGCTATCACCGATCCTAGAGGAGAATACGATATTTTCAACAAGCAATTTTGAGACACACTTTCCTTTCCACCCTTTAAATTGTTTGATTGAATTTCTCGAGCGTAGGTATATTAATGAAAAAAATATTGTGTTGGGCCATAATTTAGTTGTCCATATTTACTGATAAGTCTGCGGCCACCGTCACCGTCAAAATGGTTACCATTTGATAAGTGCTACCTTATTACGAAGGAACAGTTTACTCCACTAGTAGATCAAGTGGTGTTCGCTCAAACCCAATTCTTGCGACCCCGCATCTGTAGGATATGATCCTGTTATAGATACACTTGCGGAACAGCTACCCCTGAGCTATGAGCGCTTCGTCGAAAGCACTGCAGTAGTTGTTAGCAAACCTCTCCCTTCCTTGTTAAGCCCATACACGACCCCCCCCCCTTCTCCAAGCTACCACCCATCCATCCATCCCAAAAGCCTGCCGAGGATTAATGCAGAAGCTCATTGAGATATCCAGGATAACACTTCTGCGTATGGCATCGACAAATCGAATAGAATGAACACATTACACATATATTTTTGCATACTACATCCCGCAAACTAATCGTTCATCCCTTCCTAGTATTAAAATCAGAATAAGTTATCGAAACGTTTCGAGAATATATTCACAATCTAATGAAACCGTCGAAACAACCGGACCATCGGGATGGACAAGTTTTTGTCTATTTTTATGATTTTGCATCGATATTTAGAATTAGGGCTATGCCAGGTACCTGCTGTACCGATATTTGGCCGGGACCGTTCAACATAATGTCTGATTTTCAGATAAACTCAAATTTACGAGGTTTCGCTTTATAATTTTAAATTTCTTAATAACCGTAAATCTCGAATACATTGTAAAAGACAAAGAACAAAAGATGATTGAGATTGATTTAGATTGCAAGCCCTACCTTAGAGCTAGTTTCTAGTCTTCTTTATATTTTCGATCAACTATCAAATGACTAACCAAGGGCTATTAAATGGATTTTGGCCAGATTTCAACTGTCGTCACATTATATTGAAGTTTCTAATAATAAATGTTATAAGATTTATTAAAAGATCACACGTTATATTCTCTTCATTTGGTTTGCAATAGTTTACAATATTATAATCGCCACATAATAACAAGACGAATTTACGTGTTATCGTAATTTGAAAAAAAAAAGGTAATTTTGTTAAGACAGAATCAAACAATTAAAAAATATCTTCTTCTTCTCTTTGCTGTTATCTCACTCTGTGGAGTCGGCGTAGTATGTCCATTTTCCATTCAGGCCTACCACACGTTATCTCTGCTTCTCTCGCGTATTCTCTTTCACACAATCCATCCAAACCTTTTTAGAGCCCCCACAAAAATCTTCCAAATTTAAATCTATTTTGTGTTTTCCATTGAAAACAACCAAGATTGTTAAAAAATATTATACCTTAATATTTTTACCTTAATTTAATTGTTCTGGTACCCATAAAAAAAAAAAATCAATTTTTAAATAAATGTTGCCAACTGTTACCATTCGTGAGCACTACTATTGATTATTTTGACCCCTGATCACGCCGTCCAGTCTCGAAGCCCCAACTTTTTGACTGAGAGGCCTGCATGATAGCGAAACACGAGTATAATAAATACAATATTTACCATTTAGCTCTTCGCATTTGTCCATCTTCTGCCCCTGCGCAGCCGCAGCACTTAGCGCCAGAGCATATTCTCTGTCGCTTTTCATCTTTGCTTGGAGGCTTCTCTTCATAGCTTCCATGAGCCTTAGCTCAGCATCCTGTCGCGCCAACAGCGCCTCGTGCGCTGCCCGACCCGCGCCATTCGTAGTGTATCCCATCGTGAACCACCCACGTCTACACTAAACCACACATTGCAAACATAAACACAACACAAATCACATATTTTTTTATCACACCAACACTGTTTTGCGACCCCTCGAAAGAAAATTTACAAGCGTAAAGGCGTTGCAAGGTGGGCTATTAAAGTCGAAACCGAGTTTGACGGTTAAATAAATTCAAACAAAAAGCAACTTCCAATAGTAACGTTCTTCACGAACGAGAGGAGCACGCGGAAAGTTAGAACGACGACAAGCTACGGAACACACGACCGCTCGGTAACGGGGTGCGACTTGAATGCCATCTAGCGTTACGGAGGCAGGCACGGTGGGCCCACTCGATTCACCGGCTAGACAGAAGCGGCAGCGTCCTCGCTGCTCAACTAAGCTTAACCTATCTCATCTGATCAGCCTAGACGTGTTTTTTTTGTATTCGATGCAAAAGACAGTAATTTATTTTAAATCCTGGCCAAGTGTTTGTTGGCTCACACCTGCTTGAAAGATCCGTAAGCGGCATGAATTTCGATGAATGAAATTGAAAGCAGAAATTATGAATATATTTCTTTTTGTAATGTGAACAGATAAATGAAGCATCTTAGATAGATAATATTTAATATACGTATTGAAATCCTCCGCACATATGTACCTCACTTTCACTTTATGATGTCCCTGGGCTTCATGAGTATGTCTGTGCGTCTGAAACGATAAAAAACATTTCACAATTCCTAAATTTTACTTTGTGGAATGCACAAAAAAACAAATTTAAATCTCAAGCCAGTAAATTCAATATTATGTTCCTAATATATGTACTTTTATAACAATATATTTGATCTCTCAAAAGCTACAAAAGTAGCCTTGTTTACCTCATTCGGACCAATTTTCATGAAGTGTTTTATATTTGACTATTTTTACCTCAATACCTAGATGATAGCGCAGTAAATAACTGAATTGATAACTGAAATTTAATCATTACTTTTTTGCCAACCTATGCACTGGTAGCTTAGGGCTGTTCCAGCTTCGCTCGGACGAGTAGGTGAGCTCACGGGTTTAAGCTAAGAGAATTTGTTAACACTAGCCCTAGCAAAAGAACTATTTATTTATTTATTTAATAAGTTGCACCAACAAAGTGATCATCAATACAAAACATTGACAAATTGACAAAAGTTCATGGCAGATGTCACCTCAATTATAGGTGCAATCGACATTGCATTATCATCAAAAATAAAAATAAAATATACAGCTAAGATTTGGATACATTTCATTCATTGCTTAAGATTAATTTAATTGGGAGATGATCCGCGACAGATTTTTCCTGTAAGTAGTGAGACAATTTGAAAAAACATCTATTTCACTTAAAATAAGTTCAGAATATTATATATAATAATTTCGCAGAATCTATCACAGGATCTGAATCGCAACCCACTGAGAAGATCCAGCGAAAAAAGTGGGCTGCCTATGGCTTAGCTCGTTCCTCAAAATGTTCGTCGTGGTCGGCGAGTTCTATCTGGACGGTGACCGGTACTTGAAGAGCGTAAAAGCACCGAGAGTATATAAGTATGTAATACAAAAAAATGGGCTGTCTATGGGTTAGCTCGTTCCACAAAATGTTCGTCGTAATCGGCGAGTTAGACCTGGACGGTGATCGGTACTTGAAGAGCCTAAAAGCACCGAGAGTGTATCCGGGGAATCCGACAAGACATGTTCGGGCGACGGCGGCTTAGCGTTGCCCCGTCGTCGCCTGGGTCGGATGTGTAGGTAATTAGTGGAGGCCACGATAAGAGGGTTATCGTGTCACGGCGCTTAGACGAAGTAAACTGTAGATGAAAAAGATATAAAGAATGACCTACTTATACTAAGCATTTTTGATAAGGTTGAATGGTCACCATCGCTTATTAAATTACTTTAATTGATAGATGGTGGGAGAACGAGCTTGCAGCCCGCCCGGTGTAAAGTAGTTACCAAAAGTTAGTGGATATCACAACGTGATCACTTATCTTGAGACATGAGTCCAAAGTCTCAATCGGATAGTATAACGATTGAAACACTTTTCAAACCTGAATTTATCATTGCCTCTTTCTAGAAATAGGCAGGGTGGTGCTAACTGTGCAAACTCACAAAAGACCATACCACCGTTAAAAAATCATAGTCATTTGCAAATTCTGGGGGCATAGCTAAGCCACTCTCTACCGCTGTAGATGCTATTCAAACCTCTTTGTAAGAGGGCATGTTTTAGCGCCCAGAAAACTACGTGAAGGCAAGTACATTCAGAAACCGAACAATACGTGATCTCTGATAAAAGACCTCTCGAAACACATTGTAGGTGAACGCAACGATTTTAGGTAGATAGTTCATATGAATTTTGATCTGATGCTGTAATTAAGTAGCGCCCTTTATTCATTTATGATTGTTGCAGTTAGTGAAGTTTACAGACTTAAATAAGAAACTAAGAAACTAAAATAATCTTAAGAATAAATGCTAAAACTCTATTAGTTACAAAAGCGTTCTCAAATACATGTGGCGTTGGTGATTCTTGACACGAAAACCTTAAAAAAGATCTCGACAAGAATAATTAAGTTTATTTGTGGTCTTGGCACTGCACGCATTAATACAATATAAATTAACCGACGCACGGGGTCAAAAATGCAGCGAGAAAGAGCTCTCTTCAAGTAACTCGCTTCAGATAGTTGCATCAAGGTATAAGAATATAATATAAGTATTTACGATTAATTATATATTTTTTTCCTATTATATTCATTTTTCTAGCGAAAATCATGAAATTTAATAAAATCTTTCTATTAGTATGCAAAGAAAGATATAAATGAGTAAGGTTTTCTTATTAAAATATTTCGGACAAAATAGCTGACCTATAAAGGTCTTGTTTCAAAAGCTATTTTCGTATACTTGCATGGCTTCACTGGGTAAATCGATGTGGCGGCGATTTCTTTTCCTCAACTGTATATTACATATACATATTACTATTATTACCGTTATGCATTACTAGGTATTACATTCATAAATTGAATAAATTGTTTAAATTAAATTTTTAGTTATTGTTTTCTTTTCAAAATTATCATGAGGGCTATAATATGAAAGATGCTAAAAAGAAGCGATTTCGTTTTTTTTTGTTCTTCGCCATGGGGTAACATTAACTTACACAAAAATATTTTGGGGTAATAATTAAAAAAGTTCC
Source organism: Bombyx mandarina (assembly GCF_030267445.1). NCBI lineage: Eukaryota > Metazoa > Arthropoda > Insecta > Lepidoptera > Bombycidae > Bombyx > Bombyx mandarina. The sequence goes on from NC_143213.1 coordinate 4,135,544, forward strand.
CCGACCGCTGATATAGAGTGACACGATTCATGTTGATGTTTGTGAAACTATAGGTACATCTTCCTAGGCTTTAAGACCAGTTATCGGCCATCTGAATGCTCATCTCCAGTATGGACTCAATATAACGTGCCTTTTATCCAAATTTTTATCCTTTACTGGATCAAACAAATTCAATATAATTTATTCCAAAATTTTATTTGTTTTACAACCGTCTAGGCCTTCTATTGCATGGCATTGCCCCAACTGTGCGGGGAAAAAACAGCGCATGTTCATAAGATTAAATATCATAATAGATGGTGCAATAAAGTAAATACATATTCAGTATCAGCTATTGATAGATTTGAATTATCCTTGACTGTTAAAACAAACAATGAAAAGACTTTGCCCTTGAAATATCAACCATGGTCTGGCCGTGAACTTAGACTATTCTGTGTTTTATTGTCTCAATTTAATTCGTTTACATTATTATTTCCGATCAAATTTATAACTTCATACATTAATTTATTGAAGTACGAAGTGTTTAATTGTAATAAAGTAACAAAAAATTATGTCAAACTTTATTGTAAGTTTAAAAAGGTAAGTAGACAATGAACCAGTTAGGCAAAGTTTCTGAACGGTATTAAATATTGCCAGTAATGAAACTTAAATTAAAATAGTAGTTTCGTCGTATCTGGTCATACATCAAATCTATCCCTACATTCTATAAGATTTTTTGGGAATTATTGTCAGTGACGTTGATAGACGGTATTTGACCTATCTTATTCGCACGGTACTGAAAACTTCAGAATGCAGCCTCATTATTTAGCCGTATTCTGGAATTCTGAGGGGGAGGAGTCCTTTCATTTTATTAAGCTCTAGGAACTCCTATTCGAAATTAACTTTCTCGTCTGACATTGTTTATTGATTATTGTAATTGGAGATTTAAGACAAGTTCACGGATTTTTTATTTATTTTTTATTGCTTAGATGAGTGGAAAAGCTCACAGCCCACCTGGTGTGAAGTGATTACTGGAGCCCATAGACATCTACGACATAAATGCGCCACCTACCTTGAGATAGAAGTTCTAAGGTCTTAAGTATAGTTACAATGGCTGCCCCACCCTTCAAACCGAAACGCATTACTGCTTCACGGCAGGAATAGGCACGGTGGTGATACCTTTTTTTTTTTTTTCGGGTAGATGACCGAACCTCCTACGAGGTCCCCGCGCAAAAGGGGCGCGCGGGGTATGTGAGACTCAACGATCTGCATGGTGTTGTGAGCAGACCGCGGGCCCAAGGATTTTAGGGCCCACCCACTAAACGACTCCCCTGCACTCTTACACCCGACGTCCGATCCCCTCCGAGGTCAGAACCCGGATGAGGTAGGGGGGCTACCGCGGTCAACACTGCAACCAGACGGCGCGGCTCACCCCAAGGACGCCCAGCCGACGGAGCCTTCGAGGCGAATCGAAGGCTCTGAAACGTCGGCCGTCTCGGTACGGCAGCCCGTCGGGCCGCCCAGACGGTGCCGCTGGTGTCCCGGAATACCCCGCTGGACCAGAACCAGCCTGCCGGGTCGGGACGCGATACACCGTCGACCGGTCGCTCTCTTCACTCCACGGCAGCGCGCTAGAGTGCTGGTAGCGCGCCGCACGGCCTCACCCCCTCAGGTCGCCCCTTGACCTTCACCGGGGGGAGGCCGCTACCTACAGGGGCCGGGACGTACGGGCGTATTCCCGCCTCCGGCCCCTGGCTCGACGGCGACGGATCGGTGCGGAAAGGGAAGAGCTCTCCCTCTCTCGCTCCGCCGCCTCCTTCTGCGAGATGATGGACTCGCAGAAGTCGAGTATCGCCTTCCAGGACGCGTCGCTGCCGAGCATCGTAGTCACGACGCGCGGCAGCGAGAGGTCCTCTCCTATGACCGCGACGAGGGCGGCGCGTTGCTCGTCGAATCCAGGGCAACGCGCCAATGTGTGTTCCGCTGTGTCATCCTCGTCGCGGTCCGCGCAGTCTCATCACTGCGCCGTCGGTTCCCTTCCGGCTATTTTGAAAAGGTACCGGCCAAAACAACCATGGCCGTCAACATTTGCGTCAGCCGGAAGGTGAGGCATCCGCGGTCGCGGCCCACCCAATCCGCGAGAACCGGGCGGACCGCCTCAACGGTACGGAGGCCGGCCGACGGGTCCGCCAAGCGGCGAGACCACGCCTCCAGCACGGACCGCCGAGATTGGAGCCTCCGCGCTCGAACTACTCCTTCGCCGAGGGTGGTGATACCTACCCGCGCGGACTCACAAGTTTTTTTTTTATTGCCCTTATAGGCAGACGAGCATACGGCCCACCTGATAGTGAATGGTTACCGTCGCCCATGGACTTCAGCAATGCCAGGGGCAGAGCCAAGCCGCTGCCTACCGAGCTAAGCCGCTGCCTACCGAACCAAGCCGCTGCCTACCGGGGCAGAGGCTTGAGGTCCTACCACCAGTAATTACGCAAATTATAATTTTGCGGGTTTGATTTTTATTACACGATGTTATTCCTTAACCATGGAAGTCAACCGTGAATATTTGTTGACTACGTATTTCATTAGAAAAATTGGTACCCGCCTGGGATTCGAACACCGTTGCATCTTTAGATACGAATGCACCGGACGTCTTATCCTTTAGGCCACGACGACTTCTATTCTTATGGTTTCCCATTTAGTAAATTGGAAATATTTTGTGTTAAATGACCGACATTTTAATAGCACTATCGTAAGTTTATTTAATATAGTAGATTACGGACTTCATGGTAGTTTTTGCCGTTTGTGTAAAGTTGATTGAAAGCGTCACAGGTAGATAAAGTGGGTTGTGCAGTGGCAACTCCAACCCCAGCCTTTTAATATGGCCGCTACAGGTTAGTTCATATAATTTTGGCACGTGAAAAAAGTTTGAAATTTACGCTATTTCCTTCATTAATTTAATTTATTTTACAAGTATTTCTAATGTCACAGTAAATCACTCTACGGGCAAATCAATTGTAAGCTTGTAAATGCCTAACTTATTATTGCTAACGTGTCATAATTTCACCTCTGCAGGCATTTAGATTTACCGCGTGGCCACATTTCCTTTTATAATATTTTCATTATCCATGTAAATTAACATGTAAATAACCAAATTCTCAAAAAATACACAAGCTGATAAAAAAGACCATTCGAACAGATGTTCTCTGTAGAAGGACGTCCTGATATGTCCTCTTAAAATGGCTCTCTGACTAGTACCTAGGTTCTTTACTATAAATATGCGTCACCATTTTTCATCACCCTATCTTTGATTTTTATACATAGTGTATTTGTTGCAGGCAAGAAGTCAAAGAAGGCAAAATGGATCAAAGCCGACATCACAAGCATTATAGCAGAACCGACCACAATCGCAACTACCAACAATTGGGCGAACGCTGCAGAAGATGAAAGTGAGTATAAATTGATTAAATTAGAAAATTTCAATTGATTACATGGGTTTTCATCTCTTGAAAAAGTATTAAGTTTAGATTGAAAAAATGTCATTTAAAAAATCAGATCTGAAAACGTAATTGACCCAGTGATGATTTAAGGGGTAATGGCAGGTCAATGTTAATCTCGTACTTGGGATACACCCACAGAGTGTTTGTCACTCTTTACATCCCGGAAAGGTCTGAGTAAAAGCCACCAGTGTTTTGTGTACATTCTAGCCGGATGCTTCCTTAACAAGGATGAAGAGGGAACCAGAAATTATGGTACAATTTCTAGTCTAGGATTCCTTGTCTGTGTTGATAGGGAAGAGACATAGTTATTGTTACTATTGGAAACCCTCATGGCTGGCAGTTTTAGCACAATTTACGAGATGGTCATAGCCATAACTCAATTCAGACTAGTCTTTCTTGGCTTGCTCCCTGTATAAACTGAGGGTCTTTTATGAATTATTACTCAAAGAAAAAATGACTTATTATATTATAATTACATAAATGCCAAAACTCATAAACTTCTTTGTTGGAAACATTAAAATCTTTTTTGTGAATAATTATAAAATAAAAAATCCTAAATTTCTAAATAGCGGAAAATTTTGGATATGCATCGCATACACGGGCACCAGTTGTACTGCCTTCAGCTTCTCGTGCAGCACGAGGAGGCTTGGCAGTTGATGATGAGTCAATACCACATCGCCCCCCATTTATTGCACACATCTCTAATCTGCCTTATGATGTTGAAGAAAGTGCTATTGCAGAGTTATTTGCTGACCTTAAGGTAACTATTGTTTATTAAGAACTAGCGACCCGCCCTCGCTTCGCTTCGGAAACTAATTTATTATTGATTTCTCCACTATTTAATGGATGTTACTATACATATAAACCTTCCTCCAATCACTATTTATTAAAAAAAAACGCATCAAAATCCGTTGCGTAGTTTTAAAGATTTAAGCATACATAGGGATATAGGGACAGAGAAAGCGACTTTGTTTTATACTATGTAGTGATTAATTGAAAAATATATTTAACAAAATTTGTATTAAAAACCAATCACATTATATGCAATTAACTAATAATGTAGATTGTTCGTGCATCTTTGCTGTGCTTGTTTTGATGATGTAATGATAGAATGTCTTCAGCTCCAAAATACTCAGTTGTGATTCAAATGTACAGTTGTGATGCAGTAAAAAAAATCAAGTAAATAATCTGAGTCAATTTACACAGGTTACCAACTTAAGACTTCCAAGAGAGGGTGACAGACTCAAAGGTCATGGATATGTTGATTTTGAAGACAGAGAAAATTTAATTGAAGCTCTCAATATGCCAGACTTGGTGAGTTGGAAATTGTTTATTTTCATATAATCAATCCAATATTTTTTTTTAATTTCACAATACTAAGTATGTTAATGTACATATACAATCAATGCCTTTTAAATTTGAATAAACCAACTTAGATAAATAATTCAAGGTAGTCAACATCAAGTAATATAATATTTTAAATTATGAAAACATTATAATTCATAAATAATGATTTTAAATAAAAACAGTTGACCAGCTTGAAGAGCAGGCTCTCACCTCAATGGTACTGTTTTTGATATCGGTAATCTTTTGTTGTAATAGACAATAGGTGGCAGGAGAGTACGAATTGAGGTGTCTACTCCAGATGACCGTCGAATGGGACGAAGTGGACGCTCTGATAGAGATAGGTAAGTATTTTAAATTCTTTTTTTTTATTTACTGGCGGTAAGACCTCTTAATGAGTCCACGCGTCCAATCTTAGCACTAGTTCAAATGCATTCCAACAGTAACATTTGACAAAATCAACAAACTCACAAAAGTTTTTATAAAAGGTAGTCTTGTCTCCAGTAGTGATCTTCTCCAAGCAGCTAATTATATAAAATTCATAGAAAAATGCTTTACAATAATCATATTGCGATGCTTTTTTCTATTTATTATTCTATTTCACTGTCAGGATGACTGACTATGTTTAGTTAATCTGGCATTGAAAAAAAAGCACCAATGTTAAGCTTATAGTTATTGATTTACAAAAATTAACAATCTTTCTTTATCAAACATCTCTTGAGTCCCTTGTACTTTTTCTTTTCATTTCGCACGACGTGCGCTACACATAGCACATTTTCATAAACAACAATGAAGTGATATTATGTAACTTACAGGGACTATGACCCTGAGCGTACAATGGGTGACTGGCGCTCCGGACCCCGCGCTGTACCCGACGCGCCCGGCCGCCCTCGTCCTCCCAATGATAGAGAACGAGATCGGGATCGGGATCGCGAAAGAGACTGTGAGTCTTAAATCATTAGATTTTTAACTTCTAATCCTTATCATTTCATTGAGTCTCTTACATTTATTAAAACCATGGTTCTATTAAAAATTGGTTTTGAAGTATGTTCATTGCTTTAACATACTTTTAAGTATGGATTGATGTAGTTGATGTAGTTAGTATAAAAATAGGTTCTTTATATTATGTAACAGATATATAATAGATTCATATTAAATGTGAAAGTTTGAAATGAAGGTAAAACATTTAAACAAAGATTTATAATTAATAGCAAGGCTATCAAGAAGTTAGTTACTTATAGGTTGTCTCTATATCACCACATAGTGGCTTGATAGCCTTGCCTAACCACAAACAAAAAGAATAAGCTAAATTAATTCAGTCCAGTTTTATTATACCATGTTTGTTTGTCATGATTATTGGGTTTGAAAAAAAAATTTCACTGTCACAATGATGATAATGTCAGCATTAAGAGTGAGCTGTAATGTCACACTTGGGACATACATACAGAGTACAGATTTTTTAATTCATGTTAGATGTCTGCGGTAAAAAATATTTAGAATGTGAAACTGATATTTTATTTGAAACACCTATGAATTTGAGTCTTTCAGTGAAATAGAAAATCTTTCTTAGTTACTCAAATTGTCTCGGGAAGGTCTGAGTAAAGGTCAGTGGTACAGTCGGATACCAAACCCTCTAGGCGGGGGCTCCGCTAACAGCGGTGGTGGGGACCCCAGCAACGCGGGCGCATTATCAAGTCCAGGAGTCCAGCAAGGATGAGACGAGATTCTGTTGACCCTTGGAAGGTTCCCTGCGACCTGCTATTTCAGTTCAATTTGTGACACGACGCAGCGGTCATAACTCAATTCAGACTAATCTCCAGCTCGCTCTAGTGCTGACACACATTCTGAGTGACTTGACTAGTTAGAATAGTAGTACAAAATTTAAATCCAAGTTAGAATTGCGTTCATTCAAGAGGTAATGTAGTAGTGACCAGAAACTATGAAATTACACAGCGAGTGCAGATAACCGTCCAGGAGCCTGGCGCGACGCCGAGCGAGCCCCCGAGCCCGCGCGGGCCCCCTACGGCGGGAGGGACTCCTTCGGACGTGACCGCTATGGAGAGGATAGGTTTGATAACCTTTTGTATATAGTGTACTCTATTTATTTTAAGACATTAAAGATATTTTACAAAAAGAAATAATTATGAAATCATAATACAATTTATCATTCAAAATTACTCATTTCGATTGTGTTTGACCACTCGAATGAATCATGAAAAAATGAACCAATTTGAATCCTACCATATTTTTTAAAGTATGACCACTGGTTTTTTTACGTCTAGTGTATGATGACAGGTCAAGAAATAAAAAGTTAAACTTTATAGTGTGTAAAATTGCATTTGCTATTTATAGTATGTATGCCTTTACCATTTCTGTCGTCTATCCTTTTGAGAAGACATGCTGTGAACCCGTATTTACCATATTTATGATATATTTCTAACATACTCTTAATAATGATATTTCATTGAGAATAAGTTGGCAGGTAGTTTTTAATAACAAGTGTTATTTAACAAAATGATATACATTTGAATACTTTTTAAAAATAATCGAAAATTTTCATGTTAACATTTATATTTGATTTCCAACATTTCCAGAGGTAGAGATCGGGGTTATGGTGGACGAGATGGATTCCGTGCTGCACCAGACCGTGAAGGAGGATTCAGGTAAAATTAAATTATTGAATTATATTGTGCTTGACTTACAACCTCCATATTCAAATTTTTGTACATTTTATATGAAATCACTTGCAGCAGAGATAGTAGAGGATTCGGCAGCAGAGGTTTTGGCGATCGTGACCGTGACCGGGACCCACCTCCAAGAGAAGGTAATTCATGACAGTTCGTTTTTGTTAACTATAATAATTTTTATTTTCTCTCTTAAAGGGTATAGTACAAATACAAATAGAGATTAACCTTATAATTTTTTTTGTTCTGTGTCCAAGCTCCCTCGTTCTTAGGATAGATAGGTTAGGTTAAGTCGTGAACAGATGTCGCGGACTAGTGTTGAGAGATCATTAGGTGCTATCATTTAAGCAGGCTATTATGCTTGTGAGTATGTTTGTATGTGTATGTGTAACTAAATACACATTAGATTTAAAAAGTCTAAGAAAAAAATATTTCACAGACACAAAACCTCGTGAACGTCCTAAGTTGAATTTGTTACCGCGCACTGTGCCTCGCGAGACCGAAGCCCCCACCAAGCCCGCCGACGGAGCGCCCCTGGAGGAAAAACAAGAGAAACAGGCTCCGAAGCCGGTGCCTGCTGAAAAAGTGTTTGGCGGCGCTAAACCTGTTGACACTGCTGCTAAGTAAGAATATGTTGTTTTATAGAGAAAAAAAATCAGCACATGACAGATAAATCAAGATAATACTTATGATCTTGGTTTTATGTTAAACAATTTACAAAATGTGCAAGATTAAAGGGTTATCTAGACACCGACTCGTGCTTTTTGTGCTAGACTCGGTCGCTTTACACCAACAGTCAATTAAATTACACAGCTTTTAAATTACATAAAACTACATTCACGTGTCATCATGATTTGACAATTTCTATGAAAAACTTGTGTATGTTTTAGTTAAATTATTTCATTTTGACCTAGTTAATTTCAGCGAAATATTTAAACGGAATTTTGTAAATAAGTCGAAACACAACAGAAAGTATTTCTCTTTTGCGAACCGGGTACACCCAATTGTGCTGTAGCTCCATTAAAATCACATTTTTATCCACGAAATTTGTATTTGTTGTTGTTGTTTTGTTTTGTTTTTCTCATCGAAGCCGTCGCTTTCGACGAAGGGCTCGGCGAGTAAAGTAACACGCAGACACAGCCCACTGAATTTCTCGCTGGATCTTTTCAGTGGGTCGCGTTTCCGATCCGGTGATAGATTCTGCTAAGCACTACTCTTGCTAAGATCGCAACTTCTCCAGGTTTGAGCTTACGTACTCGTGCGGTAACGCTGATATAGCCTCTCGTGGCCATCAGCATAACTAGGAAGAAAAAAAAAAGAATAATTAAATAAACTAAAATTAATGAATTTCTACAGGGAAAGAGAAATTGAAGAGCGTCTACGAAAACAGGAAGAAGAGGCCAGACGCGTTGCTGAAGAAAAAGAACGTTGGGGGGGACGTAGAGTATGTACTTTAAAATAATAACAATCAAACGTTTCTTATAATTTAACTTCTACTAACATAATTTATTGTCGAACAGAATGATCACTCTGGAGATCGTCGTGGAGGTGCTAGAAGAGGTCAGTATCAATTTACAAATACACTTAAATTACTTTTTATTAGAAGTAGGTATACTTACATTTTTCACGAAAATGACGAACGAGTAAACATTGGTACTGGTAGTGGTCCAGACCATAATACGTTTTTATTTATTGCATAGATGGGTGAATGAACTCACGTTCCATCATTAAGTGGTTATTGGAGCTCATAAACATTGAAATGTAAATGCCAAAAGTAAAATTATAAAAATCAGCCAACGCGAGGATTGAGCTCTCTGTGTAACACGAGAGAATTGCCTTCGTTTTAAACCGCCTATTCGTAAAACAATAAGTATTTATTAGACTTGGCTTAGCCAATAAATTTTGTTTTCAGCTTGTTTCAATTCAAAATTATTTCAACTTTGATATCATGTAACATATTTGAGTGTCAAAGTAAAACAACACTTTACATCTGGCCTTGAAGAGAGATATTTTACTAATTGGTCACGTGTTGTTCTTCACTTCTAGTCATTATCTCGAATATATACTGATTTATAATATTATATTTTAAACTAAAACAACTTATCTTAGGTTTTTGAGAGTCATAAACGCCAAACAATTTTTACAATTTAATCGCGCGGTTTTTATTTCCATCGTTACGAATACGTTAATTTTGTCAATTCAAATTTGTAATAACTATCGTTAGAGTTGATATTTAACTTATAACAATATAATTCACTATCTAAACTCTGAAATTTATTTCTGATTTGATTAAAACCAATATTATACGACACGAAAACTCTTATTTTTTAATACTATTCAATATGTATTATCATCTTAAACGTTGCAGAGTTCCTTGATATTCATTCCTAAATTTGACTAAATTTGCATAAACCTTTTTTCATTCTTCAACTCATATTCCAGAACACTCTTTGTGGTCCGTAAGTTGTGGATGACGTAGTAAGGGATCATTGGTTTTCATCAGTTCTGAGATCAATTTAAATTGAATGCCCCTTAACTATATCATTTTCTGTATGGGATTTTTCCAGATTTTGCTATGTAAAACTTTTTTCGTTACTTGCATGTGACCATCATATTTTTTATCATCGCTTCATATTTCCGGTGGTAGATTCTGCGAAGCACGGCTCTTGCTAGGGTACGTGTTAGCAACGGCGTCAGGTTTAGGTTAGGTTACGCTGAAATAGTCTCTCAAGGCTCTCAGCTTAAATAGGAAAAAAAAGCTATACTCGTCCAAGTCGAAAATATTATTTGTTTCATCAAATAACTTGCGAATTTTATCTAAGTATTCATTTGGTTTGAGAATCATACAACTACATACTTTTCCAACTATTAACTACTTAAAAGCAGTCAAAATTTCCCTTCATGGCCCGACGTTCATTAATTACCGTTGACTACTCTGAAAATACCCTTTTGATTTCAAGAACAGTTTCTTTACATCATTTGGATATATTAAACAAGGTAATTGATGTTACATTTTCCTTAGACGATCGCGGCAGAGATTCGCGAAGCTTCAACAGGGAGCGGCGAGATTATTCTAAGGACGACAAGGATCGGCGCGACGACCGAGAAAAAAGAGACTACAGGGACGATAGAGACAGGCGCGACTACAACAGGGACGGTAGAGATCGGCGCGATCCCAAAGACGAGAGAGAACGCAGAGACTACTCCCCCGACCGACGGGACCCCTCGCCCGCCTCGCCAGCGCGCAGGAGAGATTCCGTAGAGCGCGATCAAGAAAGAAACGGACGACCCAGTCGTTCACGTGATCGACGCGACGACACTGACGAGAAACCACTGCCCAAATTAAAAGAACAAGAAAAACCCGTATGTATTCGATTGGAATGACTTTCATTTTGTCAGTTGTCAAATACAGAGTAGATTGGGGGAAATCGGGACGATTTGCAATTCCAAGAGAAATTTTCCGTTTTTTTTAGGGTAATACCAATAAAATTGAGATTAAAATGTATCCGGAGGTTTAAATTTTCCATACATGATCCATGATTAAACACAGTTCATTGAAAAATATACACAAAAACTTAAAAAACTAGCTTGACCTGATTCACCTTGACTAAATTAAACTATTTAATATTCTTAAACACTAAATAAGTCATTTTCTATTCAACAAATTTAAATCTCACAAAAGCATTGTGACATCCAAGGCTTGTCTCTATTTTACCTCTAGTCCCCTATTCCCCCCAATCAACGGTATGTGAAATCTTGTACCATATGTTTTTGAAGGTAATAATTATTAATAATAGTGATGTCGTTTTGAGGTCATTTATATACATAGTAAATCTTATTTTGGTCCTCACGATACAGGTTATGCCATCAGCGTCATCTCTCAATTTGTTAAATATATAAATAGTATTCTAGGTCATGATCAAGAGCTTATGTAGTAAATAAATTTACTATTATTTTCCTCATTATTTTTGTTGTTCATTAATCAAATTTCATTTTCAGAATTTCGTTGCATCCAACAAGTTTAGCTTCCTTGAAGACGCCGACGACGCTGCATCTGAATAACACTCGTATAGACGTGTGAAATATTTTGTGTCCGTTCTGCAAGTGACCAGAGTGTAAAGTGTAAATTTATCGAGTGACTGACGCACGACGGAACTGTACGTGGCACCGAGACGATCGTTTACATTGTGCTATGTGATATAGAACTCGACTAATCATAGTGCGGTGTGGTTTATCATATGTGTATATTAATTAGGGTTTGTTACATGCTCACGCAGCTTCGAGGTCTGCCCCAGTCTTTACTGTAGTGACCTGATATTCGATAATATTATATCATCGACAAAAGGTTGTTTTTAAATCTGTGCAGTTGCAACATTAAAGACTGGGGCTCTCATATTTGCAACCATTTTATACTAATTGGTGTAAATTCACGATGAGTTTTTTTACAAATAGAGATGAAGCTGATTAATTAAAAATCATTGGAATCCGATAGTTCCATTTCCTCAATTTTACAATAAAACAGGTGCTGCCTCTTTGTCGTGTTTTGTTTTCTTGGGAATTTATCATGTATTTGATTTCTTTTCGAGTAGGAGTAATATTATTATGAATTGAGTGTGAAACTCAACAATACACCACTAATATTATTATTATTATTATTTTATAGGAATCTTTCTCATTTCTTTGTTTCCGTTGTGCTAAAGGGATCTATTTATACACCGCGATATACGGGGTATACCCGCCACAGAATCGTTCTTGATGGATGAATCGTGATGAACAAACGTCTTGCGAGATACAACACATTTTGTTAATTTAGCACTCTTATTAATGTTGTCATATTATTATTTACTATGCTTGAAGCATCATTTAAATAGTAATTGTAATTAAAACTGATGTGAAAATTTTAATCAATGTTTTATTGGAGTGAGAAAAACGTTAAAGGAACAATAGTACCCCGCGTAGTCAACGTTAAAGCTTTCAAAGTACTGATTCATATCTGTATTTGTTACTTTCATTCAATTCCCATCTTTTAAATATGTAACTTTTGTAATCGCGACGGTGATTGAAAAGGTTATTTTGCATTACACTGACTTGTAATACACATAAAAGAGAACTCATCAAAATAGTGAATTTTAAATCTCATCAAAAGGTAAAAAAAATATTGAGACTGCCTAGATAGGGTTAATTCGCCTTATTCCATTTTTCTCTGAGTACCCCGATACATCTAGAAACTACATTTTCGTGAATTTAAGTAGATATGCAGAATGATGATTAAATGAATGAAGATGAAGTTACATTAGCATAAAAGACTGACATTTCTAAATTTGGGATATCAATGAAAAAACCGATATTCGAATCAAGTGTAGGTATTAACTATGGATCGAACAATGTTAAAATGAAACCATCGAATGGTCTAAATTTTAACTTAATATCTGTTTTTTTAGAGATAATGGTTGTCATTTTAGAATAAAACGAATTTGTAAGTCGACGGTTTTTATTACACGTAATTCAAAATAAAGTTGACTGACTCTTAATCAGATTCCTACTCAATTGAACAATCCTGGAGATTTATTAGCTCTTGTTCAGACGAATTCTACATGCCACGTTCCCAATTTTCATCATACGATCTTTCGGCACTTTCAAATTGATCGTACGAGAAGGTAGGTACGTTTGAGGAGTAGATTAATTTAATTTACTATCAAATGCCTTTTTGTATTAATCCTGACTGGACGACTTGGACTAAGTGTATAACACCAGTCGCTCACATGCTCACGAATACGCAACCCGCAAGTGTAGGACGACATTTGCAAATGATTAAGCAAAGTTTTCGCTGCATTCGTGGTTTTCCAAGCTGTGTCGGTTTTTTAACAGACATCAAAGCGCGCGAACCGCGAACCTTCGCGTAGTCTCCCACACATTCGTGCCCAGTTGCGCCGACAATTGCGAAGGTAACGGACGTATCGCCATTTTCATAGTTCATGACGTCTACTGTGTAGCGTATCTTCATCAAAAGAAATCCCATAAAAACAGCATGGCTGTTAATGATGTCTGGGAAAGAATTCAACTCTTTTTCTCTTCAATGTTCTATTGACGAATTAAAAAGGAGGAGAAATTCGTGAGACATTCCTAAACAAGTGTAGGAGGAAGCGCAAACGGGTTCGCAAATTGAGTACCGAACCCATTTATTTGCACAGCTGCTAAGTTTGCGAATGAATGTTTGACGGCCCTTCACATGCGCGCAAACATTTGTACAATGTACGAATATTTGCGCGCATGTGAGTGGCCTGCATAATAATCTATGAGCTCTGCGCAAAAAATATCAGTTCGCTTTTTTCCCTACCAATCCCATCAGGTATAGATCATACACTTAATATATTCGAGGGTATATGAGTCTTCACTCCAATATGATATTTCTTTAATCGCTTGTTAATTGTTTCCAGTAATTAACAAGGCGCTTTTAAGGAAGACTGCTAATTTTTTAAACTTGTATACCGGTAAAAGGGGGTGATTAGGGACAAATTCCAACTTGATGAACAATTATAGGTAGTTGTTGATGTTTAAAATGCTATATCAGGATCAAAATGATCTTGATGATGAGTCTTGGGGGCGTCTTTGGTATCCAATTTAAAGCTTTAGCATTCCAGTTTAAGCAAAAATAGGTGCTATCCCTAGCTACCCAAAAATTGGGGTTATTGGGGACGAAATTAGTGTTAATAGAGAAACTTGCTAGGGCTGGCACTCCTTGGTTTTAATTAATTTATTTATTTAGTTGCACCAACAAAAAGATCATCAATGAAAAACATTGAAAAACTGACAAATGTACATGACACATGTCACCTCAATTATAGGTGCAATCGACAGTGCATTGATAACATAGATAAAAAATATATAACTAAAACTTGATTACATTTAATTACATAGGATTAATTTATATTTACTTGGGAAATTATCTGCGACAATTTTTTTCTGTAAGCTGTGACACAATTAGATAAAACATCTATTTCATCACTTAAAGTTAGTTCAGCGCAATCGGACAAGTCCGAATGAACATTGACGGAGACCGCGCTACCGTGGACATTATTGTAGTCGCAAACGATTCTGTTTAAGGGAGAGTAAGCACCTAAATTCGAACGAGTGGGCTTTCTTATAAGCGGTTTATATTTCTTCGTTCTTAGTAAGTACTTAGGGGCTGATATTTTTATCTGGGTTAAGAGATTAAGTGTGTCTGTTATACCATAGATTAATCAAGTAGATACCCCCACTCTGAACAAATATTAATATATTTTATTATGTATTACTTAGACATTTTTGTCCACCTTGAGATTTCATTGTTCTTGTAACATGTCTGTGCAAAAGCGACTTACTTATGTTAAATTGCTTAGCTATTTCAACTAAAGACTTATTCCTAATTTCATAGGCTTCTATTACTGTTTTTAATATTAAGGGATCATATCTCTTATAAGGATTTGGACTCTTTGATACGTACACGCGAGGGATATCTAATAGAAAACAACACGTAAATGATATAAATATTTTCCAAACAATAAAATAACACTGCATTGATAATTTTGAATAAAAGTTCTAGACAAAAACATCATGAATAACCCAGATTCTTACCAACAAATTAAAAAAATATTGTTGTAACTACATAGACAACCCTACAATCCTGTACTCATTTAAACTTAGGTAGTTTCCATTTCACTTATTCTCATCCCAATTGACCCCTTTTTCATTGTTATTTGTACCCGAGACGTTCCCAATATCCCCAAAAACAACAGATTTTTACATGTATTTTTATTTTATCAAATACATTAAAACCAATAACAACTAAGACTTACCTTTAATATATATAATGGTTCAAACACTAAATAACATTTATAAATCACAGTCGTCATCTATTATTATCAAATAAATAAAAGAGAGCAAAGTTTCTAGCACTAAAATAATTACCACCACAAGAAGTTAATTTGAAATGCGATTTTTTATAAGTTAGCAGCTATTATCATGCATATTCAGAGTTGTTTTGTGGACTTTCAACATTCTACTATTACATTACAAAAAATGGAAGATTTTGCAACGATTAAAAAACTATTTAATATTGCGCGACGAAAAATTTTCCTGTTTTTTTTTCCCCCATTCACCTCTCAAACCCTAATCACCCCATTTTACGGTACCTACTAACCCATAGACCTATATAATAGGGACACGACATATTGTTCTATACGTACAATTGCTTATATAAATAGCACCCATTTTGAAGGCACATACATAAACATATATCTATCTCGTTCTTACTCAGCACTTTAACTCGCAGGAAAACAATATAACAGTATTTCAGTGCGTACATAAAATGAAACATGAATATACGTAAATATCTCCGTCTCCGTCTAATGAGGCCGAAAATCCGCCATGTTTAGCGCGCCAAATGTCATTGTCACGTCAGTTCGGCTGTCTGTTTTGGGTTGTACATTATTTATTGACTTTGATATCGATTTAATATGATTGATTATATAAAATTTCATAATTTATCATGCTTAAAACATACAAAAATAATAATTAAAACGTATTTTATAGGATCTCAAGAAAGTCGATGCCCTAAAACTATTATCTATATGTATTTAAATTCATTATGGAGCCCTCATCCAAAAATCCATTTTTCGGTCAGAATCTATTGATCATGACACTAATCATAAATACCACTTTAAAATATGTCATCAAAACATATTTAGACATTCTGTTTAGATATTTCGGGAAAAAGGCTACCGACAAAATCTCTTCGGAACTATTTAAATAAAATAGTTTTATTCCGCAGTGAGTAAAACACTATTGTAAATTTGTTAAATATTTAATAATTAAGTGATTTTAGAGAGGAAGTCACAAGGAATGACGTTTGTAATTAATGAATAAATATTCTGTAGGTGTTTTTTTTTTCACGCGGTCCCTTGATAAGTTTAAAATTTGAATCACTCTCAGGCGAAAGTGATTCAAATGGTGCGGCGCACCTTCCTTGGGGTGCGCTGCGGTAGTATGTTACGGACTTTAGAGTCAGCAAAACAATTAAAATAGATTGTAATAGTCTAAGAAAAACACGTACTCAAAATACGATAACATTTAGCATGCTAGAAATGGGCTGATGGCTTTGAACTACGCCATATCTTTGTGTTTTGCGACAAACGACAACTTTATAAAATCAGTGTAGCAACTTTTAAAAATCATCATATCGTTTACTTGGCAAATTCGAAGGACGAACTTGTCTTAGATTTCACCCATCTAAATCATATCATATTTGCACATAACAATATACCTACTTACTTCCCATTAAAGTATAAATTCTACAAATAAATAATACTCAACAATATTTAAAATAAAATGAGCCAAGAACGTTTATCGATAAAACCTGATAACATTGAAATCTTTTGTACAGCACTAAAGCCGCCATGTTTTGTGGCCAGATGACGTCACAGTGGCACGAAATTTTGGTTGACGTTTCATTTCCATAGGTTCCTACTTCATTGTACTAACCTCATTCGCGTGACAGCTAATAGTATGTCAATGTCCTGGATGTCATATTTGAAACATAGATAAAAAACTGTAGTGTAGGTAGGTAGGTATAGAACATAGACCTATATAGTAGGGACACGACATATTGTTCTATACGTACAATTGCTTATATAAATAGCACCCATTTTGAAGGCACACACATAAACATATATCTATCTCTTTCTTACTCAGCACTTTAACTCGCAGGAAAACAATATAACAGTATTTCAGTGCGTACATAAAATGAAACATGAATATACGTAAATGTCTCCGTCTCCGTCTAATGAGGCCGAAAATCCGCCATGCTTAGCGCACCAAATGTCATTGTCACGTCAGTTCAGCCGTCTGTTTTGGGTTGTACATTATTTATTGACTTTTATATCGATTTAATATGATTGCTTATATAAATTTTCATATTTTATTATGCTTAAAACATACAAAAATAATAATTAAAACGTATTTTATAGGATCTCAAGAAAGTCGATGCCCCAAAACTATTATCTATATATATTTAAATTCATTAAGGAGCCCTCATCCGAAAAATCGGACACCATTTTTCGGTCGGAATCTATTGATCATGACACTAATCATAAATACCTCTTTAAAATATGTCATCAAAACATATTTAGACATTCTGTTTAGATATTTCGAGAAAAAGGCTACCGACAAAATCTCTTCGGAACTATTTAAATAAAATAGTTTTATTCCGCAGTGAGTAAAACACTATTGTAAATTCGTTAAATATTTAATAATTAAGTGATTTTAGAGAGGAAGTCACAAGGAATGACGTTTGTAATTTTATTAACGAATAAATGTTCTGTAGGTATTTTTTTTTATCAGGCGGTCCCTTGATAAGTATATGAGAGTGATTCAAATGGTGCGGCGCACCTTCCGTGAGGTGCGCTGCGGTAGTGTGTTACGGACTTAAGAGTCAGCAAAACAATTAAAATAGATTGTAATAGTCTAAGAAAAACACGTACTCAAAATACGATAACATTCAGCATGCTAGAAATGGGCAGATGGCACTGTACTACGCCATATCTTTATGTTTTGCGGCAAACGACAACTTTATAAAATCAGTGAAGCAAATTTTAAAAATCGTCATATCGTTTACTTGGCAAATTTGAAGCACGAACTCGTCATAGATTTCACATAATATCTAAATCACATCATCTTTGCACATAACAATATACTTACTTCCTATCCTTCCTTCCTTCCTAAAGTATAAATTCTACAAATACATTCATACTCAACAATATTTAAAATAAAATGAGCCAAGAACGTTTATCGATAAAACCTACTAACATTAAAATCTGGGCAGCACTAAAACCGCCGTTTTGTGGCCAGATGACGTCACAGTAGCACGAATTTTTTGTTGACGTTTCATTTCCATAGGTTTCCTACCATAGATTATACACTTAATATATTGTTTCCTACTTCAGTGGTATAGAATGATTGAAAATGTAGCAGATCTTAGATAATACAAAGAAATTAATGTTACAATACCTACAATCAAATATTTTTTTTACGATAAAATGTTTTAGTTGTGTCAATATATCATAGATCAATAATAGTTTTTATTACAAACTTAGTTCCATTTCATCAAAACGAAGGTATGAACAGCTGCTATGCACCAACAATGCGTACCGTAAAATGGGGCGATTAGGGACAAATTCCAACTTTATGAGCAATTTTAAGGTAGTTGTTGATGTATATAATGCTATATCAGGATCAAAATGATTGAGTCTTGGGGGCATCTTTGTTGTCTAATTTAAAATTAAGCAACTAGCATTCCAGTTTAAGCAAAAAATGCAAAAATAGGTGTAATCCCTATTTACCCGAAAATTGCGGTTAATTGGGACGAAATGAGAAATTTGCTAGGGTTGGCACTACTTTTATTTTTATATATAGTTTTAATTAATTAATTTATTTAGTTGCACCAACAAAGTGATCATCAATAAAAAAAATTGAAAAACTGACAAAAGTACATGGCAGACATCACCTCAATTATAGGTGCAATCGACAGTGCATTAACAACAAAATATATATATATATATATATTTATTTATTTATACATAATAATATATCGTAGGCTTTATTAGAAACGGTTTATATTTCTCCGTTCTTGGTAAGTACTTAGGGGCTGATATTTCTATCTGGGTTAAGAGATTAGGTGTGTCGGTTATTCCATGGATTAATCAGATGAATACCCCCCACTCTGAACGAATATTAAATATTTTATTATGTATTACTTAGACATTTTTGTCCACCTTGAGATTTCATTGATCTTGTTACATGTCTCTGCAAAATTGACTTACTTATATTAAATTGCTTATCTATTTCAACTAAAGACTTATTCCCAATTTCGCTTCGAATAAACCAGATTTTTACCAACAAATTTAAAAAATATTGTTATAACTACATAGACAACCCTACAAACCTGTACCTATTTATATTTAGGTCGTTTCCATTTCACGTATTCTCATCCCAATTGACCCCTTTTTCGTTGTTATTTATACCTAAGACGTCCCCAATATCCCCAAAAACAACAGATTTTTACATGTATTTTTATTTAATCAAATACATTAAAACCAATAACAACTGAGACTTACCTTTAATATATATGCTGGTTCAAACACTAAATAACGTTTATAAATCATAGTCTTCTATTATTATCAAATAAATAAAAGAGAGCAAAGTTTCTAGCACTAAAATAATTACCACCACAGGAAGTTAGTTTGCAACGCGATTTTTTATAAGTCAGCAGCTATTATCATGCATATTCAGAGTTGTTTCGTGAACTTTCAACATTCTACTATTAAACTACAAAAAATGGAAGATTTTGCAACGAATATAAAACTTATATTGAGCGTCGAAAGATTTTCCCGGTTTTTTCCCGATTCGCCTCTCAATCCCTAATCGCCCCATTTTACCGGTACATATTTATCGATTACTTGGGCTTGTATCCATAATATTACATAAATAATTACTTTTTGCTGCAATTTATAGTGAAAGATGCATTAATAGGTAACATTTATTTCAGTGAAATCTATTTATGTACATCTTGAAACGAAATGACCATTTTTTGAAAATATTACTGACGATGATAATTAGTTGGCCGCAAGGGCAGACTGGGTAGTTTTCGAAACGCTGGGATTAAAAAGAAAAAATGCGAGGTAAAACCCTAAAAGTAATATAAATTCCAAGACATGAATTAGCTTTCATACAGAAAATACTTGATTTTGATTGATTTCATTTTATTTCAAACATAAAAATAAAATTTGTACCAAACTAGTAAAATGAAAGATGATAACCCATACTTAATTACAACCTATTATTTACATAACCTACATACTTAATTTAACTTAAAGTACCTAAACTTAATGTATCGTTTAACAAATAAAGAAAAAGGTTTATTGAATGTAAACAATTAACTTTTCCAATAAATCCATTTATTTTCAATTAGGTAAGTATAACATAGTCGTAATTTTATTTAATTGCCATATCCAAACAATTGTAGGGAAAAATATTTTTTTTATGATAAACAACAAAAATGTAAAGCAAAACCAAAGAATAAGTTTTGTTACATTAATACATCTTATTTCTAGATAAGATTATGTACCTATAAATAGACAATTTTTCTTATGTGTAGTCCAGGTTGTTTTTATTAAGGATACTTACTATTCTTGCCAATATGCAACATGCATTGTCTTGTTATGTAGTCTTGTAAAGACTGAAAAGTCTACCGTTGTAGACTTACTAAGTAACAAGATGCAGATGCTTATGAGCTTTAACAATACACAAAATATTCACAATTTGCTTCATTTCTGTAAAATTGCAGCCATCAATGCATCTTTTACTTTTTTGGTCAGCTCTTCCAAAATATCTGCTTTAACTCTTAGTTTTTTATTTCTTTCTTCCAAATCAATTGCCAATTGTTCCATCTGTAGTTCTTTGAGTTTCCTGTTCATTCTGGATCTTTTGGAAGCTTCATTATTCTTGTCTCTCAACTCTCTATACTTTGATTCTTGAGTGGAAATATTTGATGAGTTTTCATCAATGCTGCATGTGGATGATAGTGTGCTGTCTCGTCTCTTGGGGGGTCGGCCTCTTCTTCTGGTCCCAACCTGTCGCGATCCCTCAAGTGCAAGGATCATTTCTTTGATTGGAACATTTGACTTTTTCCTTTTATATTTTCGTGATGTCTGTTCAGCAAAAGGTGTATAGGTTTCATCAGAATCATCACTGTCCAGATGCTTCCTTTTGCTTAAATGTGTTCTTCTGTCTTCATTATCAGAATCCAGCTGAGATTCACTTTTTGGAGTGACTGGTTCATAATCATTATTTTTGCACGGACTAATGATGTTTACTACCGAGTTTAGGTCTAGTTCCGTTTTTTGAAGAGGCAAATCATTGTGGATTTCCTAAGCAATGAAATAGGAAATTAATAATTATTCATAATAAACAAATTATTTTTCATATTGTAACTGAACATGAGATGTTTACCCTTCTGGTGTTTAATTATAACTAAGTCTCATAGGCATCATATGCTACCACCACTTAAGCCAGGTGAGCCATAAAGTAATCTACTATCTCATTAGTACATAAAATAATATAAAAATGCGGTTAAAGTTACAATTGTTTTACAGGTCTTTCACAGTCTTCAAACTTAATCTACAACTGTTAAAGCTGTCATATAGAAGTAAAGTTGGTTATGCTATACAATTGAGGCTACAATCCTATTTCTCAAGGCGAGTGGCTGAATAAAATCTTGTAGTAAACATAAGTTTTAAAACATAAGCATCTTTGTCGAACCTCTATGGTCTGTGTTATTATGTATTTTAAGCACAAAATATAGAATTACCTTAAATGCACGTGAGCACTTTTCTTTTTCTAATTGCTCGACGTAACTAAGAACTTCAGGAGTGCTAATCGCATCAGCTGGCCAGCTTGGTGTACGAATTCCTACGTCAATGGAAAGTCCTCTTTCGCACTTGTGCAGTCCTTCTTTTTGTAAAACTGCATCATCACACTGATCGATGAGTTTAGGTAAAAATACATCACAATTTTCGACTTCACTTGGCAGGAAAGAAATAATTTTTGCGTCACAAGAGTCGTCTTCGGTCAAGGGCAATGTTTTTTGTGTATCTGTGTTTATAGTGTTATCTGTGTTGAATGTGTCGGTCCAGTTGACTGGTTCTGGATAAGCCCAGGAATCGTCAAGGGCCGCTGCGGACGTTAAACCTCCGATAACGACAGGCAGGCTGCTGATATCCAAAAATTGTTCTGGAAATTGAACCTCATTAGCTTCCTCTGGAATCGGCCCTAAGTCATTATTAAGAGCGAACCCATCGAAAGCTGGAGACATCGTGTCCATGGAGGTGTTACTATAAAAGCCTGCCTGGCCGTAGGGAGAGTTATCGTCCTGTACATCCCACCCTTGTAGGCAGAATGATGTGTGCGGTGTGTCGAAGGAACATGCCCGTTTTTCGGTTTCTTTATGAGAATCTGTTAATAAAAGTTCATTCGTTAGATTAAATGTATTTTGTTGAAATGTTAGGTATAACAATTTATTATATTCCATTCATCTTACCAATGGTCCGTGTTTGTTCTTCCCTTTCTGGAACGGAGCACAACTGATCCAGTTCTTGGAAGAACTCTGAGTTCGAACCGTGAAGCATTGTGCTCGCGTATAACTGTTCCGGTTTCAAATATTCCTGGAAATAGAATAAACTAATATTAAATTTAGTTCCAGTGACATAGCTATTTTTATATTTAAGTTTAATGTTAATAAAAATTCTATTATAATAGTACTCACGAATTCTCAGCTTCACTCTTACCTCGGAAAAGCTGGCTGTTGGCACTGTTCCTTGAGGCATTACTCCGTTGTTTCCTTGGTGAATCACTCCGGTTAGACCGTTCGCCTGTTGGTTCTTTTCTGGCTTTAAACGATCTAGGTCTACTACTTTCAAAATGTTTCGAGTCTTGAGACTCGTTTGCGAAAAAACCATGTCTTTTGGTGTTTGGACTGGTGTATTGAGTTCCGATATCGTCGCTCCGACTCGGGCAGGTGATCTTTTGAGCAACCATTTTGTATAGAACTACAAAAAAAATTACACGACGTAACTTAATGTGCCTTTTATGAAGCAATACGAGCGATTATAGTAGGATGATCGATGTAAAAATTTAGACCCCGTCGTAGTTCAACTACAGAATGAAGCCGCACGAACAGTACCAGCTTAAGTAGTAAAATATAAAGAAATAACTACCTACAAGGACTTAGTAGCTGAGTATTTTGAAAGTACAATTTTGAAAAGTCAAAAGTAGAACGAAACGTATAAATATGTAGTCGGTATGAGATATAATGATATTAATATATACATATTTTCATATTATTATATAGATATATTACATACTACGAAGGTCGGTACGAATGCCACGCATGCAAATAACATTACATAAAAATTAATGAACTTTTTAAATTTAATGAAATAAATAGGTACAATATAGTAGAGCGTTTGCATAAATATTATAAGATTTCAACCAGTTTCGGCACTTATGTGTGCTGATTTGCGAGAATTAAAATGAAAAAAAAAAAAAAAGGTTTTTGCGTCGTTAGTGTAATTGATGATCTAAGTACCTATGTCGTTATTACTTTTTTTCTTTAATTGATTACAACATTATAACATGATGACTTATTATGCAATCAGTCTAGTCACCTGCCCTCATAATCGTTATCAATGACATCATAATAATTTTTTTTACTTTTGAAGGGAAACAAAAAGATCTCTATAGTGAGTTAATAATATTATAAGTGCTTGCTCGCAACAAAATCCTTAGATTTATGTCGCTCCTAAATGTCGATTGAGATTATTAGTTTAAAATTACTTATACTAAAAACTTTAATTTGATATTAAAGGAAGTTATCACATCTAAATATACTTTGCTAGCTTGTAAAGTTATGTAAATATCGTTACATTTAAACTAAAATTTGTAATTCAAAATGTAAAAATATCTTATTAAGATATGCAAATCGCACGAACAAGGTGCTTCAGTTGATTATAAATTCATTAATGTTGTCGTGGAATTTAATGTCCTTGTAGCAGCTATCTAGATAATCACTTGTTATTTGCCTTATACTTATTTATCGCATTGATAAATATTTAAAGAGTTATTTTATGTTACTAAATCACCAATGACAAAGTTATACATTGTAAAACAAAAAATAACAATCTCTTATTTGTCAATGAGAAGGCTACGTTAAAGGCGAACACAAAATAGTTGAAATCTAGCCACCAAGCGCGAGAAATGATTGAAGAGCATTATGTACATGTTTAGTGCTCATTCTGAACAAAAAGCAACGTAATAGGTATGTTATATATAGGTATATCGTAATGTTTATTTGGATTTTTTTCCTTCTGGACCGTTTCTTTGCGCATCTGGTCTGTGAACAAATAATACTAATCGAAAAAAAAAGGTATAAAATATTTTACTCACTTGATTGAACTCTTCTTGAGCTCCTAAAGAAATGTTAACTCTTTAAGCTCCCAAACAACTAACTGTCCCGAGAGTAGGCCTGTAACAAATAAAAAGACGTAATTTAATAAATTTCTATTGACATCCATTACAATTATATGTTTCTACTTAATCTATCTGACCTCGTTTATAATACCGTCCAAAATGTGTTCCGCTCCCACACCAAATCGATTTCATAAATTTCCACAGAGATTATAATAAAACGGGTTTTACCACACGTAAAAAGATTGACCGGTTGTCTTGTCGCGTTAGGAAAAATAGTTTTAGCAACAATTCTAATTTTTTTGGGACTTGATACGTTCTAAAAGTAAGCAAGTACTGGTGGTAGGACCTATTGTGAGTCCGCACGGATAGGTACCACCACCCTGCCTATTTCTGCCGTGAAGCAGTAATGCGTTAAGGTTTGAAGGGTGGGGCAGTCGTCGTAACTATACTGAGACCTTAGAACTTATATCTCAAGGTGGGTGGCGCATTTAAGTTGTAGATGTCTATGGGCTCCAGTAACCACTTAACGCCACATGGGCTGTGAGATCGTCCATCTATGTATGCAGTATAAAAATATAAAAAACAACTACCAATCTCCCTACCGTGAAGTTACAGTTTTAATTACTAAGTAGGAAGGGTTTTTAAGACTGCTTATTTGGCTGGAATAATGGATAGGGCGTAGTGTTTTGATATTAATTATTCGCTTTGACAATGCGAGATACAATTATTATCTGACGAACAATAAAGATAGCGATTTCAACCAAGGCATCGCGTTTTAATTTTGCAACGTCATCGAAATTTCTAGGAACTCAATACGCCTTTGCGTTTGTAAATATTTAAGAAATTATCCACTGGTAGGAAAATACCACTCGTTGGTACTTATATATTTGAGGGATAGGTAAATTTAATTTTAATTTATGTATAAGTAAATTAAGCTTACCTGAGTACAGTGAATGTATGCAAGCCTTTCAAAACTAGAGTTCGATGTGATTCCGTTTTTGTAAAAAAGGAATCGAACTTAAACGAGCAATGCTTAAGACGTCTTAGTAAATACAGAATGTAAAAAGTTCAAGAGTTTCTCAGAATTGAAAGCGCGACACGTGCTCTCCGAGAGAGTACAGAAAATATTGTGCAATATTTTTGATCACGCTGTACACTGAAATCAACTATACTCGGTTTTCCTCAACCCCACCATATGAAATCTATAAATATTATTTTCGAACAACCTAATTGGCTCAACAGAATGACGTCAACTTTAACAGCCAATGAACAGAGCCAGATATTAGCGAGTCAGTAGTCACGCGGCCAACCTTTTCCCATCCATGTTCTATACAATATCTATTATGTTGGAGCTGTTATTGTTTGTTATACATACTTTGGACTGTTCCGTTTCATTCTAACCGGTCCGTCAATGTGAGGAAATTGGGGATTCACAAAGTTAAAAACAAGCGCATTATAATTATAATGACTCATGCATTCTTGTCGAATGAAAATAATTTACCTATATAGATTTTTACTTACAATCTAAATAAAGTTTTGGAGCAAATACGTAATAAGTATACCTTAAATACCACTGTATTATCATAATATGTAGCGTGTAAAAAAACACGTGTTATTAAATTATTTGTAGGACCGGATAATAAATAATACTATAGTTTTAGTAAGTAGGTAGGGGCCCCAAGGTTTATAACAGAACTGCGAAGCGTGAAAGATCAGATTCAGACAGGTATCAACATGTTTAGGCCGTGACGTTTTAGGTTAAAAAATAAGAATGACTCATACCGTGGCACGGAGTCACTTTAGTCCGGCATTGAACTAAGTTGAATAACCTATTTTATTGTTTAATCCACAAAGTACGTAATATGTATACCTAGTCTTTTCCGACGTCATACTTAATTACCTATTTATGTAAATTAGCTTAGGTAGTGCCTATTATTTTCAATTTTTAGAATTACTTAAATATTTATTGTCTATGCGAACAAGTTTATTAACATTAATGTAAGTGGTGCCTGCTATAATTACGAAGGTTATGATCGTACATATTTGTGTTATGTGTTACGTAACGGTAATAAGAATCATATCTATGTAATTCAAAAAATGCTCGAATTAGGTACTTTATTGTTTAGGTTAATAAGAAGTTGGAAGCTTATCAATGTATTGTATTATGATTATAATCAGACTAATACCCGTATGATTCGTTTTATTGTTCGTAAGTAGGTAAGTACCTACTTAACTGAATTACCTACCTACTCTTCTTTCGAGATTTTGTTAGTAAAAATATATATTTTAATTTATCGATTAATTAAAGTCATATAAATAGATAAATAAGGAATTGAAAACGATCAATGAGACAATGCCGGGGTTAAAACCAGCCAGGTACCATATTTTATTTGTAAACACGTAAGTACTTAACACGACCTCCACGAAATACTTCCATGCCGAAGGAATAAACTCATGTAACGAGAACGAAATCCGCAAAAGTAGTTCTGTGAACTGAAGCCCGCAACACACGTATCAAGTAACTGTTATGATCACAGATTCAAATCCCGTTTGTTTTGAGAAAAGTGAATCCTTTTTTTTGTTATTCCGTCAAATGAATAGTGCGTACGAACACATGGATCACTAAAGGTTAAGAGGTTATCGCAGTGCATTTAAAATAATGTCGAAGGCCATATCGAGACATGAGGAGTTCAAATTCTCAATTATACGTATAACGAATAGTATAACGAAACGCTTGAGAGTTCGCTCGTGTTAGCAACAACGTTAGGTTTGAGCCCCGCGAGCTCACCTACTAGTTCGGTGAATCTAGAATAAGTTACTAGAATAGGTTGGAAAAAAAAAGTTACAACATAGTTGTACGTTCAATACGTAATAATCACACGTGATATTATTCAAAAAAGAGCCTTCACTAAACTAAGTTAGGACGTATTGTGAATAAGTAAGTTTTTACTTAAAATTGTGAGGTAAGAACAGTTAAAGATAGTGGATCAGCGACATGTTCTATCCTTGGGTAGTGAATATCAACTAGAATGGGCGGGCTGCATTTAGAGAAGTGAAAGATATCTCTAAATAAAAAATCCTACAATGTTTCAAGACAATCAATTCCTTTGCCCGTATGGTGCAGAAACATGGACCCTTACTTGTCAGACTATGCACCGCGAGCGATAGAATACCTCGCATCTGATAACATAATATAATAGATCGAAACCGTAATATCGATATTAGACGGTAAAAAAAAGTTACAGATTTGGGTAAAAGAGCAGCAGATCTGAAATGGAGTTGGGCTGTAAACTTAGCAGGACGAAATGACAACACAGTGACGGTCGGCTGAGATTAGGTCGTAGAACACTTAGGAAGACTTATGGCACGTTGAACCGATGACATAGTCAGTCAGTCAAGTATGGCGGCCGATCGAACATACCTTATAACGTCGACATAACGTCTATGTCGAGCAATCAGTATCAAATTGCTGAAGATTATGATGAAATGCAAACGAAACGGTCCATGTTTGAAATATTAGGTACATACATAATATGAAATTAGCGTTTTGTCGTGTTGACCACTTTGATCTGGAATATCTCCTCTTGGGTAAAAATTCCAAATTCATAAATTCATTTAGTTGGTACATTTGAGTTTTGAAAAAAGTCATTCATTTCTTTTTCCTCATTATTTTTTTCTTTGGCGTCACTTAAGTATTACCGCACAATGGAAAACATGAAATATCGGTATATTTACGAGTACGAGGTCTACCGTGGCCCCAGTGCTGCAGAAACAGCTCGAAGGATTAATGATGACTGTGTTCGGCGCTGGTGGCGCAAAAGAACGCACGGTACGTATGGTTTCAACGTTTTCGTTCTGGAAATGTCGACCTTCAGAACCAACCCCGTAGACGGCCGAAGACCAAAGTGGAAAATGAAGATTTAAAGGCTACTGTGGAAGAAGATCCATCACCAAGCACTTCAATAATAGCTGCAGGTTTCGGGGTAAGTGATAAAACTGTATTAATCCACTTGAAGCAAATCAGGAAAGTAAAAAACTTGAACGATGGGTACCTCATGAAATGAACGAATCGAATTTGCAAACACGCGTTGACTGCTGTGTTACTTTGCTGCTCCGACACAATAATGAAGGGATTTTAAATCGAATTATTACTTGTGATGAAAAGTGGATACTGTACGATAATCAGAAGCTCGTCGCAATTGCTGAACCCTGGAGACCCAGCCAAATCCTGCCCTAAACGAAAATTGACTCAGAAAAAGTTACTTGTGAGTGTTACTAGCGCCGCGCCGATGTCGTTCACTACAGCTTTCTAAAATCTGGCCAAACGATTACGGCAGATATCGTAAAACGTGTCTTCTCTCGATTCCATGACCTTCAATAAAACTGATAACTCAGTGTTGCGCGCCCAATCGTGATTCTGCGATATCCCCACATAAAGGACACATAGGACCGTTGGACCACTAGTTTAATTGACACTGGCTGATGTAAAATGCGTCATATTTTATACCGAACGCTTGATATGAATTATAATGTACTAGCATATTTTACCAAGCTTGCTATGTCTTAAAACTGCTCCAGTTATAAAATTCCCTCCGGGCCTCCAATTCGCTGTTATATTACGTCACACGTGTAAATAGATACTGTGATAAACCCGATAAAGATATCTCTTGAAAAATTTACTTAATTTTTTATTTATATAATTCGATCATTAAATTCAAATTCAAATTCAAATTCAAAATCATTTATTTCAACTTGGATGTCATCAAAAACACACTTGTTGAATGTCAAAATGTAAAAGAAAATGTTAACTCTACCACCGGTTCCAAAAAAAGCCACAGTCCTGAGAAGAACCGGCGAAACAAACTCAGCGGGCTTCTTTTTTTTTTTTTTGTATTTTCTCAACTATTTTCTTTTTTTTTAAACAAGAAAACATATTTACAGTATACAAAAAAACAAGTCAAAAAAATACAATTCAAATAAATAATAATAATAATGAAAAATGAAAAGGCCAGGAGCGAACGCCTCATTCCCACGTAGTGCCATCTAGTAAAAAATCCTTAACTTTATAATATGCCTTGTTGCACAAACGTTCCTTGACAGTTTTCTTAAATCTATGAACAGGTAGTAGTTGAACGTTTTGTGGGATCTTGTTGAAAAGCTGTACACCCAGCCCCCTGAAAGAGTTGCTTATTTTCTTAATTCGAGCCGCCGGCAACGCAAGCCTATGTTTGTTCCTAGTGTTCACATTATGCAAATCGCAGACTCTGGGGAATTCTACAATGTTTTTACGCACGTACAATAAATTTTCAAAAATGTATTGGGACGCTAAAGTTAGAATTTTGATTTCCTTAAACTTGTCCCTCAAGGATTCCCTCGGGTGCATATTATAAATAGCACGAATAGCCCTCTTCTGCAGGATGAAAATCGTTTCGACATCGGCAGCATTGCCCCATAGCAAAATGCCATAGGACATAACACTATGAAAATAACTGAAATAAACTAGACGTGCCGTATCTTCATCAGTATACGTTCGTATTTTTTTTACCGCAAACGCTGCAGAACTAAGTCTATTCGCTAACTTGCATATGTGAGGACCCCACTGCAGCCTGGAATCAACTGTTATACCAAGAAAAACTGTCGAATCAACAAGCTCCAGTGTCTCTCCACTTACAATGATATTAGTGTCTACTTGTCTAACATTAGGTGTGGTAAATTTTATACATTTTGTTTTTTTGTTATTTAATAACAGATTATTAACACTAAACCAATGTACCACGCGCGAGATAGCATCATTCACATCGTCATAATCTTCCAATTGTCGTTTAATTTTAAACAATAAGGATGTATCATCAGCGAATAATACGACCTCGTGACGGGTTTCAATAAACTTTGGTAAATCATTGATATACACAAGAAATAAGAAGGGACCCAATATGGAACCCTGAGGAACACCCATATTAAGTAAGACACCGGAAGATCTCTTTCCTTTAACGTCTACCTTTTGGATTCTTCCGGTTTCCGATTAAAATACTACACCCATGTAATTAAAACTGCCATTGGTAATGGGACACGACGCCAGCTATAGTTCGACTGCATTTGCTAATGAGAGCAACGCAATACTGTGCTACCTGTACTACCACCTTGCGTATTCTCTCCTGCAAAGCAATGATGATTTTCGGTTTGAACAGGGAGACAACAGGCGTTGTACAATCGACTTGAGACTTCGACCTCATCTGTCAAGGTCTATGGATTTCTGCAACATCTTTATACCAGAAAGACTGAGCTCGTCGACCCAACTATAGTAGAATTATTTTGTCCGTGCAGAGTTTGGGTCATAAAAAATCGGAGCGGTGAAGCGAGTACTTCGCTCTCTCTTCCACGCACGAGCCTTATGGACGGGCATAGTGATGCGCATTATTGTTGTCGATAAGCGTTATCGATAGTGTATTTATTTTTGTTATTTTGTGGGTTAGTGATAAAAATGAAAGAAAGAATCACTAATCGAATATTTACACCACATATCGCCGCAGCAAATTAACGAGAACGGCAGAAATTAACACTTTGTAACTTTTTGGGATTTATTCTTATTTCAGTGAAAATTTTTAACACATTGTTGATAACAACACGTGCAAATATTATTTTGAATAAATTCTGCCGTTTTGATACAAAACAAAAGAGTAATCATTGTGTCACTAAATAAATTCAGAGAACGAATGCATAAAAACACATTACTCTTCGACATACTGTACTATAATTTGCAGGTAAGTACAAATGACTCATAACATAACAATGTCTCACCACCCTTCGTATACCACCCCGCCGCCGTGTACCTGTCTTCGATGACTCATTTGTTTTTATTGATAATGGCGTTGCGCCCGCGCAACATGCTCACCGCCGCGCCCTAGCCGGGCTATGTTTTATGACCCAAACTGCACGGACAAAATAATTCTAAGTACTATAGTTCAATAAAAATCCTCCACCGCCCCACTGTTTAGCCTTTATCAGTAGGAAGTCAACGTTTAGTGAAGTCGTCGTGGCCCAAAGGGTAAGACGTCCGGTGCATTCGTATCTAGCGATGCACCGGTGTTCGAATCCCGCAGGCGGGTACCAATTTTTCTAATGAAATACGTACTTAACAAATGTTCACGATTGACTTCCACGGTGAAGGAATAACATCGTGTATAGTAATCGGCACGTAAGTTGGCAAGGTTTTGGTGTAGTGGGGGTAATGTCGCGCATAGTGCACATTGCAACAAAAAAATTGTCACTTTTATTGCCCGCATATAATTTAATTTAATTTTATTTTATTTTTTATTTGTCATAATTTATTTTTAAGCCTGTGTGTTTAGAAGAAAATTAAAGAAAAGAGAGGAATTCGTGAAGTGTATTAGGTGCTATAAATAAAATACAATTAAAAGCTAAGAAGTTTATTTAAAAAAATATACTTCATATTAAAAATTATGTGTCGCCATCGTCACTATCATTTTCTAATAGTGCTACTCCTTGGATTAAATTTATGGTAGCACCTGAGCTGGTGGAAGGAGTTGGCTCCTCATCGTTGACATAATGAAGAGTCGCTGTCGTCACTGGCGTAAATAATAAAACGCTCTGTGACTGAATCGACTATATGGTTATTGGTATTTGGTCCTGGCATTGCAAACAAATTTAAAAGAATAATACTCGTAACAAAAACTAAATTTAAAACAATAATAACAACTCGTAACAAAAACTCAATATAAACAAAGGGTTCCTACAATTTAGTAGGCGCATGTGTAATCAGGAGCGAACGGAACGTGGACGCGGTGCGGGAGGGGAGGGTCGACTGAATCACCAATCGCGCGCTCGGAACGGTGCTACGTCTTTCCCCGCGTCCCGCTTGACAACCAAAGAGACCTATAAAACGACTTCTGCGCATCTGACGATTCTTGCCAAGTTACGTGCCGGGGACTATAATAAAAATCAAACCCGCACAATTATAATTTGCGTAATTACTGGTGGTAGGGCCTCTTGTGAGTCCGCACGGGTAGGTACCACCGCCCTGCCTATTTCTGCCCTGAAGCAGTAATGCGTTTCGGTTTGAAGGGTGGGGCAGCCGTAGTAACTATACTCACACCTTAGAACTTATATCACAAGGTGGGTGGCGCATTTACGTAGTAGATGTCTATGGGCTCCAGTAACCACTTAACACCAGGTGGGCCGTGAGCTCGTCCATCTAAGCAATAAAAAAAACGTAGAAGTATAACTACTTAGCCTTTAAAATTGGTACTAGCAGTAGGCGGCAGGGACGGCGATGACACTACATATGATCTGGACTAAGTTCAACTGCCTACGATAACAATACTCAAAGTTAGGAAAAAGTAGTTTTATTAAGAATGTTGAATAACATCGAAATTGAATGAATTGATTTGATTTTGAAACAATAATTAGTGACTTTTGTTCTTGCTGTATTTATTGTCAATGAATTGTAAATGACCCGGTTGCGCGCGGAATTTAAATTGTGGGTCGATCCAAAAATGTCAGCGTCTCAAAATTGGCTTTTTTTAATTATAGTAGTATCCACTTATCAAACGAAAAATTGTACTTACATTTTACCGTGTCTTCTACACCACAAGATCTTAAACTTAATAATCCCTTTTCTCTGAGAACAATAGCTGTTAATTCTTCTCGGGTTAACAAAATTAAATGTAGAAATATTTGTATGGTTCTGTTCAAAACTATTTCCGACACCTGAATGCTTATTTTTTTGCATGTAGACACAGCTCATGTTAAATACAACCAAATTTATTCTTTTTGATTTAATGATGCTTATTCTTGTCGATACAATAAGAAACAGAATCAGCGGCCTTAAAAACTTTTCAAGACCAAAATTCAATTACGATTAAAACGGTTCTTTGCTTTATGATTTAAAGGATAAGATACACAATTTTTTACAATAAAACCACTTCTGTTAATGTTTAAGCGTTAAATCAAAGAGTATATAATCACTTCGTCGTTATATGAGGAATGACGATCTTTTAACAGGACAGGATTCACATACGTAATGGATGTATCTACTTATCTCAGTTAACTCGGTCATTGGTGGCTGACGCAATCCAATGGATGACTGCGTGAGTAAATAGATAACGTTCCGTTTCACGACATTGAAATAAGTGACTCGAATCTGAGTCCACAATGTTAATAAATATTAGTAAATTTCATAAAATAAAGCAAGATTCATTCATGGTGGATATGCTTTAATAGTAATCGCCGGTTCTGGCATAATTTGACAAAACAATTTGATATAAATACCCACCCATCTTGGTACACTCCTGAGGTTATTGGGAGTATTAAACTTAAGTATTTCCATCACGTTAAATTCAAGACTAATGGCCTTGAATTCAATAAACAGCTGTCTCAGTACTATAGAACCTGAGTTAAAGAGGTAATTTCTCTTGCAAACCGAGAGCATCTACGGAGAATTGGATCTAATATTACTCGGGAGTCCGCAGTATTCTGGAACCATATTCGGAATCAATGGACGTATTGTTCGTCAATAGGTATTTACACTCATTATGGTAAAATAGTAGATAGTGGTGAAGCTGAAGATATTTTTGCTAACAACTTTAGTTCAGTCTTTCACGAGAGTGTGCTAGTTCTTCAAACGCCAGTTCAAATGAAACCCCTGTGAAAAATGTGAGTATTTCAATGAATAGCATCACTTTTAAAGACTTACATCAAGTGCTGCGTCAACTGAAAGTTTCATCCTCGCCAGGGCCTGATGGTATACCTGTATTCTTAGTTAGTGATTGTGTGTCGGCTTTTGACAAGCCCCCTTGCTCTATTTGTACAACTTGTCTATACAAGAAATGACATATCCTTCAGTATGGAAACTATCGAGAGTAACGCCAGTTCCCAAGGATGACTCGTCTACTGAAGTGTCATCGCATACGCCTATTGCTATTTTGTCGGTATTTGCGAAAGTTTTTGACAGTTTGATTAATCGCCAAATAATAATCAAAATATCACCCTACTTAACGGACGCGCAGCATGGCTTCCGCGCTGGCCGGTCGACTGTCACCAACAATATCAACTTTTCTGACTTTGTTCTCCAACCTTCAACACATGAATATAGCCGGCAAGTGGATGTTGCCTACTTTGATTTTAAAAAGGCCTTTGATCTTGGTGACAATGAATGACATAGGTATATTATTATTGCGGAAGCCGGCATTTGGGTTCAGCAGGTGCCTCTTAACGTTTTTCGCCAGTTACTTGAAAGATCGGAAACAATTTGTTCCAATTTGTGGCCACTCATCTGGGGAGTTCTATACCGGTCTGGGGTGAGTCGGGGGAGTACGCTTCAGATTTCCACCTGTTTCGGTCTCTTCAGAACTCTTTAGGCAGTGTCAGGTTAACATCACGAGAGAACTGCCAAAACCAATTGTCGCGGTACCTATTTTGATCAGAAGCCCCAAAATTTTTATAGCAATGGGATCGTGTCCCTACCTAGAAGATGGCAAAAAGTTATCGAACAAAATGGTAGCTACATACTTTAGTTAAATATAAATAAAATAAACTAAAAAATGTTGTGAATTTTCTTAAAAAATCCGAAGAAACTTTTTCCCCAAACTATTATATTGGTCTGTTGATGCGACTTACCCCTACGGCTCTAAGATGGGTACCTACTGAAGCTATGTCAGAGCACGATAAATACGAATTTTTCCGAATTCGAAAAATTACGAAGGAATTTTTTTTCTCACTATAATTATGTATCTCTAATATTTGTATTAACTGCCCCAACGAATTCAAAAATTTCAAAATAGACCTCAACAACAGGCAATGAAGCAAATTTGTAAATTTAACAATAAGGAGGTCATTGGTAAACAGGCGTTAGATGGTTTATAATTTCTTTTTTGTCCCTATTTTCCGAATTGAAAATATTCTGCTCGGAATCTGAGGAGTGCAGTTCTGTTTTATTTTGTTCCTTTATTGTTTTTTTGGATTGAATTGTGTAATGACGATTGAATAACTGTTCAGCATATTATGTAAAAGTAAACAAATATGATAAAATTTGTCTAGACGAAGCTTTTCGGGTTAAACTTCCAATGTCCACTAAAAAAAGCTCAATAAACTACCACCATTTTACTGAAACTATATTTCATCCCATCTCCACTCATTTCATATCATTTACCATATTGTGAGAAAATATAGAAGTAAATTTAAGACTTGGCTAAAAGGTCTTGAGTTCCAGGCCATGAAAACTTCAAACAAAATCGATGTTG
The DNA here is from genome assembly GCF_030267445.1 of Bombyx mandarina. NCBI lineage: Eukaryota > Metazoa > Arthropoda > Insecta > Lepidoptera > Bombycidae > Bombyx > Bombyx mandarina. The sequence goes on from NC_143213.1 coordinate 4,171,361, forward strand.
AAAATTAATATTTACATTTTAAATAATTAATCTAAAAATAACTATGAAAAACTAAAAATTATTTTCAAAAATCGACGTTAAGTATGTTCCTATAGCGTAACGTTATAGCTTATAATTCATAACTGACATAGGAACTTTAAAGAAATAACTAAAATTAAAAAATCACTCAAAATATCGATTTTTTTATCCAAATATATCGATACATTTACACATCATATATATCATAGTCATAGATTATACACTTAATATATTTGAATCATAGTTAAAATGACCGTCATAGATAATACATTGGTTTGATTGTTTTCCTGCAAATTTATATTTATGTGTTGTGTAAAAATTTATTTGACTCTTCATTTGGTGACAATACCGTACGTAATGTTTAATGCCAAGAAACCAAACAAATAACTTCAAAACAGTGATGTATTTTATCAAGGATGTAACGTTGCGTATGCTATGAACTACATTTAGTCAGAGTCCAAGTAAAAAAATATTGAAACTAATCAAAGAGTAGTGATCTAAGGTACTGCGTTTTGTCTCAAAACTTTGGTGTGTACAAAGATAAAACAGCCCTGAGGTAATGATTAGTTGCTTTATGATTTGACCTTGTCTCGCTGGATCTAGAAAGTCTCTAAGCGAACTCAGAAATGTTGGATTTTATGTTTTTGCTCACTGATATATTGCTGTTTACTTACCTACTTTATCAAGAATATTCATTTGTCAATTGAGGAATATGCAAACCTATTCATTAATTTTAAAAAACAATACTATTCATATAGAAATTTAAATAATCTATGAAATAATAAGGAGATTAAACTATAAAAGTAGTGTTAATTAGTTTCCTGAAATTTCTAATCAATTAAATTTTCCAGTATGTAGCAGTGCTTTAAACACATAAAATTGTACTTGACAAACTTTGAGAGCTCTAGAAAGTAAATCTTGAAACTTGTTCAATTTTTGTTAAGAATCTCTAAATATATAATTTTTGAATATTAATGAGTGTGAAAGTTGTTTTTTTCTTTCACCCTGCAAAAAATTGTTATGTTTTAAATAGTTTATAGGCTGAACAATGACAATAGTTAACTTTTTATACTGAAAATTTGCAACATTACTTAAAAAAAACATGAAAGTTACTATTTAAAAAATGTGATATATTTTTTTAAATTATGTTTTTACTGTAAGTGTATCCAAATCTACTTCCATCTAAATTTAATAAAATCAGGTTTAATTTCTTTCTCTCTAAGATTAAGAGTGATTTATGGCTTTTTGGGAATTGTAAGAAAACGGTAAATCAACATGTATTAAAAACTGAGTAATGAAAAAGAATTAACTTGATCACCTTTTCAAGATGTTTTAATATTTTGCAGTTTACACAAGATGACCCTGATAGATGGGTTTGGTGATGAAGTAGTGCAGTTCATGGGGGTGGTCTTGACAGTTATTGTGGGAATATTGGCTTGGTGGTCAACCAATGCAAGACCTGATAGATACGGAACTGTACTAGTCCTGCGATCACGTCCAAACAGTCCTGTGGCAATTAGCATTCGACCCAGTAAGTGTTGTTAAGTAGTGCTTATTGAATTTTTTTATTTCTTATCTAAAATGATGACCATATGTTAGAGCCTTAGCTAAAATTATGCAGTTATTATTTTTTATTCCCTGTGTAGGCATTGCATAGGGTTTACCTGATGGTGAGCGGTTACTGTCGCTCATGGATATCAGCAATGCCAGGGATAGAGCCAAGCCGCTGCTTACAGTTAAATACTCTCCACAAGCCTCGTTTGTAGAAGGACATGTCATAAACGCATGAGAAACACTGTAGAGAAGAGCTCATTCCAAAACCAGGTGGTACGTGGCAAAAAATATCTCTGGAAACGCACTATGGATGAGCGTAGTGGCTCCAGTTAGTATGGATGAACTCTACTCTGGTGGTGGGCGGTGCGATGGTAAAATGGAGATGATGGTATCATCTTAAACAATTCCTCAGAGCACTCTCCATGGAACATACATTACAAAATACAGAGAGAACCGAAGTTCCTCAGCAGACCCAGAGGTTTTTTTTTATAAAGAATTTCTTTGGCTCCAGCGCCATTGTCATTTATTTTGCCAATGTCACAGTACGCACAAAAATGACGGGCTTAGAGAAAAAAAATTACTAGGGGTTAGAGGCTAATCGGGCAGTAACTTTGCATCGATTCTACTGTACGTCTTTTCTTTTTTGTAAATATATGTTGTCCACGCAACATTTTAATTGAGTTAAACAATAAATATCTCTTAAACAAGTAATGCAGCACCAAAGCCAAGCTATTACGTATGATTCTTTAAAAAAATAATTGGAGGTTAAAAAAGGTGACGTAATAGAATTTTTAAATTGGTAATTTTAGAACCTAAAAAGTCGCGGAAGTACTGGTATAGATTTGAGTGGGGGGATATAATAACTGTAAACTAGTGTAATTAGTCTCTAGCTAAGGAGGGATTTTTAGAATTTTAAATTTTGAAAATTCGCTACTAGGTCTATATAATGTTGTAAATATAGGTATAATACAGTACATAGCTGCAGATTTCAATCCAGTACTTTATTTTTTTCAAACCCTTATGAGGGCAGAATATAATTATAAATAATATTAGATAGTTAGGTACATAAATTCCAATCCAGTACAACATAGTGAGTAATATATGATTGTACCATATCATGTTCAAAATACTATTAGTAAGGATGTTTCCTACATTTCATTGTGTATTTAGAAGGAATTGTTTATAGAAATTGTTACAAATTTACAACACTGAGTAGGATTTTTTTTTTTAATATTGACAAATTTTCAAAATATCGTTCTTTTGAAAAATTTGTTATAAGCAATTCATCTGCTATATCAATATAGTTCATTTGTTTATTTTTGTAACATTTCCTGTAATCAAGTGAAAACATAATATAATAAAAAGAAGTACTTTTGTATTTATAACCAAGCTTTACGGAATAAAACTTTTATAATCCTAATAGTAAAGACAATCTGTAGAAAAGAAGCAGTACTTTCAGTTTAAAGATATGTATCTAAAAAAAAACTTATTTTAATTTAATTTTAGGATCGCGACTGGCACTAGTGAATCAACAAGTACTTACAAATACTAGCCAAGAATCCAATGCTGATGCTGCAGGTTTGTAAGTTGGCAACATTTAAAACAATAAATTAATGAATCATATACACAATAGACAGTGGTATAAACTATTCTATTGGATAGTCATAAAATGGTTTTTATACAAAAATAGCTTTCGTTTTTTATGAACTTTCAATCTACTCTACTTTCAAACACATAATTAATTAAAAAAGAAATCCAAAAATAAGCTAATCAATCTTTTGTATGTATTAATCTATGCACTGTTTGATATAGTTTTTTGTAGAGACCCATTTCCTGGATTTTTGAACACTACGCATTAAGCCGGTAGACATGCTTGGTGCATGGACATAACAAGATGTTTGTAACACAGTCCCAAATACATAAAAACCAATAACGCATTTCATGTTACATGCCAATAAAACAAGAAGCCTTAGTTATACTTATGTTTATCATATTAATTGTCACATCATCCTACAATTAATTGCAGTGCCGGTTTTTTATTTATTGCTTAAATGGGTGCACGAACTCACAGCCTACCTGGTGTTAATTGGTTACCGCAGCTCATAGACATCTACAACGTAAATGCCGCCACCCACCTTGAGGTATGAGTTCTAAGGCCTCAGTATAGTTCAACAGCTGCCTCATCCTTCAACCCAAAACGCACTACTGCTTCACGGCAGAAATAGGCAGGGTGGTGGTACCTATCCGTGCGGACTCACAAGAGGTCCTACCTCCAGTGAAAACGAGAGGTCCTACCACCAGTGAAGTTTTACGAGATTTACGAACACTAATTTTCACTAATCAATAATCACTAATCACGAGAACACTAATTTTGTACTATTGAAATTTGCTGTTAACTTAAAAATGATTTATAAGATAGAACATGTCCTTGTTGTAAAAACATTCTATAGGTAAGTTTTTTTTTTGACAAAGATTAAAATACATTATATATCATTATTCAGGCACAAGCAGATCAGAAGTCCAAGAGACTCCCAGTGAAACTTCCAGGGTAATTCCCCTGCAGGAGATGGACAGCATAGTGGATGCCGATATGGCAATGCTTGATAACAACCGTTTACACTTTTACAGGAGAATGGACTGTGAGTTTTTATTTATTTAATTGAATCCCATTATACCTGTCCTCTGCATTGAAGAACATAACAGCCGTTACTCCAATGCAATTACTATGACTTCGATGATGTGTCAACATTCACACTGACATTTGCTTTGATGTCAGGAACTGAACGTTATTTTTGTTTTGTGCCTAGTGATTTTCTTTCATTGTCATGTAAAACAAAAATGGTGAAGGTGAAGAATTATTTTTTTTTTTTTTTTTTTTTTTTATTGCCCTTGTAGGCAGACGAGCATACGGCCCACCTGATGGTGAGTGGTTACCGTTGCCCATGGACTTCAGCAATGCCAGGGGCAGAACCAAGCCGCTGCCTACCGAAAAATTACTAGTGTTAAATACCCTAATACCCTGACGCCTTTGCCGACTCTACATTATTTTCATACTTTTAGATTATAGATAGATAGACCATAGATAATACACATAAATTAGTCATCTATGGACTACGGTAGCCATTTGACACCGACCGAATGGCCATGGACTCGTACATAGACTTGAGCAATAAATAATAATATCATTATTGTCTCGTAAACAAAACCAAAATTTAGTTTACGTACACCTCGAAGTTTCCAGTTTCTCTCCTTTGCTGTAGCTGAAAGAGATTAAATTTTGAGTACTTAACTCAAAACAAGTATCTTTGTAGTTGAATTTTTGAATTTTTTTTAATGTAAATATAAAACTATATAAATGTAATTATATTAATGAAACCTGTTCAGAAATAAAAAAGTTTTAAGCATTTTAATTTCATGCATAGAAACTGCCCTAGTTTATATAACATCAATGTTCAAAAGCGCCATAAAATTCTTTGTGCCATTCATAATCGCTGTTAAAACAATTTAAGGTATAAATGTAGAATGAGAAAAAATTCTCAATTAGCAATATATATAGTAAAAATAAATAATCCGATATTCAGTAAAAGATCAGTATAATCTCTTGTAAATTTTATACAAATTTTCTTGAACCTTAACACAGCTCCAACCAACGCGCAAAGCAATCCAGAATCGACACAGGACGAGAGTGACGTACAGGAAGCAGCCGGGAATGCACAAATCAGGGAAATGGACAGCATAGTTAGCGCAATGGAGGCTGATGTTACTTCAGGATGTGATCTCTTTACGAGAGCACCGGGTATGTGAAACTTCCAGTTCTTACTTTTCGCCTCATTGTATTCTATCTATCGTTCCGTCACTGCTGAGGATCGCGACCACATAACACTGGTAGGTCCTCTTGTGAGTCCGCACGGTAGGTACCACCGCCCTGCCTATTTCTGCCGTGAAGCAGTAACGGCCTGGCCACGGGGATCGGCGGTGCGAACAGCGAAGCGGTGGGCGAGGCGACCATTCGCGCAGCACCGTTTGCAGGCCACGGGTACTCACGTTCGCCGCCGCGACTAGTAAGGAAGTCCGACAGCGAAATGTCTATATCGAAATTATCTCGATATTGCTTACAAATTAATAGTTTTTTGGTTCAGGACCTATTATTTGGAAAAGATTGTGAAGTACATGATTTGAATAAGAATCGGAGTATACCTATAGATGGAGAATTCCACAAGAAGTACGAGAAATACTTTGAGTGGCTAGACTTCCAAATAGCTGGTCTAGCTAGTATTTCAACTATTTTTTTTTATTGCTTAGATGGGTGGACGAGCTCACAGCCCACCTTGTGTTAAGTGGTTACTGGAGCTCATAGACATCCACAACGTAAATGCGCCACCCACCTTGAGATATAAGTTCTAAGGTCTCAAGTATAGTTATAATGGCTGCCTCACCCTTCAAACCGAAACGCATTACTACTTCACGGCAGAAACAGGCAGGGTGGTGGTACCCACCCGCGCGGACTCACAAGAGGTCATACCCCCAGTAATTACGCAAATTATAATTTTGAGGGTTTCATTTTTATTACACGATGTTATTCCTTCACCGTGGAAATCAATCGTGAACATTAAAATTTGTTGAGTACGTATTTCATTACAAAAATTGGTACCCGCCTAATATTCGACTACCGGTGCATCGCTCAACACCGGACGTCTTATCCGTTCGGCCACGACGAGTTTAAAAATATAAAAAAAAAATTAATAAAAAATATAAAATATAAAAATTTCGGCGTTCATTTTTCGCGGCGAAAACAACTAAACTCATTTAATCACTGCACTATTCGCCGCGACTACCGCTCGACTCCGTGGCTTGCGCCGTCCTTATTCATGCATTTGTTTTGCTCGCCCGCCGCACCGCGCGATTCGCTCGGTACATTCCGCCGGTCGCTTCGCCGGTCGCCGGTGCGCGTGGCTTGTTAGGTACATTTCTATGCGCTTGTTTTAGTCGCTAGACGCTTCGCCGTTCGCACCGCGCGAATATTCGTATCGGCGAATGTCCCGTGGCCAGGCTGTAATGTGTTTCAGTTTGAAGGGTGGGACCTTAGAACTTGTATCTCAAGGTGAGTGGCGCATTTACGTTGTAGATGTCTATAGGCTCCAGTAACTACCTAACACCAGTTAGGCTGTAAGCTCGCTCACCCATCTAAGTATTTAAAAAGAAACACTTTTTTGCTTGTGGGGCGTGATGTGATTCGGAAGTTCTAATTAAGAAATAAAAAAAATAATAAAATAAATATATTTATTTATACAGTAGATGCAGCACAAGGGGACAGTGAAGTGAAAAATGACAGTTCGAAAGACGGCGCTTCGTCTACCGATGTAGAGAATGCATCGGACGATGTGAACACATTAGTCCAAAATGCAGACACTCCCGCACTCCCGGAACGAGACGAGACAAAAAGAATCCTGATAAAACTGAAGTACCTAAACGACACCCTAAAGGAAGTTGACGGAAACCTTGATGAACTGTTAAAAGATTTTAAGTTGTGAGTACCGTTATTAGTGTGTAATTATTGTGCTTTTCCGCTACTATGTTCCAATAATATATACGTTATAATATGTTCCAATCGTGCTTAACCCATACAGTAGGATGAAATTGAGACATTTTAATATAACAATAATAGTTTTTTTTTACTAAATGCATACGAAGGTATAAAATGTATTTATTGAACAAAAAGTTAAAGAAAAAATCTATTCCGGCTGATTTCCGTTACGACTTGATCGATATTGACGCCCCTACACAACTCGCAGATTGCTGATATAAAAAGTAATTACTCTACTAGACTAAGGAATTTACTCCTTCGTTACTCTATTATGTTTGCTTTTTTATATAAAAAACTATGTTTGCTATTTTATATAAAAAACGAATAAGAGTTGCGCACAAAAAAGATTAAAATACATGAAATTGAGAAAGTTACCGCATTCAAATAGGAAAAAATTGTTATTACCTGATATTAATCTATGGCAAAGCTACGGAATACCGTAGCTAAGCCGTGCCCTTCCATAGCATTTCAAATCTGAACATGATTCATGCCTCACGATTTTTTTTTTAAATAATAAAATATCAAGCATCACCAATGAAATATCTTCTATACTTAATATTATAAAGAGGAAAGATTTGTTTGTTTGTTTGTTTCGAATAGGCTCCGAAACTACTGGACCGATTTGAAAAATTCTTTTTCCATTAGAAGCCGACATTGTCCCTGATGAACATAGGCTACTTTTTTTTTAATTTTTTTTATTTTATTTTTTTGGTTTCATGTGTGTTTTAATGTTTCCGAAGCGAAGCGAGGGCGGGTCGCTATCTTCCAATATATGTCTTGGTGATGATTTCATGCATTTGAGAAACACAGATTTCATCATTACCCTCTTTATATATTTCTAAGAAATATTATATTACTAGTTGTTAACCCGTGGCTTCGTCTATGTGGTCAAGGGAAAGTGTCATTTATTGTTTCTAAAGTGTCAATATTTGTCAAGATAAAAGAACAGTTTCCCTATCTATAATTTAAAAAAATGTGTCAATTCTTCGCTTGATTTCAACATAAAGAAGGACAGACAAACAAAGATACTGCCACATTTAAAGTATATTTTATATAATAATATGTACGCAATACGTATATAAATCTTTTGATAATAAAACATTTCAGACGTCATTTCTCAACGGAGCTGTCTTCCGAGTGTCGGATACGTCTGATATTCAACGGGCGCGTGCTGGCGGACGACGCGGCCACGCTGCAGGCGTGCGGGCTGCACGACCGCGCCGTCGTGCACTGCCTCGTGCATCCCAAGCGAGCGGGGCCGGTGAGCGGACCGACGTCACACCTCACCAGGCCACGAGATTCTGTGTGCTTAGTGCGAGTTTTTTAACCTTCTCGATAGTGTAAAAGTATGGAGGGTAGAGGTAAGGAGAACCGTCTCACTATGGGAGAAGTTTGAAAAAGTGTCCCACTTTTATTACTAAATAAACGTTCAAAAATCAGAATGGCGCTAGTATATGCATAGGTTATGATATGAATTGAGCAGTTGTTAACTGATTGAAGTGTTCTGAGTTAGGAAATTTGATATATTTAATGACTAAAGTAGTTAGTGATACATGACCTCACATGTTTACGTAGTCCAAACTAATTTCGTCAATATAACCTCAAATTATTGCTGTGGAAAAACGTGGAGACATCGATTGCATTTTTTATTAGTTTTAAATAAATACTTTTTGTGATTTTGTAGTGCTTACAGTTCGTTCGTCTTTTTTTATTTCTGTATCTTATTCTAATAACTTTCAGCGCCTTTTTTACAATTTACCCGGTTGCTACTGTAGCGCCACCCTTATTTAGCAGATTTGAACGTACATTTTTCACACACAGAGACGGTTCTCCTTACTTCTACCCTTCATGTGTAAAAGTTAACTAAAATTGTCATACAGCACCCCTGGCGACAAACATTCCAACTCCATAAAAATTCAAGTTAACTACGCCATCGAGAACGTTACAAAACTTTCATTAAGCACACTGTTCTTGTATCAAATAGTATTTTAATTGTTCTTTGAGATATTTTGAAAGTTATTGGAGGTTTATCCTAATGGATTATTGCTGTCGAGCGTCCTGCTTGGACGAAGATCTCGATGTTAATGGAATTAAATTAACCCAATAAAAAGAACGCCAATTTATATATGATCAAATAGCTCACTGCCTACCTGATATGTATGAGGTTGCCGGAGCCCACAGACATCACAACGCGGCTATCACCACCCGCCTTGAGACATGCGATCGGGGTCGCAATTGTGTAACTGCTGTCCCACTTTTGAAACTGGGATATCCACAGAGATAGTGGTGAAATTGCATGTCATACATCAAACACTGTCAATTTTTTTTTGTTTTAGTTTGCCTAGTTTCATTTTCTGCCATTGTAACTATACTGAGACCTTAGAACTTATATCTCAAGGTGGGTGGCGCATTTATGTTGTAGATGTCTATGGGCTCCAGTAACCACTTAACACCAGGTGGGCTGTGAGCTCGTCCATCTAAGCAATAAAATAAAAAAAATCTCTAATTTGTAAATTGGTTTGTTGCCGAACCAAAGCAACGTTATATCCGAGACATCGTCCTAACGGATGGTACACCCCCACAGGGTGCGGCTGAGGAGAGCAGCGCGGCCGCCACGCACGAGCTGATCACGGAGAGGCCGCAGCCGGAGAGGTCTTGGGATTTAGAAAACATTCTGATGACGTTTGTCTCTGTCGCCCTCACCGTTGTATGGTTCTTTAGGTGAGTCAATTATTCCTCTGCATATAGGATCTTAATGTAGTATGGACATCTTGTTTAATGAAATAGTTTTGCGGTTGTTGTCGTCGTGGCCTAAAGGATCGTCTGGTGCATTCGTATGTAGCGATGAACCGGTGTTCGAATTCCGCAGGCGGGTACCAGTTTTTCTAATGAAATACGTACTTAACAAATGTTCACGATTGACTTCCACGGTGAACGAATAACATCGTGTAATAAAATTCAAACCCACAAACCACCCCGCCTATTTCTGTCGTGAAGCAGTATTGCTTTTCAGTTTGAAGGGTGAAGCAGCCGTTGTAACTATACTTGAGACCTTAGAACTTATATCTCAAGGAGAGTGGCACATTTAAGTCGTAGATGTCTATGGGCTCCGGTAACCAATTAACACCAGGTGGGCTGTGAGCTCGTCCACCCATCTAAGCAATAAAAAAAATTGAAACACGGGAAATGCTTTTTTTTAAGAACAAACCATAGAGCGAGTGGGAAAGAGATTATTGAAACTATACCATATTCCAATAAACTTTACAATACTATAGCTTTGTAAAGATGTATTCTTGGCCGAAGTATTTACAAAGCTGCTCCGCTTGATATGAAGTAAATTGGGTCTTTTTTATTGCCTGGACGGTTGAGAAAACTTAGGGGCCTTCGTGTTAAAAGATTATCTAAGATCATAGAGATGGTAATGTGTATGCACTTAGACAACATGAGTTCGGAACCTTAATCGTATTGAATAAAAGCTTTCCCGTCTCTCGTCTCGTCTTTTTTGCACTAATATGCATTAAGAATTTCTTGATGTTCTTGGAATATATTCAACTACAAAAGCTTCTCGTTCTATAATTACACAACATACCACACTTAATTACAAATGTCCCCATAGGTTCGATATAAGAATTAGTTGGTTTTTTATGCAACAATAGAGAATGATTAATACATTTGTAAACAGGTGTGAGTACTCAAACATGTTCACCGCAAGTGCTAGTGTAGCATTGTTCGGTCTGACGGTGTTCTACAGTGTTGCCATATTCGGCCTCTATCTGTCCGACACATTCCAGTTCGACCGACGACACCAGCCGCCAACGACGAACAACTGAATTGTTTGAGCAGGTAACATTATCTTTATCGATGTACAGATTTTTTAATCTGTGCCTCTGTTGGAAAATCATGAACATCCTATTTCGCTCATAAGTGAAATTAAGTATTAAAATAATCAAAAGTGACGGCACAATCGTTCAGTCAAATCTACATCTAATTTTAGTTTAATGTGTTCTCACTGTTTGAATTATTTTTTTCACATTTCTCTCTTACGAATTCACCCATTTCCATTAGAGGCACATGTATATTGTTTTGGTAGTATGATTTTATTTTATCTCTGTGTTATAAATTAAAGTTTTTATGTAAAGGGGGAAACGGCAGGTTCATTTGGGCCTATAGTCATTAGAAATTTTAATTTCGGCATTAAAATGTTAGCAGTATACTTATCACTGTTTAATCGTAAAATAATTTTATAAATCTACCTACTACATAATTCTGTTGCTACACTTTAAGTTTCCAAATAAATTCCACGACCTGTTGCCATACTTTTCCCCTAGGTATTGTTTTTTTTATTTTCGTTTTATTTAACACTTCTTTCATTGTTAAAAGTGAATGAAAAAAATATATATTCTTGTATTAAATATGACTTAAAACGGATAATATAAGTGATTTGGCTGTTCAGTGTAAAATGGAATGACTAATATAAATATATTTTGTTATCAGAGAACTATTCTAAAATGAAACTCATAGTTTATATGACCTTATAACGCACACATCACACATCCCTATTTACTCTACTAGTCGGTCTTGAAGGGGAATGCATGCGGGCGGAGCGGCAGAGACGTCGCCGGGCAACCAGATAGTTTTTCAGAAAGCTGTTAGTCGATATAGCACCAATGAAATATATTTTACATCGTGGGGCGCCACTTATTATTAAAATAATCCCAGTTTAAGGTATATTTTATAATTAAGTATAACGATGTAAAATATATTTCATTGGTGCTATATCGACTGACAGCTTTCTGAAAAACTATCTGGTTGCCCGGCGACGTCTCTGCCGCTCCGCCCGCATGCATTCCCCTTCAAGACCGACTAGTAGAGTAAATAGGGATGTGTGATGTGTGCGTTATAACCTCAAATTTTTTAATGAAACAGTGTATATGATATAGTATTTTCTGTTCTGGTTTCTTTTTAACTGAATTTTTCTGAATTCCTTGATACTTTCGGTGAAATATTAGCAACTCTGGGCGAAACGAAATACAATAATTATTAAACTCATTGTTTTAACTAAACTAGCTTATTAATCTATCTGTTCCAATCTAGCCTAGTCCAATAATTAATTATGTTAATGTTACACTTTTATCATAATGTACAAAAACAATTTAAATTGTAAATTATTGAGATACATTTCTGAGTCTGAATATGAGTGTATTGTAATGCTTAATGATATCGCTTTCTAGATCTTTAATACTAATTGTAGTAATTTGTAATTTAAGACTTTTTTAATTATTTATTTTGTAACCTTTTTTTAAACTTAATTATTTTATAAATATAGGAATATACTACTATTATAGGACATTGAGATATAACAAAACACTTAATTATTTTTTTTGCATAAAAAATTGTAATATTATCCTAAAGACAAATTTCTATTGTTCAACGATTTAGGACCGTCCGCCTTATAAGTAGGTCGAAATTTAATGCTGTTGATGTCTGAATTACTAGTTGTATCATAAATTCGACATTTTCATTGTTTTTGGTGCATTTTGGCATAGGAGACAGTATATTTTCTCTAAAAATGTAAATATTAATGTTTATGTAAAAAAAGCACCTCATTAGAAAATTATTTTTGTTTTGTAATTTATTTAGACCCTAAGTATGTTATTAATCTCGAAGTTTTCAGTTTAGTATCTAACTTGGGTTTGTGGTTTTCTTTAAATACAATCATATTGCCACGAGTTTTATATGTTAATATTTTTATTGTTAATTACTTTTAAGTTTCAAAGAAAATATAAGGTCTATTGAGATATTGCTATTTTATTTGATGAATGTATTTATTGTAGAATACAGTACATATCGAGGGATACAACGTAAATGCGCCACCCACCTTGAGATATAAGTTCTAAGGTCTCAAGTATAGTTACAATGGCTGCCCCACCCTTCAAACCGAAACGCATTACTACTTCACGGCAGAAACAGGCAGGGTGGTGGTACCCACCCGCGCGGACTCACAAGAGGTCATACCCCCAGTAATTACGCAAATTATAATTTTGAGGGTTTCATTTTTATTACACGATGTTATTCCTTCACCGTGGAAATCAATCGTGAACATTAAAATTTGTTGAGTACGTATTTCATTACAAAAATTGGTACCCGCCTGATATTCGACTACCGGTGCATCGCTCAACACCGGACGTCTTATCCGTTCGGCCACGACGAGTTTAAAAATATAAAAAAAAAAATTAATAAAAAATATAAAATATAAAAATTTCGGCGTTCATTTTTCGCGGCGAAAACAACTAAACTCATTTAATCACTGCACTATTCGCCGCGACTACCGCTCGACTCCGTGGCTTGCGCCGTCCTTATTCATGCATTTGTTTTGCTCGCCCGTCGCATCGTAAGTCGCCCGCGCGATTCGCTCGGTACATTTCGCCGGTCGCCGGTGCGCGTGGCTTGTTAGGTACATTTCTATGCTCTTATTTTAGTCGCTAGACGCTTCGCCGTTCGCACCGCGCGAATATTCGTATCGGCGAATGTCCCGTGGCCAGGCTGTTACGATGCGGCGGGCGAGCAAAACAAATGCATGAATAAGGACGGCGCAAGCCACGGAGTCGAGCGGTAGTCGCGGCGAATAGTGCAGTGATTAAATGAGTTTAGTTGTTTTCGCCGCGAAAAATGAACGCCGAAATTTTTATATTTTATATTTTTTATTAATTTTTTTTTTTATATTTTTAAACTCGTCGTGGCCGAACGGATAAGACGTCCGGTGTTGAGCGATGCACCGGTAGTCGAATATCAGGCGGGTACCAATTTTTGTAATGAAATACGTACTCAACAAATTTTAATGTTCACGATTGATTTCCACGGTGAAGGAATAACATCGTGTAATAAAAATGAAACCCTCAAAATTATAATTTGCGTAATTACTGGGGGTAGGACCTCTTGTGAGACCGCGCGGGTGGGTACCACCACCCTGCCTGTTTCTGCCGTGAAGTAGTAATGCGTTTCGGTTTGAAGGGTGAGGCAGCCATTATAACTATACTTGAGACCTTAGAACTTATATCTCAAGGTGGGTGGCGCATTTACGTTGTGGATGTCTATGAGCTCCAGTAACCACTTAACACAAGGTGGGCTGTGAGCTCGTCCACCCATCTAAGCAATAAAAAAAAATAGTTGAAATACTAGCTAGACCAGCTATTTGGAAGTCTAGCCACTCAAAGTATTTCTCGTACTTCTTGTGGAATTCTCCATCTATAGGTATACTCCGATTCTTATTCAAATCATGTACTTCACAATCTTTTCCAAATAATAGGTCCTGAACCAAAAAACTATTAATTTGTAAGCAATATCGAGATAATTTCGATATAGACATTTCGCTGTCGGACTTCCTTACTAGTCGCGGCGGCGAACGTGAGTACCCGTGGCCTGCAAACGGTGCTGCGCGAATGGTCGCCTCGCCCACCGCTTCGCTGTTCGCACCGCCGATCCCCGTGGCCAGGCCGTAAGTCGCCCGCGCGATTCGCTCGGTACATTCCGCCGGTCGCTTCGCCGGTCGCCGGTGCGCGTGGCTTGTTAGGTACATTTCTATGCGCTTGTTTTAGTCGCTAGACGCTTCGCCGTTCGCACCGCGCGAATATTCGTATCGGCGAATGTCCCGTGGCCAGGCTGTTATGTCCATAATTTCGGATCCACTGGTGTGGATGTGTACTAAATTTTGAATTTTGCTTTTTTAAATAAAACTACTAGGTATGTTTATACCCAATAAAGTTTATAAAAACCTATATTTTTTCATAATTTTTTAATGCATCGGTTACCATTTAACACCAGGTGGGCCGTGAGCTCGTCCATCTATGCAATAAAAAAATAAAATTACTAAAATTAATTGGTGTAATTTTTATTTCAGATAGGTTACCTACCTACCTGAAGTTAAATCATCAACCATCCTCGCCATACATGCGACTAAGGGAATTCACAGGAGTGGTTCATAGTTAAAATATAATAATAATAATATACCTACTGGCGTACTGTGATAGCTGAACTAAATTCACTAATTTTATTTGTCAGCAAGAGTGCCACCATACTACTGCATCTACAATTACTGTCAAATTCGAAATGAGTAATTATGTAACTGAAAAATTGTTCTCGGAAGAGACAGGTGGTGTCATTCAGATTGTGATGTCATGGGTAATGGTAACTGCTTAGCAATAAATGGGCTCGTTTACCAGTCTGCAAAACTCCTAAAATGTAGATCGTAAGGTGACTGACTACCTACATCAATGGCAAAACTACCTTGCTCTATAATAAAAAACATAGAACTACAAAAATTAAACCAATATTAATCGGTAGGTAGTAATTTATTTCGACTTATTTATTATATCCATTACTTAAATTCTTCCTGAGGTTCAATGATCCGCCCCTTTGTGGACTCTTTTTTTTTATTTTGTAGGCAGCCGAGCATACAGCTCACTTGATGGGGAGTGACTACCGTCGCCCATGGACTTCCGCAATGACAGAGGTAGAGCCAAGCTGTAGACTACCTGAAATAGAATAAAAACAATAGTTGAATGCCTTTGATAATAATAATATTGTTTCTTTTTATTGACTAAGCAATGTGTGAACTTGTAACATGTGCTCAGAAGTAAGATAAAATGTATTCCACTTTTTTCCTAACAGCTCGAAACTATTTGCATATCGAATGTCATGAAAATCGGTTTAATGGTTTTCGTGTCGAAACGTAAAAATGATTTACTTTCAGACAATATTATTTTCAATCTTAATTCCTATCAGTAAAAAAAACAAATTTCTGAAATAGATTTTTTTTGCAACATTAGGACAGAACGACGCCTATATTTTGCAGAAAATTGTTGTATTCTCGTTACCGGAATCTACCTGTGACAATATGAAATACTGTAAAGTTCCAGATATAGGTACGCGAGAACAAACAAACAAGACCAAAAATTCAATGTATTAGGGCAGTTCAATTTCTGTTATTTATTAAATTAGGTACCCCCTTTAATTTTTCTTAAATATCCAGACACGAGTTTTGATATATTTATTTACATCAATATATATTCAAGCTCTCAATTTAATTGCAAAAACTGTCTCAGCTTTAAAACTTAAGTGTGAGTTTCACAACAATCTTAGCAAAAACATTAAGGTGAATAGCATAGTCTGTCACTCAAATTTTATTTCATTAGACAATGTATGTAATTCTTCTTTATTTAAACAACCCTATTACCTAACAAACACATCACAATATAAATTCCCAATAATGTACATGTTTGTTGCCGGATTGAGGTTTACTGTCAATAAGTAACAGCAACCTCACCTAGACAATATTTTGATATTTCCAAATTCAATTTCTTATTACAGTGTAAAAACAACAAGAAATAAATTGAATTTGGATGAAGTTTTAATAATTTATATGAAATAATTACCTTTTGGGGATATGGACATCAGCCAGTGATAAAACTGTAAACAAAAAAATCATTTATTATATGCTACTGTGGGATATAAATACTATAAATAATAAGGATCTAAATTTATTCAGCCATCCAAGGAAGTTTGAAATGCGTGGTAATCATGGTTGCGCATTCATAAAGCATTGTATCATCATTGAAATATTTATTTAGTAAGCTCTAAGAGACTAGAAATTGACGTACCTTTTCAAATAGTTGGCTGAAGCCGATCTCAGCTGGAATGACCTGGTGAAATAGTAATTGTTAATTACCAAATGCCATAATAAACATTGAACAATACATCAAACATACTTACACAGACAGTAGACATAGGTACCATAATAATTGCAAAAACTGAATTAGCAATAATATTTTATTATCCCACTGGCTTTCCATCTGCATACAAAAATAAGCAAATGGAAAGTCACTGACAGTTTTAGATAGATGTTTATCGTTTGCGACGTAGTTGGAGAGTGTTGCGTCTGAGCCAAGCTGCCCGGCGTGAGCCTCCCTTTGTTTGAGAGTATCTATGTCCCTTGCCGAGACCTCGGGAGCTGCGACCAGCCGAAGTCAGACCACGCATCTCACGATGCTTATGTACAGCATTCACGATCCAGTTGATCTTAGGATCGCGACGAATGGCCTAAACAAATAAGAGTATGACTTAACAAAAAAAAATTTTGGGACAACTATATTAAATCTTATACAATTTCAGATTAAATGGTAGGTGAAGTTTCAGCAAAACCTTTCAGATTGGTGCATGACAAAAATTCATCATTTAAATTAATAATGCAATAATACTCTTTACTATAAGTAAAAATTATATTTGCTAGCAGCCTCCATCATTCAAATACTCTTAATTACCAGATAGTACTTAAAAAACTAGCTTTGTTTACAGTAGAATGTTATAGCTTGTAGGGTTTAGGCAGTAGTTACATTACCATGTAAAAAATTGGGCATAATTACCTTGTGTGACGGGTCCACGAGGATAACCTCGAAATACTTGTATGAAGAATCTTGTGCAACCCAGTAAGAGCTCAACACACGGAGACCACCGCAACGACGGCCAACACGCTCCTATTAGTAGATTATAAGTTATAATACATCAACATCAACAACAACAGTAATGCTGTTAAAATTATTCTAATGACCTAAGTTATTTTACTGCACATTTAAGATATTAAAAATGGTAGTTTTGTGTACCTAATTTAATTTTCACATATTACGAATTAAAACAACAGAAAAGCTTTTTTACGGATACATGATTGTGATTGGGTGTTAACTTTATCTATTTCAAATTTTAATATACACGAATAATAAAAACGTGTAATAAAATAACTTGTCAAAAACAGTAACTAATTCAAATCGAAACTCACCTCAGCAATGGATTGAAGGTTGCGCGTGGGCTTCAACTGGTTGACACCATGGCTCTTGGGCTTGCCATAAGTGGCACCCTTTGCAACCGGACGCTTGCGGCCACCACGTCGCACACGGATTCGGAATACAACATAACCTACAAAAACACATTACGACCATTAGTCAAAAGTTTCGCTTGCCAATCAGTATCGTAAATAAATGTGGTTTATTCACCTTGTTTAGCACGGTAGCCTAGTCTTCGGGCTTTGTCCGGCCTTGTGGGCCTGGGAGCGCGGTGCATACGAGTCAACTGACGGTACTGCCATACCCTCACACGCAACAAAAAACGCATAACATCGCTCAGTTTTTTCCTATACAACTCCTGAATATATCTGTAGGCACCCATCTTAGCAGCCTGTGGCAGACCTAGTAACAAAATCAATACAGATTGATCAGAAGTCACATCATCGGTCTGGCCACAGAAAAGGCTCGATTGGCCGCAAATTTGACATTGTGAAAACACACTGAAACACAATATTTATTATTGAAAATTGGAGAGAACTTCGTACCAGGCGTTCACCTGAATTTAATATTTAACATTATTGTAAGATACTAGTTAAGGATTAGTTTGATTTTGAAAGATTAAATTTTTCAAGTACATACGTCTCGCGTGTCCCACAGGTAAACCGTAAAAGAAAACTAAACTGTGCACAGAGTTTACAAATTACAAACCGATAGACAGATCATAAAATTAAGTTTATTGTCTATGACACAGATAATGCATTATCCAAGTAAAGGTTGAACCATAGATTACAACTTGATTTAGCCACTATAAAACACTCCACTAAAACAATTCAAAACTTTTATTCAATACTATGGGTATTTATTTATATTGAAATCCGGACACACTGTTGAAGTCGTCGTAGGATAAAAGATAAGACGTCTGGTCAAACGATGTGACTTTGTTGATAATTGTGATTTGCAAATCCTGGAAATAGATAAAGATAATACGATAATATAAAATAATAAAGAAATACATCCAGGATCAAGAAATAGCATCGTGTAATAAAATCAAAGCTGCAAAAGCTATAAGTTGTGTAATTACAATACAATTGAGACAAAAACCTCACATCTGAAAGTGGGTAGCGGTATTCACGATGTGATGCTTACACTATTTTCACTAGCGCCCGTCCACCCATCGGCTGTTGATCGACAGAAGCGTGCTGCGCGTCACGTGGCGTACGCTAAGTGGAGGGAGTGGTTGCTGAAATCAGGCAAGCTTCGGCCACCTGTCGGCGCACCCTTGAAGCCCAGGTGCCCGTGCTGGAGGCATGGTCGGATCGGCAACCCGGCGTTTTCTCCTTTCACCTTACGCAGGTCCTTTCAGGATATGGCTATTTCGGGAGGTACCTGTAGAAAATCTACAGGAGAGAGCCACATCCGGGATGCCATCATTGCGGGCGTCCGGACGATGACGCTCAGCACGCACTCGAAGCGTGCCTGCGTTGGAAGTACTTGCGGCGAGATCTCATCGCAGTGCTGGAGAGGGACCTCTCCTTACGGGTTGTAGTCGCCCGCATGCTAGAGGACCAGACGGTGCTTTTAGGTACCCCAAGCAACGGTCATTGTTCTCGGCGAACTCGTCGCTTGCGACGAAGGGCTCGGCGAATAAATTAACCCACAAACATAGCCCACTGAGTTTCTCGCCGGATCTTCTCAGTGGGTCGCGTTTTCGATCCGGTGGTAGATTATGCGAAGCACCGCTCTTTGCTAGAGTTCGTGTTAGCAACATCTTCAGGTTTGAGCCCCGTGAGCTCGCTTACTAGTTAAGGTTACGCTGATATGGTTTCTCTAGACCAGGGGTCGGCAATGGTGGTCGGTAATGCGCCCTCGCTGGACTAATGTAAATGTGTGATACCCAGAGCAATTTACTTATTCTTGTCAAACGGCGATATACAGCAAGTAGTCAGTTAAGTTTAGGATTGTGCATAGATTAGCAGTTTGCTAACCTTGAGCGTATCTAATAACACGCACGTATTTTTTGTTAGTGTGTGATCATATTTCGAATAGACCACGCGTAGACCGCGCATTTAAAAGTATTACTACACATTTAGATAATTGCTTAAGGACCGGGAATTCTAAATATCTCCCCAATGAGGAAGTTTCCAATCTCTTAAAAACAAAAAATAATCATATAAATTTAAAGACAATACAAAAATATGAAACCAAGTAAAAAAAATACTTGAATATCTCTAAAAATGACGACACTGTGAATTTGTTAATATCACTCACATGAAAATAAAAAGCCGCGCGAACCATTCACGGTCTTACGTCACAAGTCTCGTAGGCTGCCCTGTGCGGGGCGGAACGCACTAGAACTGTTTATCTCAGCAGGGAGATTCGTGTTTTATGCTCGCATTACTATCTCAGAACACTATTTTAATTATTTATATTTATTTTATTAAACCACTGCTACTATTTTCCCATGAGAGTTATGGAAATATCTAAATAAGAAAAACATAACCACGACCACTCCGCTAGGAGTGTACGACTGAGAAGAAAAGAAAGACTGAAGACGTGGTGTGTGTGGTTTTAGACTTTTTGACTAACAATCTGTTGTATACAAGTGCAGAAATATGAGGTGTAAAGGTTTCAAAGTAAGTGACTTTCTACATCCCTACCTACTTAATATTTTATCTGCCGTACTTTTACATATTTATTACCGTTTTATTTGTATTTTGGTAAGAAACTATCTACGGAAATACAATACCACACCTCTCTTAATACTATATACCTACTGGTATACTTAGAATTAGATAATATACTGGTGGTAGGACCTCTTGTGAGACCGCATGGGTAGGTACCACCTCTCCGCCTATTTCTGCCGTGAAGCAGTAATTCGTTTCGGTTTGAAGGGTGGAGCAGCCGTTGGAACTAAACTGAGACCTTAGAACTTATATCTCAAGGCGGGTGGCGCATTTACGTTGTAGATGTCTATGGGCTCCAGTAACAACTTAACACCAGGTGGGCTGTGAGGCCGTACTAATTTTTGGTTTTTCACTTTCTATTTTTCTTAATTTTCTCCAAAATATAGACACTGGATTAAATTGTTTTACATCACATTCAGCCATTTTGTTTGATGCATTAAATGCTTCTTCCAAAACGTCAAAACTTCTTCCAAAAATTTCATTAACTGTAGCAGATAGTGTGGATATCCACCACTTTTTGGGACATTACTTAATAATAATATTATTTCATGTAATTTCGTTTTTTAAGCATCAATTAAAAAGTAACGGTTTCATTTCTTTCCGCTTTATACCTATCTCGAATTGAAAATAAAATTGTACTGGCAACACAAGTGGACACCATCTTGAAAACGTAATTGTTGTCATGTTTACGTTGATTGTAAAAAGTGAAATATTTAATGTGTGACTAAATAATTGGTAATATGATCATTTTACATAATATTTTACAATAACTGTGATTGTAAAATAATTATTTTAATATTTTTATTACGAAAAGTGATTATTCACTTCATTAATAGAATAGGCGCCAAATTACTTTACTGTTGTTCAGAGTTGTTCGTTACAAATGCCAAACAATATCTAAGGCTGTGGTGTTTATCGTTACTAAATTGTTCTGCAATTGATACTTTGTTATATGCAACCCAATATATAAATATTTAAATTAATTTTATAATTTCAGAAAAGTGTTGATGTGATTCTTGATCAGGAAGTGCCACTATCATCATGTTTTATGCACATTTTGTGCTGGCTAAGAAGGGTCCGCTGGCCAAGATTTGGCTGGCGGCCCACTGGGATAAGAAATTGACAAAAGCACACGTATTTGAAACTAATATCGAGAAATCAGTTGATGGTATTTTAAAGCCTAAAGTGAAGATGGCATTGCGTACTTCTGGACACCTTTTGCTTGGAGTCGTGAGAATCTACTCGAGAAAAGCCAAGTATCTGTTGCAAGACTGTAACGAAGCTTTTGTCAAGATTAAGGTACACATTTTTTAAATTAATTGTAGTGAATAATTTTACCAAATCTAAGTTTACTTAATTGAAAAAAAATATCTTAATTTCAAATTAAACAGTTGGCCTTCAGACCTGGCATGGTAGATCTTCCCGAAGAGCACAGGGAGGCTGCTATGAATGCTATCACCTTACCAGAGGTCTTTCATGACTTTGACACAGCCATGCCTGAATTAAAGTGAGTATTAAAGTGTTAGGGAGTGTTCAGTAGTACTGTAAGTATACTGTAATAGTGGACAAAAATAACACAGTAAAGCTTGCTAAAAAATTCTCAATATTATTGATTTCCCTCTATTAGTTATTATTACGATAAAATAATGTTAATATTAAGGAATAATTAAATTACTATGATTATTGGTTGTTATTTGTAATTAATTTACAAAATATCACAAGTCTAAAAAATTCAATTGTTCTATCTTTTGAAACTACAACTTTACAAGAAGTATAGACATACTTCATTAATGAAATAAAATGGTATTTTTTCAAGTGCATTTCTTGTGTTATAACATTTACACCATTCTAAAATGTTTTAGTGAGGTTGATATTGAAGCGCAATTCTCTTTAAACCAGTCAAGAGCAGAAGAGATCACGATGCGCGAGGATTATGGATCATTAAACCTTGTCACCCATGATGATGGCTTTGGAGACATGGGTTTTGACACAGATAATCCTGACATTATGAGAGAAGCTATTGGTTCTGAAGGTGGATTGGAGCAGGTATGATTGTAATTCATGATTTTTAGGGTACATAATAACCTACCAATTAAATTTTTCTAATAATGTAAGATAATCTTTATAGCTATTCATCTGCAATTGCAGTTTTAATAAATATGATATAAGTGTGTAGCTCAGAGTTCATTTATTATCCTTCTTCATCAGCTTATACATCCTTAGATTTTTTTTATTGCTTAGGTGCGTGGATGAGCTCACAGCCCACCTGGTTTTTTTAAGTGGTTACTGGAGCCCATAGACATCTTTTTTTTTTTATTTTTTTTTTTTATTGCTTAGCTGTGTGGACGAGCTCACAGCCCACCTGATGTTAAGTGGTTACTGGAGCCCATAGACATCTACAACGTAAATGCGCCACACACCTTGAGATATAGTTCTAAGGTCTCAGTATAGTCACAACGGCTGCCCCACCCTTCAAACCGAAACGCATTACTGCTTCACTACAGAAATAGGCAGGGTGGTCGTACCTACCCGTGCGGACTCACAAGAGATACTACTACCAGTAATTACACAAATTATATTTTTGTCCTACCTATGCCAAAAATTCGGTTTTCATCCTGCTGTACAGGGAAGAAAGTGTAACTTTTCCTCCGTGGGTACTGAGGAGGAGGTACGCATGTGCGTTAGTTTCTACGTCTGCTCTCATGCACCTAAAATTCTCTGCCATTGTTGTGCTCGGGTAATTTGCAATATTGTGTTTAGTGTAAAATAAACAAAAGGAAATAAAATTTCATAGTGAAGTATTAAACAAAGATGAGTTCATCAGACAGTTCTTATTCAATTAGTAGTAGTTTATTTATAAATTAAAAAACAGTTTAATTGCTTTTTTATAAGTATATGGGAAAAAAGTAGGACATTTCATTCTGCATGTTTGGCAATTTTACATGTGGGAGGAAATGTCCTATTTTTCTCCCTTGGTGCACAATGTACTATTTTGCGGGTTTGATTTTTATTATACGATGTTACTGAGACTGAGTATTAATATCAGCTTTTTAATGAACATCAACAGAGCAACCTACTTTTTGCTGATGGGTCATCATTAGAATTGGGAGGCAAGGAGTCTAGTTCAGGTCCAGGTTCAGTGCACGCTCGCACTTTGGAGCCAGCCCCACATGCACCTGTAGATGATGGTTTCGGTGGTACTATTGGAGATGTGCCGGACTTTGGACGTAAGTATTTATCAATATTTTTCTAGCTTCTTATTGGGTTTGGAACTGGAACTAGAAGGAAATATGAGCAATACTATCAAAACACAGCCATGATCAGACAAGTTTTTGGTGGATAACTGGTCAGTTTTTTGTTAATTTGTTTTTGTGTTTAATTTTTTAGGTTAAAAAAAGTAATAAACCTAAAAAAGCTACCTAAGAATATTGAAAAATAATTTTTGGAAAAAAATTAGCAACCTCCGTTACTCATTCTGTATCACATAGTCGTAAATGGTCCAATATTAGAATTTTTGTTTCTTTTGTTACAATTTAATTATCAATACAATCTTTTTTTCTTGATATGTTATATGATGAATTCAAATAACAAAAACTTTAAATTCTTAACCAGATGCAGGAGGGCTGTTCGAAGGAGATTTGTTCGGAGATGTTACAGCTAGCGCAAGTGGTTCAGGCACGGCTTCAGGCATGCCCGGAGCTTCTACACAACCACAGTCTTTACAGGTACAAATATAAACATTAATCTATTTAACTAGATATCATAACAAATTACTTGATATCTTATGTGTCTTATGTGTGTGATATCTTATCCAATTGGTTCGAATCTTTGTTTGTCGCTCTCTTATGTCTCGAGAAAGACATTGGCATTCACCATATAGTGTTTGGGGACTATGGTGACTTTGTAAGATCAAGCGGGTTATGATTATAGGCTAATAATACAATTGGTTATTCTAGTTTGAAAATCATTTTCTGGTTGGAAGGGTAGGACACTTGTGGTCGAGACTCTGAACTCAGGTTCCCAAGTGCTTGGTTATATTGACATTGTATTATTTGTGGTCTATTTGTTTTCTTTGATAACTAGTGCCTCAAGCCTGCCTCTCTACAGTAATAAAAACAATCCCTTAATAATTGAACTGATGTTGTATATTTTTGGTGTAATGTTTGTTTCAATGTTTGTCTCATATTTATGTCGCTTTACGATTGATATTCAATTGTATTATCAAGATTTAAATAAGAATGGCACCAAAAAATTTCACTTAATAATATAAATTTAATTATACATTGTAGACTACAAACTAGGATTTTCTTCAGTTACATGGGTCAAGAACAGAACGAAAAATACATTTAGAGCTCGATTTTTTCAAATATTGTAATTTTTTATAATACTCTGAATCTTATCATCAGTAAAACGTCTTTAGTACATATCATTATACTGATTCTGAAAGAAAATCGAACCCAAATCCTGGGGTAGGTGGTCGTATGGTCAGGGTTTTTTCCTTTAAAGCCTCCTCCAAACCTCATCATCAGCCTGTATCTCTCCACTGCTGGATGTAGGCCTCTCCCATAGTCCGCCACAATGAACGATTAATTTAATTTAACTAATTTAATTAATAAATTAAGGGCTATATAATATAAAATAAACACATAACGAGAGGGCACCAGTAGTCACACAACATGTAACGTCCCAGGCGGAGATAGAGGCGGCGGGCGCGGGGCCGGCGGACGCGCCCGACTCTGATGATGACATGCCCGACCACTACGACGCGCCCTCGCCGCACCACAAGTACACAACTACTCTATATCCTTTTATCCTTACCTTTGGATTATTAAAAGAAATTATCTTCGTAATCTGAGCGGGCACTTTTTTGTTTATCGCTTAGATGAGTGGACGAGCTCACAGCCCACCTGGTGTTAAATGGTTACTGGAGCCCATAGACATCTACAACGTAAAGAATGCTGCCACCCACCTTGACATATGAGTTCTAAGGTCTCAGTATAGTTACAACGGCTGCAATAAATAAAATAAAATAGTGTTACTTATATAATCGAGGAATGTCTTACTAACCCTATATTTTACAATTTTTTTGAGGCTTATCGTATACATAGCTAGAATAAACTTAAATATTGTAAAAGAATATGAAATTGTCAAATCAATTTTATTTTTCGAATATAACATATTATGGGTTATTTGTTATACTTTATTTGACTTTGGGAATAGTTACTTATATCCTAAATTTAATAAGCGGTGATTTATGGTATTTGCAGCACCATGTTTATTGTTACTTATTCTACAGTTATGTTATTTACTTTAATGTTTTATTGTGTATTATGCGGCAACATATATAATTTTTTTTTATTGCTTAGATGGTTGGACGAGCTCACAGCCCACCCGGTGTTAAGTGGTTACTGGAGCCCATAGACATCTACAACGTAAATACGCCATCCACCTCGAGATATAAGTTGTAAGGTCTCAGTATAGTTACAACGGAAGAAATAGGGATAGTAGTGGTACCTACCCTCGCGGACTCACAAGAGGTCCTACCACCAGTTGCATATAAAAGTTATGCAATGTTTCAGTTGGGGCGGATCCCCGGTTCGCGAGGAACCGGTGCCTGAAGAAGAAGCAGTACCGGAAATGGCGCCCCCGCCCGTACCTCGACCGCCCTCCGTCAGACCAATGGTCAGTTGCTGTAGTTTGTTACTTTGTAAGATACAATTATTTAGAAATGTTGTGATGATAATAATAATAATATGGTATACAAATAGGAAGTTGATGAGATCCCGGAGCCCGCACCTCCGACCCCCGGTCCCGTTGAGCCTCCGGATAACACCACGCTCCTGAACAACGATGAAGAGTCATTTGCACTTGCACCTGTTGATGCCACAGTACTAAAAGGTTTCATTTTTCACATTTAAATTTGCCTGTGTTGTATTGAAAAAAAAATTTCTACTTTTGTAAACTATACACCCATAAAATATGTAGGTTGCTATTTATTTTGCTTTCGTATTTTAAGTATGATACAAAAATTCTCAAAATAAAATTTGAAAACAATTGTTTTGCGTTTCAGGAATAACAAAAACAAAACGCAAACGTAAGCTTATCGTTGATGAAATAAAAAACATATCGGGCGAAGAAATGAAAAACCAACTGAGCAACACTTCCGATATTGTAACAACGTTAGATCTTGCTCCCCCTACTAGGCGTCTTATGCACTGGAAGGAAACTGGGGGTGTTGAAAAGCTATTCACATTACCAGCTAGACCGATCCCATCAAGAGTTCTGTTCAAGGTAACCAATGACTATTACTTCATATACACTTAGTATTTTAACAAATACTGTAGGGCATGATAGTGTGGGGAATGAGTGCTATATGACATATATGTCACCCAATCCCATTTCTCTGTCGCGTTTAAGTTGTGTATTTCGCAGGTTTGACTCTCAAAAACGTGTTTGACAAAAATATTTAATAATATATTAAATCGACTGGCACAAAGATTTATTTGAATAGATATTTATCAAAATACTACGAAACTAAAATGCAATTTGTCCATAATTTTTTTAGTATACCTGTAAGCATGACATATTCAAGTATTGTTTGTTTATAACAGAAATACCAGCGCAACATGACCTTGCGCAGTGAGGCAGAAGAAGAGGCCAAGTCACCAGACCCTGAACCCAGCGTCGTGAGACGAGGCGGACGTAAACGTAAACATGAAGATGTAAGAATATTTCATTTATTTATTTATTCGTATTTACAGACAGAGGCAACATAGTATGGAAGGAAATTAACAAATCAAAGTACCAAAAAATAAACATTAAATTATTATAACTAAAAGCAATTTTTATCATTATTTTTGTTTTTGCGATCAATTAAACTTAGTATCCTGTAACTAAAGTTAAATATATGAGATGCGTCCACTAACTATGACAGACATATTTACTGTAGTGCAGACAATTACTTTAACTCAGTCCAGTAATTGATGTGTGAAAGCACAGCTTAAAGAAATAGAATATTCATTTTGTGTTAGTACAATTTTTGAAGAGGCCATAATATTTTAATAATAACACTATGTGTATATCTTATGCTGACAATATTCTGTCTGGTGGGTATTATCTCCTCACTTATATATTCTTTACAAATTGTGCCCCTATCCTTGGCCCTCAATTTTATTGATGTTATGGCAAATTGTGCATCCACATGGGTAGTTTCCACCACAAACTGGCTTAGGATACTTTGGAATACAATTCCTACTTCCACTTTGTCTCAGTATGGAGAGTTAACTACTTAATGCCAAGTGGTCTGTGGGGTTGATACCTATCTGGATGAACAAAAAAACCTCTACAGAGTAAAGTTAACTTTTGTGTTATTGGTGACTTTCAGCATTTACCGCCCCCGGATACACCAGCGCCTCAGCCCGTCGAACTTGAGGCACCCACTCCAATGCCGCACGAATATGAACCTTCAGTCGGTATGTACTACGCAACTACATATGAATATATCGACGCTTGAAAGGCAAACGTGACTAAGCGACAATAACTGCTTTGTACATAAATGATAGGCCATATTCATACCATACCATATTCGATGCGCAAAAAAAAATATTTCTAGGTCTATTAAAATCATTTCAATCCTACAGGTAGATTCGTTAAAATAGTTTTTTTTTCAGGTATTTCAACTTTAAATTAGTCTACTGTAAAGTTCACGCATTGTCGCTTAGTCACGTTTGCCTTCCAAGCGTCGATATGTATGTACATCTTCTACAGAATGAACACTAAAATCATTATATCGGTTGCATTCTACATGATTCTTTCCTTGTGTATATGGACCCTGCTCGAGGTGGTCTTTTGGTGATTTTACAGAATTTATGGAAATCTTGTCTGAGACGTTTAGTATGTTTTACCTAGGTTCACAGATCGAACGACAATAAATATTCATCTGGGACAACTTACCTAGTAGAGAGTGCCTGATTGATATGACTGAACATAAAAATAATTATTGTAATTATACAGTGCAGAAAGAATTGAGCCTGAAGCCAAAATGGCAATAAAAAAACACCATAAGTACACGTTCATTTTAAAAGTTAATCATAAATACTTGAGCGAATTAAATACTATCTAACTTGTCTTTTCCTAATTATATATTGATTACATTATGTAGAGTGTGAAAATAAGGGGAAGGGGTTCAATACAACACAAACATTAAGCACTACATAGACATGTGTCATGCAAACTTTTTATGGCACTAATATTCGGGCTTTTGGTTAATAAAAGTTGTTGTTAACGTACACGCATTCATTCAGGTGATGGTAATACGTGCTTTAATAACGCTGTAACTAAACTGTAACACTTCATACAAAAAGACAGTAACATATGTAACTGTGTGGGTTCTGCTATTAACTAACCGTGTTGCTTGGTGGCGAGTAGAGACGAGCGAGGGAGCGTTCGCGCAAACACCGCGTCCAGATCTCGATGTAGACCCTCCGCAGACTCCAGGTGAGATGTACCATCCAGTGGCTCCCAACCAGATGTTTCTACCTAGCATTTTTATAAAAATACTCTTAATTTTGTACATCATGTCCATGGACAAAAATTTAAATTGGTCCAGTGTCATTTATTCAAAGGTCTTATATTATTGATCGTAACAATTTTATAAGGTTCTATTTCCACAGTTGAAAAAGATACCATGAAATTGGGAAATACTGAATGTATTATAAATAAACAATCACTGACACTTCATAAAATTATCATTAGAAATCTACTTCATGAATGTTTTTGTTTGCAGAGTTATAAAAGTTAAAACTAACAATTCAGACAAATAGATTATTTTCATAAGCACTATTATTGAATTAATCAAAAACCTCTTAATCTTAATTAAAATTTAATAACAAACTAATAGTATCATAAAAAGTGAATGTGTATTTTTTTTCATTCTGTAGAGTTCACTGCCCACCTACTATTAAATTGTTACCATTACCCATAGATATCAAAACTTGAATTCCGCCATCCACCTTGAGACGGTCTATTGTCTCAATTATATAGTAATTACACAAATAACAGTTTTCGTATTTCATTGGAAGAAATGATATTTTCTTGTTGAAATTCAACACCAGCACAGTCGCATCGCTCGATGCGAGTGCAACGGGCGTTGTGTCCTTTAGATTACGAAGTCTTCACATATTACGTATTAACTTATAAATGTCTTTGTATTACAGGTGGCATAATGTCGTCCTTGGGTCCGTTGACTCCGGGAGGGCTGGGCCCGCTTACTCCGGGCACATTATTACAGGCGGCACTCACACCACCTTCATTAGCGCATGGTTCGCTGACGCCAGGTGAGTGATCGTATCCACATATGCGTACAAAGACGAACAAATATATACATGAAATAATATGCAATTATAGTTGTCCATGTGCCCCAGCTAAGTGAGTGACGTAGCTACAAAGGTGTCATGCTTAAGTATAAGTATTTTGTTGAACGATGTTTTTTCAGTTCTGTTGTAATTTGATTGTTTCATATATGTACTTACGTTTTAAAATTCAATGGAGATAATGAATTCGTTCGTCAATTCATGGTTTATTATTTTCAGGTGGTCTGCAACATGGCGGAATGACGCCGGCGGGGTTACAACACGGCGAAAACCATTCCGTAGAATTGGGCTTGCCTCCTAGTGGAATGACCCCAGCAGGCTTGCACCATGGAGGTCTGTAAATATATCGATTTCATAAAAAATTTGAATTAGTACTATTTTAATATATTTATTCTATATGCTACTACACTATATTAATAGAATATATAGGCTTTATTATGATAAAATTAATTATAATTAAATAATTGAGATTAAATTTTAACGTTTGATTATAATTATAGGTATGACGCCGGGATTAGGTTTGGATAGTGGAATGACTCCAGCGGGCTTAGTGCATGGAGGTCTTACACCTGCTGGCTTACACCATGGTGGTATGACGCCCGGTACGTGTTATTTTGCTTGTATAATCATTATTATTACTATTAATGACTTATCTTATAAATATTATTATCTATACTAATATATAAATCTATAGTATTTTTTACGGATGTTCCGTTATAACTACTGAACCATGCATCCGATTGACTTGAAACTTGGTATCCATGTAGAAAATACATATACTTAATGGATAGGCTAATATTAATATGAGTTTTGGACTTGCTACACCAGTTGCGAGGGTGTTAATGATGAGAAAGTTTGTGGGGGTGAAAAATAATAATGTTAATTTTAAATGCCCGGCGAAGCGGTCGGGTACAGCTAGTATTTTTTTAAATTAACTATTGATACTTTTTGCAGTATTTTTTCCTTATACGTTATGTTTTGTAATATTTTCAGGAGGGTTGGAACACGGTGGCATGACACCAGTAGGGTTACAGCACGGTGGAATGACCCCGGCCGGCCTGCAACACGGCAGCATGACGCCGGTCGGACTCCAACACGGAGGCATGACGCCGGCTGGACTTCAGCACGGAGCCATGACGCCTGCGGGGCTGCAGCACGGCGGTATGACCCCGGCGGGCCTGCAGCACGGTGGTATGACGCCGGCAGGGCTACAACATGGCGGCATGATCCCAGCAGGTTGGTTAAAACCACAATTTTTTCAATTCATGTTTGTATAGGATTCAATACCGATGTTCGTAGCTTATGTCCTTACAAAAATCTGTGCTGACTGAAATGTTTGTCAGCTTAATTGCGTGTTTACGTTTGGTTAAAAATAACTAGTGCAAACAAAACTCAGGAATCTGCACATTTTAAATAGAGTGGGCATTTTACGTATCCGTTTTCAAAACAAATATTAAATTAGACAACAATAATCTCAGTAACATTGTGTGTCTTTAAGTGAATGCTAAACTTTTTGGCGGGAATGCGAGGAGTGAAATTGTGTGATTTGTTTTATTTTGTCTATTTAGTGTTTCTTCAGGTTTAAATGTGTAATAACGGTGGTTTATTAACTGTTTAATATTTGTGAAAGGGCATAAATATGGGAAAATGAAACAAAGCAGCTGGACGTAACTTCTCGGGATTCTCCAAAAAGTCCACTGAGAAAATCTCAGTAAATAACCACCATTTTATTATATTTCATCCCATATCATCTCATCTCATTGCATTTAAGTTCATCACAGTTGATTAACGTCTCAAATTAATCGTCTTCATTTCATTTTATATTATCATCTTTCGTAAAAATAAGAATATAAATTAAAATAAGACATGACTAACGGCCGTTTTCAATAACGTATCTGAGTTTTCGGATAGATAGCTATCTCCGAATATCAGCAAGAGCGTATCTATCCTTAGTTTGCGTTTCACAATCACGGATAAGTGCTATCTCTCTTTAACCAACAGTAGATAGCTTCTTCCCTCCGATTTATCCGAGCCTCTTGATACGTTTCGTTCTACTACAAATACGAAACAACATCAGGATCAAGACTTATTTTATTTTATTCTAAATTATAACTATAATTTAACCAGCATATTGTAGACTATCATAAACACATTTGTTTATAACAAAAAGTAATAAAAACATATGTAGATTTTTTTAAATTGGACGTATTGCTATTTTTATCCTAGTCGAAATTATGAAACGAAACGTTTTGACAGTCCGTTTGCCAATAAGCAGTGATCAGTTTCTTTTGTTTGTTTTTCTATTGTTTACCAACTATATTAGATGATGACTTACCTCCAAAACGCTTTAAAACTTTCGTTTATAATTCTAAGTGTGTTTATAATTAAAGAGCTACAGTGAAATAAAATGAATTCTGTAAGTATCTATGAACTACATTGATAATAATAATTTTACTTTGAAAACTTTGAGTTCAAGTTTAGAAAATATATCTTTTTCAGTCAAGAAAGGCAGCACCCATGACAAAAGATGAGACGATGATTCTAGCAGAACTTGTGGCGGCGAAAAAACATTTCAATAATAAGGCAACAAATGCCACAAACAATAAATTGAAGGAGCAGGCTTGGCAAACCCTTGTAAATGATTTTAATTCGTCGATTCGTCGTTTCCCACGAACTCCATCGCAGCTTCGACTAAAATGGGAAAACTTAAAGAACGCTACGGCAACATAAGAAACAACCTTAGTAAGGTTAGTATAATTAGTTGATTGTTTGTCTCTAATAACACATTGATAAACATGATTTTTTCTTCAGGTTGCCGTAGTATTTGAAATAATTATGCTCTTTGTTACAGGCTGGAGGTGGTAAGGATTGCAGATGAAATTTTGGATAAAGCATGCACATTGTTGTAGGTCACATATAATATTTTTAACACTTTTACAGCCAAGCGGAAACAAGATGGAAGAAAAGAAATGCAAGGCTAGCATAGGGACAATGCATTAGCAGAATATCTAATAGCAAAAAAGAGACTTGACTTGGAAAATAAAGAAAAGGGTAGCAAAAGTTAAGTTAGATTTAGATAATTTAAAAAATTAAAAATTACTTAAAAGGAATATTAAATTTCATAAATTAAGTAGGCAATAATAATTTTATGTTAGATAGTTTTTTAAGTATATGTACAAATTCTAAATTAAATATCTTGCATGTACTAACTACCATGTAATTATCATTTTGGAAAATAAAAAATAGTCAAATTATCTTTGGAGTTTATTTTATAAATTATCTTTGGAAGCAATTATTTATAAGTACATAGTTGTATTTCAGATGTAAGTTTTGAAAAATTGTTATGAACAATTATATTATTTTCCTGTAATGTATCTGCGACTGAAATTTCTGATTCTAATTCTTCTAAATTCATACTTCTGACGATATTATGCAGCATGGCAGCTATAATAACAGCTTGCATATTTTCTAGTTTTAATCTACTTTTCAATGATATACAGGGAGTCTTCTTTTACAAACACCAATGCATCTGAAAATTATACATTATTCGCTTAAATTATTTTACAATACAGTATAACAAGCTCTTAACTAAAAAAAAAGATTACCTCTCTATAGTATTTCTTGTTTTAATATGTGATTCATTTTAAATCGTTCAGATTGAGTATGTGGGTTAATTAATCACGTTAAAAGATAGGGTTGTGGGGATAGCCTCTATCGGCAAGCAAATAGCAATTTCCAAGTCCACCTTGTTATCAATGTTCTCTTGATATGTAGATAATTTATTATAATAGTGTCATATTAAATTCATATAAACACCTAAATATATAATATAAATAAATAAAAATATAATAATAATATGTAATAATAATAATATAAATAAGGTAATATAAATAAGAAATACCTTTTCAATCGGAATGGTTATAGTTGTATCATGAGTAGACCCAGGCCATCAAGCAACAACATTTTGAAACATCAATGATGCATTGCACACAAATTACACATTCAAAATACTCTTTTTCTATTTCTAAATTCCTCTCCTATATTTGAATCTGTAACACAAATATAAAATGTAGAGGTATTAGTGTGTAATAAGAATGAAGGTAAATAGCCTACCAGGTTATTGTATTAGTCATATGAATGTCATTTAGGGCACCATGGGAATCCAGCAGTATTATAGAATTCCTGTTGAGTGTGATTTTGTAACACAACAAAAATTAGGTATAATTTTGCTATTGCTATAAACAAATATAAGTTGTAATAACGAGTACTTTTATGGTTAAAATTTATCTTACCTTTTTGACGTTACACTCAAATATGGTCTCATTAAATTAATCAATTCATTCACAACACCTTTGCTCAGAAATCTATAGTCAAATTCGTAATTATTGATCTTCGCCATGTAATTCAGACGATCTTTATTTTCCTAACCATATGATATCGGCCTCACTATCACTATCTGCATCACAATCCATTATCATTTGAAATAATTCCATATCACTATCATCACTGCTACAATATGCCAATATGAAGAGAAACAATTATTAAATTATAGCGATTTACTTTCGAAAGATAAACATGTAACCGGCCGATTTTGACAGATAAGCGAATGCCCATACTAGAGATAGCGCCGCCTACCGGAGAGTTACTTAAAACTCATATTGAAACGGAAGTAAGCACGATTTGTATGAGCGTTCTATCTTTAGCAGGTTATCCGTCCTCCCGACGATGGATAGATAAATCCGATAGGAACTGCTGCCCGTCGATAGGTTATTGGAACGTAAGTAAGGACAAAAATATAGATTTGTCTATCTTTAGTAACCGAAACTAGGGATAGATAGGTTATTGAAAACGGCCGTTAAAGGTGTTCGCTACCAGGTCATAAAATCCCTTTTAAAAAAAGTGAATGCTAATCTCACAATAGTTGATATGTATTAAGTAATGTATTAAAATAACCTAAAATTCTTTGTTTATTTCCTTTAAATTTATAATTAAATACAAGAAGTATTGATTTGGCTTGTAAATATACAGTAGTTGATGTGTTTACGCTGGCGTTGCAGGCGTGTCGTCGGGCGCGCTGCTGCAGGTGTCGGGCGAGGTGCCGATGATGCCGCAGGTGTGCGGCGCGGAGCCGGTGGCGGCGCTGGGGTCGGGGCGCGCGCTGTCCGCGCCGCCGCCCGCCGACCACCTCGCGCACTCCGTGCCGCTCGAGCCGCTGCACAACCCACTCGACGACCACGATCATCTACAGGTCTGACTTTGAACAAAACAGCTTTACTAGTGGACCTCTTGTGAGTCCGCGCGGGTGGGTACCACCACCCTACCTATTTCTGCCGTGAAGCAGTAATGCATTTCGGTTTGAAGGCCGGGGCAGCCGTCGTAACTATACTTGAGACCTTAGAACTCATATCTCAAGGTGGCTGGCGCATTTACGTTGTAGATGTCTATGGGCTCCAGTAACCACTTAATTCCAGGTGGTCTGTGAGCTCGTCCAACAATCTAAGCAATAATCTTTTTTTTTTATAAATTTTGCGGACGAGGCTTTTGCGCCTAACAGTTTAATACCATTTTAGGGATACATCATATAGAGAACCTTTATAATTTCGTTATGTTTGTATGTAATTTATTTTATCCTGATATTACTGAAATCATAGATAAAATGAATAGTCAAATGTATCGAAAAGAGAATGTAGGGCATCATTAGATAAAAAAAAATCAGTTATAGAGGTTCTAAGTTAGTTTTTCTTGATTAAATTATTTATTCAGTAACAACTTAAGTACTTGGTGAGACCTGAGCTTCTTAAATACGTAATAATGTTTTTTTTATTTTATTGTTATTTTTTCATTTATTTCAGATAGTACATACATATTACATACATATTAAAAATAACATTTCACATAGAATACTGTAAAAAAAAACAATAACAACTAAATATAAAATTATGCCTTCATCCTCCATCCCATCCATCAACTATTCTCAAATGCTTAAAATAAATTGAGATAATGAGAAAAATTATAGTATCATTTATATAAATATTAAATCTCCCATATTGCAGAATGGTATGCAGATGACTAATTTGGGCTATGATGAGCAACAACATGGTCATCAAAGTCCACAGCATGACTATGATCTACCGCCTACTCCGGAGAATGTGAGTATACTGTCTTATTAGTGACGTATCTTGGTTGTGTACTTAATGTACTTATTACAAGTTATTATGTACCTCATTGGTCAAATCACGTAGGCTTGTAAAAAAACTTCATGAATAGCTTCCATGTTGAACATAGTAAAAATCGTAAGGTAACCATAACGATACACCAATGATTTAGGCCTCATATCCAGTGGAGCATTCACATTAGGATATGCGTGTGCTCTGGTAACCACTTAATAGAAGGTGTGCCGTGAGTTCATTCACCTGTGCCTGCAATAAAAATTTACGTATATATGCAGAGGTGAAAGGCTATTTGGTTTAAGCGACATTTTGCTTAATACACGACATTTATCTTTGTTATTATGAGTCCGTTTCATTTGGTAATCAGTGTCAGCAATTTGATTTTTTAAATAAACTTCAATTAAGTTTACCTCATTCAAATAACTGAAGAAATATTTTTTTGTTATGATAATTTTCCAAATTTTAAGTTTTAAATGGCTCTCCTGTAAAGTTGCAAAAATATCGCTAAATCCAAGTAGCCCTTTAACCCTCAATTTGATTTGATTTGATCAATCTGTGGAAACGCAAGTCACTGAATTTAAAACTACTTTTTACAAGGCTGACGATGGTGAGAGGGAAGCTGGGGAAACAGATGAACAGTTCGAACAGCGCGTGTTAAATAGACGAGCGGCGCAACTGTTCGCAGTGATGAGACCCAAGATTGCTGCGGGAATGACTCTTGGCTTCGCAGATTTAGCGCCTAGACACAATAATAAGAAACAGGTAAAATAAAAGATGAGGCGAATTGGTTTTAACAATATAACAGTTTTCCTTTATGTTTTGATAACAAAATTACATATATATGAGCCATGTTAAAATGGGTGGTAATTGCCCTGCTTAAATGTCTTCTTGTAAATAATTTTTTTTATGATGTGAATAGCAAATGTGAGGCATTTAAATCGATCCCAATCGATTTTTTCGTAGTTTCGCTGAATGGTAGAATGGCCATTAATATTTATACATCTAACGCCTCAATTTGTTTATGTATGTAGATTCTAGTTACCGCTTAATATCAGATGACCCATACGCTTGTCTGCCCTATCTATCTATGGTAATGATTAAAACGACAATGATGTAATATCTGGATATTTTTTAACAGGTTGCACAAAAGTTTTACAGTCTCCTTGTTCTGAAGAAATATCAAGTGTTGAAGATAGAACAAAACGAAACATACGGACCTATAACTATCACAAGAGGTGCACAGTTTGAAACCGAAGCAATCTAAATACAAAAAGAACTTTATTTATATACTGTATTAAATATTTTGTATTAAAAAAGTTAGATTGTAAAAGATTTTAAATGGTGGAAAGGTGATGTTTTAGTTTGTATAGATTTCATGATGATGTATGTTGAGCCAAAAATAATGTAAGATGACTCTGTGGATCGAGTTTGTGAACAGTTTTTATCATAAAATTGTAACTTTGGACCAAATAATACTACAAATGTTGATCTCAAAATTCAGATTGCATTATGTTGACTGTATTGTAAACTTCATGAACTCGAATCACAGATGAACAGATCCTGAGTATTGTGTTTGATAGATGTAGGACGAATAAATGCCTTATTTTGTTTTGCTGTAGGGTAAGTGAAATTATTGTGAGAAAAATGTTTTATCTGTTTTGTTGTGTTCAACAGTCAGATAGGAGAAATATTGTTACAAATGACTTCTAATCTTTAAAATTATGCAATGATTATATTGACAGCCTTATACATTACTAAAATTTATTTGCACCTGTATAATGTTCAATAATCGCATTGAACTCGAATATGTGCCTAAGAAAAATATGCTATGCACATTGCATTTTGTTCAATGGTTATTTCGTCAAGAAAATGTAGACACTAAATTATTTGCCATTTAGAGTTCACATCGACGTTAGTGACTAGGCACATTTAATTCATTAAATAAATAAAAAAAAGCACGAAATTCGACTATTTGAAAAATAATTTAGTTTTTACATTTTTTTGATATTTTCTTCACCAAAGTGATTATAATCCGAATCTATATCTTGGACTATAATCATTTTGACGTAGCGTTCAATTCTAAAATACTTGCATTTTAAATGCATGTGGTTAGTTTATGACACCGTGCAGTTATTTTTTCCTTACATTTAAGGGTCTACCTTAGTAAAAATTATTTATTAGGTTTTTCCAATAATTTGACAAAGGTACTCCCCTAAATATTTTTTAATATATGAAAACATTTGCAATAAATTGTTGAAATAATGTTAGTTTTATTATTTCTAATTAGTTCAGCACTATCACTTGGCATTAACTTAACCCATAAATACAGTCCCCAGAGTTTTTCGCCAGATCTCTCCAGCTGGTCGTGATTCCGATCCGGTTGCAGATTCTACGAAGCAGTCCTAGGGATAGTGTTAGCAAATTCTCTTAGGTTGAAAATTCGTTCTTCGAAAAAGAATTCTTGTCGTGGCCTAAAGGATAAGACGTCCGATGCATTCTTGTTGAGCGATGCACCGGTGTTCGAATTCCAGGCGGGTGGGTAGGTACTAGTTTT
This sequence comes from Bombyx mandarina, assembly GCF_030267445.1. NCBI lineage: Eukaryota > Metazoa > Arthropoda > Insecta > Lepidoptera > Bombycidae > Bombyx > Bombyx mandarina. Next base: position 4,210,128 of record NC_143213.1, read on the forward strand.
TTTAATGAAATACGTACTTAACAAATGTTCACGATTGACTTCTACAGTGATTTTTTTTCCTACTTATGCTGATAGCCTTGAGAGGCTATTTCAGCTTCACCCTAACGTGTGTAGGTGAGCTCACGGGGCTCAAACCGGAGTGTTGCTAACACTGACCCTAGCAAGAGCAGTGCTTCGCAGAATCTACCACCGGATCGTAAACGCGACTCACTGACTGTGTCTATGGGTTAATTTGCTCGTCCCTTCGTCGCAAGCGACGGGTTCGACGAGGACGGTGACCGGTGCTTGTGGTGCCTAAAAGCACCGTTAATGGATCGGGAGGATCCGTAATGTCAATCCGTAAAATCAAACCAGCAAAATTATAAATTGCATAATTACTGGTGGTAGGACGTCTTGTGAATCCGCCTATTTCTGCCGTGAAGCAGTAATGCGTTTCTGTTTGAAGATTGGGACAACCGTTGTAACTATACTGAGACCTTAGAACTCATATCTCAAGTGGGTGGCGGAATTTACGTTGTGGTTGTCTATGGGCTCCGGTAACCACTTAACACCAGGTGGGCTATGAGCTTGTCCACCCATCTATGCAATAAAAAAAAATATAACTCGGCCTTCTGTTCGATAAAAGTCAAGGATATAAAATTATAAATACTGCAGAGCGTTACAATTTTTTTCATATACCTTGCATAATCGGTCCAGTTAAAGATAGCATCTATTTTCATGTTATTAGAATTCTGACGTCATTCCTCCCGTATTTAAGATTGTTTTATTCGGGGTAGCATTACGACGTTATATTCGTAAAAGTTTAATATAATTGCAGTTGGGAGCCCTAAGGTGAACGACAAATACATCTTTCTTACCATTCCCCCCTGACAACTGTGCATCTTACTCTAATACTGTTTTGTATATATTCCAACTAATCCCAAGCACCACCAAAAAGACCGGTCGTGCCCTGCGCTGCATCCAGCGGATCCCTATGTCCTGTAGTGGACCTCTATGAGCTTATAGAATAGTACATACCGATATTTCAGTTTTTATAATACTGAGGTAGATAGCATTTCGTATTCATACTATCGATGCTTTTAGGCATTGTAAGCAGTGGTTGCCGTTTTCGTCGTCGGGTTCGTCGTTAAAATTAACTCACAGACCATTGAGTTTCTCGCCGGATCTTTTCAGTGGGGCGCGATTCTGATCCGGTGGTAGATTCAGCGAAGTAGTGCCCCTGCTAAGGCTGTATTAGCTAGTCGCCATGCTGAGCTCTATGAGCCTACACGCTCGGTGAAGCTAGGATAATCCTTCTCTAGGTTACTAGCTCAAGCAGGCAAAAAAAGTGTTCCATTTTGTTTGAAAAGTGATCGATACCAATCCTTTGAGATCATTTATAAAAAGTGTCTCAATTCATCCTGACATATGTATATAATTTATGCTGGAGCTGATTTAAATGCAATAACTATAACTGCGCCATACGTTGGAAATACACCCACACGGACCCATTTATTTCATTGCCCACGGTCTTTAAGGTGTAAAATGGGTACTGGGGCGCAGATACCACATAGTTATTATATGTAATAACGGCGGTCTCTTGCCTTTCATACCGAAATGTACGATTGCTGTGCGGCAGGGATATGCTATGAATTGGTATCTATCCGTGAGGCCTTTCAACAAGACCTACTATTTATCGTGCTATCACTTCTTCACTAGAGCGTGATAAACTACTAGATGTAATTTTAATGATCTGCCAAGTTAATACTATTATTTTTATTGAGATTGCGTTAGGCGCAACTTTCCTGGATGAGCAGTTACCAATCCATGTTTAACTACGAAAAAGTATTTTTCCGAATTTTGTCGTCTCTGTATCATATTAAGTTTTTGGGTGGGCTATGAATATATAAAAATATGTGGCAGCACTAGAGTATTCCTGAAATCTGCATTTAACTCGAGCGCCTACGAATACTGTTTAAAATATATATATGGTAGTGCATAGGTACAGCTCTTTGGTTCATTGTTGTATAGCGTATCTGTGTTATGACGTAGCGTATCTAAGAAAATCTAACAAGATCTAGTGTTTTTACCATTACCAGAAATCATTAGGTTCTATTAATTCTCAGAATTATATATTTTAATTTGAAAGTTATGAGAGGTTTTCAAAATCAAATGTTGCAGAGATTGGGGTCTTCTAACATATCTGGGTGCCTTGGCTATCGTTCTAGCAGACTAGATTAGCTTAATGGAACCACTTGTCTAGTTGGACTATTTAGTTCAAAAATGACTATTTTATTTGATGGTATAATAAGCGTTTAGAAAATCACTCGCTTTATATTAAATAGAGCTATTTGTATCGAGAATTTCGTAACTATATTTATACTATTTTTGAAGTTAGAATGCAATATACCGGGTAACAAAGGTCAATAAAGAATTAATACTTTGTATTTGGTATGTATCATTTAATCGCCCTAAAAATGTACAATACAGATGCCGACACTCTCGAACAGATAACTCCCATAACAAAACCCGATGTCAATACTCACGCGAAATACACGAGATTAACTGGCTTCATTTTTATATTGTCATCGAATTTTGTAATGTTCGTGCACTAATGCTTAACATGATTTTAATAATAACAGTCTACAAAGTCAGGAATAGAAATAACTGCAGCATCAACATAATGTTTACGTACAACATTTTATTGCAGATTTTTGTTTATACTACATAATTAAATAAATTGCATTCCTGTTGACGCGCACTGTAGGTGTAACACACATCAGTCCTTGCATCACTATGAGGGTGAGGTTTCCAAACATTCGATTCCATGGCTGTCCACTCCAGATAGTATACACTGAAACCTCATATGTAGGATGGCAGTAGTAGTGTTCTTAAAAGTAAATAGCTTAGAAAGCGAAGAGCAGCAGGAACGCCATCATAAGACAGAACAGACCCATAGCCTCAGACAAGGCGAAACCCAGAATGGCGTATGAGAACAACTGCTGCTTGAGGGAGGGGTTCCTGGCATAGCCGATGATGAGGGAGCCGAAGACTGTTCCAATACCAGCTCCTGAAATTTTAATGGTGATGTAAGTAATTTGTTAACAACAACACAGTTGTTTAACCCTTTTAGTGTGAGCTTTTAAATATTTTGCCGCAATTGCTAAAGGATTTTTGAAATGTACATTTAAAAAAATTAACAAAATACCAAAATCAATGCTAAATTCATAGTAAAATCTTTTTAAACAGTTATTTATAAATGTCATTAACATATTAACAACCCAATGCAAGCTAAAACAAGTCCACACAGGCACAGTAAGTGTTCAACAGTCAGTATTCTGACACTCCACACTTTATACACATTAATAGTCTATCATCGACGGTTTGCGCTCAATGGTTTGAGATTCCCTTTAAAATATTCAGTTTTAGTCTAAACTACAAGCATTAGAAAGCAATCTCACCTCTGTGATCTTCATGGTTAATATTAAAATTGCACACAAAATCATGCAGCATATACAACAAAGCACTTCCATAATATAAAATATACACTGTACATAAACAATAAAAACATCTAAAAGGCAAATAACATCAGGAATGCAATCATAAGACAAAACAGTCCCATAGCCTCAGATAGTGCAAATCCCAGGATAGCATATGAGAATATTTGTTGCTTGAGTGAGGGATTGCGTGCATAGCCAATGATTAAGCATCCAAAAACCACTCCAATACCAATACCTGTAGGATATAAAGTATGTTAGTGAATTCGCATTTTTTTGTTAGTTTACCAATGATTTGTATTTTTATACAATGATCAATTGAACTATCTAACATTTATTTTGTGATTTTTTTTTTTAAATATTTTGAAAATTAGTAAACTGATTAAATTTTTTATGTTATTCTGTTAATAAATAGTATCTCTTTTATATTTCTCATCAGATATTCTTATAAATATCTATTGATGAGATTGTTATCAATAATGACAATGTAAGAGAAAACTTATTACATAAAATTAATCTAAGTTGGTTTGAATGAGTTTCATTTTAAACTTCTAAAATGTTATAAGTTTAACATTATACCTCTATACCAATCTCTTAGGGTACAAGATTGAAAACTTATATGCATGCAAGCAGGGCTGCAATCTGTTGTCTCTATCTATACATCTATTCATCAAATCGTTATGTAATCATGGGAGTGGTCTATTCTTTTATGTTGGCATAAATCTTTTTAGGTACCTTTTAAGATCAGAATTCCAAATGAATTTTATATTATAATACAGATAGAATTATTGCAGAAATAGCAGGGGAATAATTCAAAGCACCACAACCACGAGCATTATACACATGCTTAAAAATGAGAATAACATACCGGAACCAGCTACTCCCACTGTCGCTGCACCAGCACCAATGAATTTGGCAGCAGAGTCAATGTCCTTAGTGACCGATGTGGTCTGGAAGGACCGCACTGCAGAGAGCTGTGTAGGGACAGCAGGTACCATCTGTGTATGGGTGGGTACTGCTGCAAGTGGTCGCACCAGTGCAGAGTTGCAGAAGATCTGTAAGAGTGTTTAAATGTTATACTGTACAGAACACTATAACAGACAACAATTAGCAAAGAAATACTGAATTGAAGCACTAATAGATCACAGTCAATTCAATAAGATCCAATTCTGTCACTTGCTATATATAACGGATTACATAAAAAAAATACTGCAATGCACCAATTATACTTATCACATTATACAAATATTTTGTCATAAATTAATGTCTCCTATTACATGATTATAATTTTCAGATTAGACAAATCTTTAATTACTCAACACTAAATATCGGTTTATGTGGTTATATAACTTACAATCATGAAAAGCGTTCTTTCGGGATATTATCGGTTTAAATTTATGGAGAGTACATTTCCAAAAATTAAACAGGCGATTATTAACATTATTAAAATCAACTACAAGGTCAATTTAACATCAGCTGATGGGTATGTCAAGTTAACAAATCTCACTGTGTAAATTTCGTGAAAAGATTTAATAACAATCAGCAATATAATGATTATACTTACGGCAGACCTGGCTGCAGGGGCGATCAGTCTGGCGGCAGACAGCATTTTGTTTTTATAAGGTGCGGCGCGCGACAACTGAAATAAACCGTTAAGCTAGAATTAATTCAATGCTAACAGTGGTGAGAAGAGTCCCAGAGTGCAGACCCGAATGAGCAGATATTGTATTAGACACTTGACAGTTTGACCGAAGAATTGCAGTTACGTAATTTACTAGCCTACGTAACGAGGACTGAGGTCAATATATCAACACTGTTATGTAAAGATTTAGAACAGTAGCTTAAGGGACGTTACTTTAGGGTATTTACAGTATTGTATGTTGTTACTTCGATTTAAGAAGAATTACGGAAAATGGCCGAATTGCCGATATCGAAACTTTGACGGGATTCTTCTATGACAATTTAGAAATTCACAAATAAATATACACACTAACACACACTTTACGACAGTATACGTCGGATTTAACACTCTTTTTGTAACGATGGCTAGTAATTTCGGCACTTTTTCACGATTAGCTTTAGCACAATTTTAGCCGCACTTACCAAAGAACACCGAGAAGGAGGAGACCGGCCTTTGGAATGTTCAATTTCTGAGTGGCGAAATGAAACAGAGTACTAATCGCGCAACGCTATTGGTCGGCGCAGAAAGCAGTTCCGTTAGGCGCCGCCAACTATTGATTGAGGTGCGCGAGTCGTGTATACTTTCAGTACTTTTTAAATGTCGTTTCCTTTTTTTAGTTTAATTAATAATGATTACAAAAGTAAAATAGTACTTATATTTTTACTATTAGTAATATATTAATTATTCAATAACCGAGCCTTTTTTACGGTGACGATAATAGCATAGTATAAAATTAGCACGGTTCTGACACTGACTGTGCATTCGCAGCGACATGGCCGTCTTCATGATTAACATCTGTAAATTTAATGACTGTGGAATTATATTTCCAAGATTAACACAACTTATTGAACACATCGAGGATATTCATATAGGTAAATAGAATTATGTAATTATAAATGTTATGTAAAATTTTAAATCCTGATTTGATTCCGTAATTTTTGATACTCCCATTTTGCGTCTTATCAAGTCCTCCATGTTGTCAGTACTGAAATTAATTTTTGCGTCAATTTTAAATAGGTTCACAATAACATTATTTACATTTATGTTTATCGTTTTAAATGTTTTTCACTTTGTAAGGAATAACTAAAATTTTCAGTTCAGTTATTATTTTATAAATTGTTAGTTAAGTCAAATTGTAGTTGTCAGTTGATTAAAGCGCAGTTACTTTTTTCAATAGATTACGATCCGGAGGTGGTAGAGCAGAAAGAGGCTTCCCAGCCGTCATGCATCCCACTAAGTTACATTTTGAAATATATATCAGAAGCGTCAAGACGCGAAAATCCCAATGCACCTCCTGTTCCGGAGGTCCGCCGGCGTTTACTCTCCGCACCCAAAACACCATCAGTGCGCAGCAGTACACCCACAGGTGACTGATATACTAAGCCTGATCTATTTATTATTTGCACGATTTGCACGATAATATAATTGACATTATAAACACCCAGGGGTATAAATAATAAAAAAGAAAACGTATAAATTGCTAGAAGCTAGAGCCTGTCCTGCAGCCCACTGAGTTTCTCGCCGGATTTTCTCAGTGGGTCGCATTTCCAATTCGGTGGTAGATTTTGCGAAGCACTGCTCTTGCTAGGGTCAGTGTTAGCAACACTCCCGGTTTGAGCCCAGTGAGCTCACCTACACGTCAAGGCGAAGCTGAAATAGCCTCTCAAGGCTATCAGCATAGGTATAAAAAAAAAAAGTGTCCTGCATCTATACGCGTTAAATTTAATGGTCTACCTATATTTTCCGCATACATGAGCAACCATGAGCTATTTAAAAATTAGGATAACCGTTATTCCGATGCATTTGAGACCGCGACCTTATTTCTCGAGGTGGACAACACTATATAGTAAGAAATAAATAGGCACGCAGTAGGTACAGACGATTATATAGTTATACGACTTCTTACTATTTCCTACTTTATGTTTATTTAAAGGGTTACGGTTTTAATTATACTAGTGGCCGTCCAGTAGTCGAAATTCGGCTATAATTATTGATCTAAATTATAAGTTTTAACATTATGATAGCTCTATTTTCAAAGACTACTTCTATGAAAACAGATTTCGCCAAGGCTACACTATAGATAAGTAATATTAAAAACAAACAATATTAATCTATTTGCAATTTGACCACAGATAAATAAACAAAAGAGTATACATGCGTGTGTGTAAAATACATGGTAGTGTGTTTAATGTTTTTTTTATTGATGTATGTATGTATATATTTATGGATTATTTGAAAAAAATTTGATTCTGCTCTCCTTCTCTATATTCTCTTTAAGTGTGGGAAAATTTCATACTTCTCCGTCCGCGCAATTTTCGTAAAAAGGGGTTTAAAGTTTTTGTTTCACATATTAATATATCTATATATCATCGTAATATACCTATGGCGTTTATATATAAGAATGTTTGGGTTATGAAAGAAAATTAACGTAATGAGCTCGAGAAATGAGATTTGTCATCTTAAGAAATGCTTGCAGGAAGTGAAATGGACGAAGACGAGGCAGGTACTCATTCAGAAGACAGTAATGACTCTTGGACAACGGTAGAAGAGTACAGCTCTGAGTTCATATTGCGTTACGGGATGAGGTATGATTTTGTATTTCGCCTTAATAAAAATGTACTTAGAAAAACTCGATGTCACTGAAATTGTATTCTAAAATAATTTATAAATCAAGACCGTGTTTTATTTTTTAAACAGGATATTTTCGGACTGAAGAAACGTTATATTTATTCGTTCTAGAATGAATCCAAACGCCTTGTCCGGGGCTTTGGGTCCTGTCGCTCAAGAGAAGCCATTTGCTTGCCCAGTACCTGGCTGCAAGAAGCGATACAAGAACGTCAACGGCATCAAGTACCACTCTAAGAATGGTCACAAGAAGGACGGCAAGTGAGTAGAAACTAAATACAAACTTCTTTTTTCCGGTGGTGTAATGTGGAAATATTTTAAGCACTATTCCATGTGAAATTAGGTCCAATTTGCATTAAATTTGTTCCCCTTTTGCATAATAAGTTTTCGAATAGTGCTATGCAATATTGAACTTTAAATGGGTTCGTCATTATAGTCGAAATTATAATAATTCAGTTGCCGCACATATCACAATTCGCTCTCGCCCGAAACCAAGTGCCTACCGAAGCTGCATAAATAAAAGCACGTGTAGAATGAAGTAACACAAATATGTAAGAAAACCGTAGTGCTGTCACCTTTGTCGATGTTTTCGTGTACAATCGTTTTTAAAATTTTCATTTTCTATTATATTACCCACTCACCCTATCCCCAAGAAGGGTGACCGGTCGGACCCATCGAGCTATAGGCCTATCGCGATAACTTCCTTACTTTCCAAGGTGATGGAGCGAATAATAACTACACAACTCCTGAAGTATCTTAAGGATCGCCAGCTGATCAGTGACCGATAGTACGGTTTCCGTCACGGTCGCTCAGCTGGCGATCTTCTTGTATACTTTACTCACAGGTGGGCTGAAGCCTTGGAGAGCAAGGGCGAGGTTCTTGCTGTGATCCTTGATATCGCGAAGGCCTTCGATAGGGTCTGGCATAGGGCACTTTTGTCGAAGCTACCATCTTAAGGAATTTCCGAGGGACTATGCAAGTGGATCGCTAGCTTTTTGAATAGGCGCAGCATCACGGTTTTTCTAGACGGTGACTGCTCTGATACCATGACCATTAACGCTGGCGTTCCACAAGGTTCGGTGCTCCCCCCTACGCTTTTCATCCTGTATATCAATAACATGCTGTTTATTAATGGCATGCATTGCTATGCGGATGACACGGGGGATGCGCGATATATCTGCCATCAGAGTCTCTATCGGAGCGTGGTGCAAGAGAGACGATCAAAACTTGTGTCTGAAGTGGAGAGCTGTCTAGGGCGAGTTAGAATCTAATCCGTTGAAGACACGTTTGCGCAACATTATAATTTAAGTAATTACTAGTGGCAGGACGTCTTGTGAGCCCGCATAGGCAGGGACGTCTTAAACTAGGATGGGGCTCTCGGGCACACAAGAATTTGAGGTCCTTTTGGAAAGTAAAAAAAGCGAATTATAATAACATTTTTTTACTGAGTTTGAGACCATTTATTATAGGTAATCAAATACAGTATGATAAAATATGTCATTAATGATATTAGAATGCGGCTGGTTTTTTGGTTACGATTTCGATAACTGTTTCTTTCGGGATTTCTGTTGAGCAAAATCTTCTATTATAGTCATGTATATGCCTTGTAAATACCTTATAATTACTGATTTGTCAAAAAAGTGTACTGTGCCCGACAAAAATGTTTTGAGAATAAACGTGTGAGAGAAATTGTCGGTCTTTCGGGGCCCCCTGAGAATCGGGGCCCTGGACACGGGCCCCGTGTGCCCTTATGGTAAAGACGGTATTGCGCACAGGTGGGTACCACCACCCTGCCTATGTTTGCCGTGAAGCAGTGATGCGTTTCGGCTTGAAGGGTGGGGCAGCCATTGTATTGTAAAAACTGGGACCTAAAACTCATATTTTAAGGTGGGTGGCGTCATTTCTATGGGCTCCAGTAACCACATAACACAAGGTGGGCCGTGAGCCTTTCCACCCATCTAAGCAGTAAAAAAAACACACTGTTTAGTCTCGCATTTATTTATATCATTAGATTTAAATATTATTTCGGATAAGGAGAATAGTTTGAGGAAACGAAATTCGCGTCTGTTATCATGTCCGCTATAAAGTATAGAGTTAAATCGATTTGGCAATGTCTAGACAATACCCGATGTTGTCAGCGCCTGGTCTGTTCAGTAAAAAGCGATCGTCCGCACCAAAGAAGCGTTTGACTCCGCAAGAATACTTTTGGAAGAAATGGGTACAAGATAAACGCTAGTATTAAATACTTATTACGCACCTAAATCTTTTTGGATTATCGATAGTGTAGTTCATTGTTATTGTCGCCTTGCTTTTCCTAACAAGGAAAATATGTACCAAAAAAAAAAAAAAAATGTTTTTGTCGATGATAATAGAGTACTTAGATTTAAGTATATTATGAATAGTTATTTCATTTGTAACTAGTGAAACCTGGACACGCCATCTGTTTTACGTTGATGGAATTGTAATAAAAACTTGGCCTTAATTGCCTGTACGAACTATGAAAAGTCAACATAGCAATAATAGGATGAAATACGCACATATGGATTATATTATGAGCAAACATACAGTCATTCATTTTATATATTGTTGGATTATTTGTACTGTACGAAATTAGTATGAAATCTGACGAAGGATCGTATGTTTTAGGGTAAGAAAGGCGTACAAATGCCAGTGCGGCAAAAGTTACAAAACCGCCCAAGGATTTAAGAGCCACTCCATATCGCAACACATCGCCAATAGCACAGTGCTGGCGGTCCCATCAGAGCTGGTCCGGCCGGCGCAGAGAATGCCCGCCGTCGTGGTGACGGCGTCGGGCTCTCGTCCGCACCACGGCCCCGAAGGAGCTGACGGCAACAAGCTGGTTCGCATCTATGACACACTCAAAAACAAAGATCTCTCATCGTTTACCATCACTAAAAGTAATCTCGGCATCAATGTCCTATCGAAGCAAAGTCATTTACGTCACGGTCTTCCGTCGTCTCACTCCCCGCCCGGTACGAGTCTCGTAGAGAAAAATATCGACGCTTATACTAAAGTGACGGTACAGAGCGCCCAACAGGTTTACGCACAGTCTTTCACTAATGAGACGGCCAATTAATTTAGAACCTTTGCGATCGAAGCGAATTCAAAACGAAGGTTCGAATACACAGTTCCTAATAGTTTTGTTTTTGTTCCGACTTATTTAGCTAACGTAGGTACATAGACTATAGAGGTCGTCAAATGTATTATTGCTTACATGAAATTTATCTTTCATAAAATTTTCTAGCACAAAAATGTTCTGTAGTAATGCTCCGCAATTTATTTATTTTCACGTTGACATTAGATTAGTTGTATTTATTTTAGTATATTTTGTGATTGTTGTTAATATTTATTTCATTTATTTGCATGTTTTTTTTTCATCTGTGTTTAGTCTATGGAAAAGGCTGTGGGAGAAATGTTTAATTGGCGTAAACGATTGGTTTATAAAATCGATCCATTTGTAGTTTAGAGTTGGGGTGCGTTCCGATATACATGAAAATATTTTCCTGTGGCAATAAGAGAGTGGGACGGGAATGTTTTGTTCGCAATTTTTTTTTGTATGAACGCACGAAGTGCACCTTTTAAAATTCAATACGAAAATTTTCAGTATCGAAAGTGTGTTTTTTAATAAAAGATCTTTCTAATCTTCTTCTATTTTTAACAAAAGTCTTCCTAATAGTAAACAAATGATAAAAACTTACTAACAGCAATAACTTACTAGGTTCCTCGAAATTATAGTTTTAAAAATTCTTTTTAAAATATTTTTGATTCTGGTAACAATACTTTTTTTCTCTTCGTGCCATACTTTGTGGCATGTACTTAAAATTATCTATCAAAATCGCTTTAGATTTATAGATAAACGTTGTAATCACACCTACGGAATAAATTATTTAAAAAAAAGACAAAAAAATAGTGAACCGCACTTAGTATCGGTATGCTACAGTAATGAACGTTAATGTGATAAAATAAAATAAAATAAAAAATACAAAAAAATAAGCTTAACTGCATAATCTAATTTTAATACACACTAAATGTATACATATAAAAATGTCATTTTATGTCACGTGTGTATTTTTATTCAGTGCCTTTTTCTTTTATATTGTGGTAAATTATATGAAGTGCTTTTTTGTTTTGTTGGTAAACATTTTATAGTTTTCGTGTTTGAAAAAACAAACAATTCTTACCAATGAATTAAAAATATTTAATACAAAATTTTCATTTTGCGCAATTGGCAATACAGAAAAAAGATTGTCACACACACAATGCCCATCACTTAAGAAAATATCCATGTAGTGATTAAAATCGCAGAGGTACGAGTATTACACAAAATAAAAGAAAAATGAGTTTTGTTTTAAAAATAAAGATTCTCATAAAAATGAAATGAAATTTAATTTAAGAACCGTTTGACGTGTGCTTAATTTTTTTTATTGCGTAACCAAAGTTTTTAGAATATAAGTAAACACTCATATGTAATGCTTTACACGAGCGTATAATGATAAAATTTAATTTTATGTCAGTGGTTTGAATAAGTTTTAGATTATTTAGATAAAAATTAATGCACGTTCTAAAAATTAGTCTCATGTCGTTTTACATACTTTATATGTTTTGTCCGCACTTGATTTGTATTTTTTTGTTACTAATAATTGAAGGATTAAAAAACAAATCTCTCAGGAAGCCAAGATTGTTTTGATTGAAAATAACAATTGGGAATAGGGAGTGTAAAGTTGGGACCATCTGTCCCTTTCTGTTTAACAATTCGATCACAGTACTCTTGGAATATCGAGTATTGTGTTTAATAGCGCTGACGAAATTTACGAAGTATTCAAAAGGATTATTTATTTATTTTATTATTTTATTTATTTTATTATTTATTTTATTAATTAAACAAATCTAACGAATAGTGGTTTTAACTTCAACAATAACCACAAAAGGCGTCGTCTATTTCATGTTTGGCAAATAAAATTCTTTGCGCATTTCTGTTGCAAAGCAGTATTTCATTCTGTGTGCTTAGTGCGAGTTTTTTAACGTTCTAGATAACGTAAAAGTTAGCTCATATTTGTATGGAATGGGATCGTTCGCCTACGTTTGCCGCTAGGGGCGCTGTTCCAACCGCATACAAAATTGGGTTAACTTTTACGCTATCGAGAACGTTAAAAAACTCGCACTAAACACACTGATTTGAAGGGAGAGAGGATCAATAAGATTTAGACTTCGATCTCATAACTAATGGGATCCGGGCGGCGTTCTCAGCGTGATTAAGGGGTAACAAAAACTTTGATGTTAAAAAAAAATCGATTAATGTGTTCTCTTTGATTTGATTACTACCCACGCTATTGTCATTTACCCGATGTAATCAATATCTTATTTCAAGGATATCAAAGTACTTCAATATTACTAACAGAGAATGTGATTTTTTTTTTAATTTCTTATTCGAATATCCGTAGCGTGGAGAGGTTTTTTATTATTATTGCCTTTGAAGACAGACGAGCGTACGGTTCACCTGATGGTGAGTGGTTACCGTCGCCCGTGGACTTCAGCAATGCCAGGGACAGAGCCAAGCCGCTACATACCAAGGCTGAGGAAGCTGGGAGGAAATTGGAAGATTACCTAAAATTGTAATAAAAAATATAAATTTGACTATTTTTCAATTGATGTAGGTTGCACGATAACAACGGTTTTGTAATAATTGCAACAGTTGCAAGTGTGAACACGATTGAATCGAAAAAAAAAAAAACAATAAAATGTTAATATAAATAATTTTTAATAGGCGATGGGTGAGATAGAGGTGCTAATGATGGTAAACGGGGTGTTATTGAAAACGAATATAAGTATTTTCTACATTGTTGCAACGCAGAACATTGAACGTGTCAAACCACACAGCAATTAGTACGGTGATAGTTTCAGGAAACATGTGCCGATGTAACTTTAAAAATAAATTTTTACTACATAAGTTTTGAAATAACTTAAAAGTTCCTATTTTATAATAAATTGATGGGTTTGGCATGTTCAAGCACATTTAACTGGAGGTGCTTAGCGCGACACAAGCGTCAAAGGTCGAAAACGAATGTTTGTGTTTATCAAAATACCTAAGAAAAATGATAGTTCTAAAAAATGATATACGCTTATTTATTTTTCATTTATAAACTCAGGGATAGAGTTACAAGACGGGCATTACTTTTTCTAAGACATATTTAAAATATAAAAAAGAAACAAATCGAGTGATTTTCCCTATTAAATCCTATCCCTAGTATATGTGTATTTCGTGCTCTATTTTTTATGCGGTCGTTGAGAGCTCAATCCGAACGTAGAAGAGTAACAAATGCAAAAAAATAGTCTAGAGAGCGTGGGACCGCTTTTGCAAATCAATGAAATTGCAATAAGAGCTTTTTTTAGTCAACAAGATGTTTAGTAAGATTTCCAGCAATGTCGTCGGTTAGAATTAAATTCCGGTTAACCATCCAGATTGAGTCTTTATTTATTATGACATATTGCATGATGTATCATGAGATAGGTTTAAAAATTAATAAACAAGTCAACAATAACAAAATTAAGTTTGTGTTCGTAACAGAGGTCTGATCATTACCAAAACCAATTGAAAACTCTTTTTTTGTATCGATTGAACTGTAATTTACATTTATTATTGTTGTCTTGGATTATGATAAAAAAACGAATATTTTTGAGTTTTCTTTCGTTATAACTTTCATCTTATTGTATGGTAATTTGTTTTAGTTGACTTTTGTTGTTGATGTTCTTATCGATCTGTCGAGATTATTCCGAATGCGAAAAATGAACGATATTCGTTTTTATTTTATCGATAGTAACATTAGACTAACCAGCTCGATCCGCATCCCTTGAATTTAGTTAATATCTTATAGCTAATAATTACGTTTCTTATGAAACAGCTCATATTTATGATATTTTTGGCTTGTGTTCGCAGTGAACTTTGTTAGTCATGTTTTATGAAGACTGATAGTTGTCTTTGTGTTTTAGAATATTGTTTTCGTTTATAAGGGCGAAGACGGACATGTGCTTACTTACATGCTGACTGAGGTTTAAATAGCTAGTCGAATGCAAAGGTTTTTTTAAAGTATTAATTCAATATTTTCATTGACAGTGTTAATACACAATATTTTAATGTTTATTAGAAACGAATAATTCTTTGCTTGAAAGATACATATCAAATGTTCTGTATTAACGATACTCAATTTATGTACTTTAGTCCGGTATCAGTCTCAACTCTGAAGGGTCCTTATTAAAATAATGGATACATTTCCAGAGTCAATTTATAGTTTATTTTATATGCATACCGCGAATACCGCTAAAGTTAATATTTTACGAAAAAGAACAGCTGAAATTATTAATTAAATCTTCATTTAATTAATAATTTCAACTATTCTTACTGTACTGTATTGTACTTCTAGCAATATGTTAAATACGAAGGAGTATGAGCTATTCACGAACATATGGCTCTCTCTGTCGCACGCCCGCGCTTACTGTTGATGACGTCATTTGTGCGTCTTCTTTTGCTTAGAGCATACTCAGGCGCGTATATACAAATATTGAAAAAAAAAGGAAAGTTAACATCCTAACTATGCATCTGATCAGACAGAAAAGTTAGAAGCCTTCGTTAAGCTCGATATAAGCTCGAAATAAGCTTTTAAGTATCTCAATAATTGTAGTTTTGTAGTTTAAAAGCAGAAACTGTAACGACTTTTGGATTGATAAAATTGAAGCTTATCAATTTTATCGATGCGGCAGTATTTATGGGGATGTGCAATGTATCTCGATTGTTATACGGGTGGCCAACATTGGGGATATGTTGGGCAAGCGTTTGAAAGACCTAAAATAGTCCGTTTTTTGGAGATTGGTTGTGAACAACAATTTCCCTTGGTACGAGCTTCACATGTGTAAAAGACATTAAAGGAATTACATAAATTTTTGCAGTGATTTTCCTTGATTTTCGCAAGAAGATGAATGACTAGAATGATATATTTTATTAAATTTCATCAACACATATCTCTTGCACTTAAAATGTCACTTGAAATTGTTTTGCAATATTATCTATGTAATGTAACTTTAAGATACGGCTTGTCGATGTTTAGAAATTTGTTGTTGTTGCTAATTATTATTATTTCTAATATTAGAGCCGACATGTTTGTAATCTCATCTGAATTTGGTGGATCAGAATATCGATCATAATTTGTATTGTATTTAAAAAAGAAATATGTTTGTTTACATCACACAGTAAAACGCAATGATGACATATGTGGAGTCTTTCATTTTATTTATAACATTTATATAAAATAATAAACCTTAATAATATTGTTTTATGATTATTATACGTTACATAAATATAGGAATAATAGGATTACATTATGGCGCTATATAATTTACATTTCACGGTGGTAAGTTTTTGCATGTAAAG
This sequence comes from Bombyx mandarina, assembly GCF_030267445.1. Taxonomy (NCBI): domain Eukaryota; kingdom Metazoa; phylum Arthropoda; class Insecta; order Lepidoptera; family Bombycidae; genus Bombyx; species Bombyx mandarina. The sequence continues at coordinate 4,226,353 of NC_143213.1, forward strand.
TTATGACAAATGACAAATGACAAAAAGTCTCGAACATTCCTCCATTTTGGTAGTCCATTAATCAAACAAAACATTACATTGTGAATTATTGACAAACTAATGACGGTCAGTGGCTTCATTCGTTTCACAGAACCTCCTCAAGGAAATTATCAATTATCATTATCTATTAATAGGGAATAAGTATTTGGTTAGAAAATGTAAGAAATTTTAATTTTATATAAAATTAGTGATTACTAAATATTAAATTTATTATTTAAATTTTACAATTGAAACGAAACTATAATCACAGCATAATTATGTTCTGATTGCATCGCATTGCATTCTATGGTGGTTGATGATGACGGTTAAATGAGTTCACAGCCCATCCGGTTTTCACTGGTTATTGAGGTCCATAGACAACATAAGTTGACTACCGCCACCCATCTTGAGACATGAGGTCGGAGTCTCTATTTTATAACAGATGTCCCACCATTACATGCGTGACGGCTTTCCGGCAGAAATAAGTAGGGTGGTGGTACCTCCTCTCTTTGTGGGCTGTCATCGCCCGTATGGTAGAGGACCGGAGTTTGTGGGAGGGCATAGCCGGGTTCTGCGATTTGGTCATGGCGTTTCGTGAGGCTGAGGAGCCTGAAAGGGAATGGGATCCCTCTTCGGTTCCACAGCGCAGAAGGTGGAGATGACAGCGCGGGCGAGAATCCGCCGCGCAGCCCTCGTAGGGACTATCAGTCTGGTGGTGAAGCGGTACAAGGTGGCTCCTGTGCGCCGCTCACGCTTATTTCTGCCGTGAAGCAGTAATGCGTTTCGGTTTGAAGGGTGGAGCAGCCGTTGTAACTACACTTGAGACCTTAGGACTGATATCTCAAGGTGAGTGGCGCATTTACCTTGTAGATGTCTATGGGCTCCAGTAACCACTTAATACCAGGTGGGCTGTAAGCTCGTCCACCCATTTAAGCAATAAAAAATAAATCCCGTGGATGAGATCCCTTCCTATCATCAGGACGGGAAGGCGGGACCTTCGGCGCGCACTGCGATACCGTAAGTTTCGTGTAGTCGGTGTGGTGGAACTTGATGGGGTTTAGTCGGTAGTCGGTCGTGCGGGGCAAGTGCTTCGCGCGCCTTTTTCAAGGCACAGCCTCCTGTGAGAAATTGGGGGAGGTGGAGGACCTGGGTCTTTCTCTCCTCCCTCCCTTCCTCTCAGGAGGCGCCAGAGTCCGACATTACCCGGTCCGTTATCCCTCTCGACCGGGTATACGTAAATGCATTCCCCAGCGTTAAAAAAAAAGGGTGGTGGTACCTACCCGCGTGGGCTTACAGGATGCTTAACCACCAGTAAATGGCATGCTGAGAACGCGGCCACCCAACCCACAGAGATATATTCTAAGTTTAAGTCGGCACCACGCAGCTAAAGGTGCGACGTGCTTTAGGGTACGTTTTCATGATATACATTAAGTGATATTGAGTTTTGTGAATATATCCTATTCCGGGTCACAGCCACAGCGTGCAGTCGACGGAGACGGCAAACGAAAACGATCATTTCTTAATTTTCAACTGTTCTAGGAGTCCCGATATTTTGGCTTGATTGTCGAAGTCTTGCATCGGGCATTTGTTTTGAACGAAATGTAAGCCGGCTTCGTCTTTCTGTTCGTATGCTACTTCGGCGGCCTCCGCGTAATACCTGAAAATTACGTTACATATTTTAATTTAGCGTAATCTTCGTTTTAAGCGGTTAGCGTACTGTTAACCGATTAAAGCAAACATAGACATAATGTTAATGACGTCACCCATATTAAGTCGAACTCTACGTAGCGACTGCCCCCATGAAGTTATGATGTCACTGCAGCTACAGGCGATACAACACAAAACGCCGTAAATTTTATTTACGATGCGCTGTATATATAACATATCGTCGTTGCAAATTTAAAATCTCCTATGTGATATTTTGGGCCAAAATGATGTTTTCATATACAGTCAAACCTGGGTAAGTGAGAACTGGATAAGTGAGAAAACTCTATAAGCGAGAGTAATAGCCAGGACCCGTCATTTTAAGCTCGCAAAACCTCTATTAGCGAGAAACAGAAACCTTTGTAAGAGAGAGCCGTTTTTCCCTCATGGACCTCCGCAAGTGAGACTGCTACTTATCTATACCTTTATAAGCGACAGTCGAGCTTTATTTATTTATATTATTTAGAAGGAACAAATTACAAATTTAACATCTGCTATTTTATGACTTATTCTTAACTTTCGTGGAACTTCCTACTATTGTTTTTGTATGGTTTTCTCGTCAATATTGAACCTATTCTATTTCGTTGAACTAAAAAACGTTGTTATTTTATCGCATTCTTTTCGAATGGACACGTGTGCCTGTGTACCGTCCTGTTTGTAGGACTTACTCAGTTTATCGTTAATCAATTGGGAAGGAAAGTTCTGTTCTGCATCATGTCGAAACGGAAAATTAAAGCACTGTCATTAAGTGATAAACTTAAAATAGTGAATGCGTTTGAATCCGGAAAATCGCGAAATGAAATTCAGAGGGTGCCCTAGCGAGACGCTCGGGTTAGTGAGAAACCTCTATAAGCGAGAGTGAGATTGTGCTCCTTTGAACTCTCGCTTATCCAGGTTTGACTGTATTATGAAAATTATTTTGAATACCTACTTATACTCAGCAAAAACTCTCATGTGCATATCTCAATATTTCACTTTATCACGCTTCAATCTTAAAAAATCCTAAGTGTTAGATTGCATTCTATTGTAGATCAAAGCAAAATCCTGTGCTAAAAAAATATTTGCATTGCATTTTTTTCAGGAGCTAGTTTTATTAGATTTTCTCGAAAAGTACATTTATACACATAGGAGATTTTAAATTTCTAACGACGATATACATCAATTTAGTTGTTCGCAAAAAAATTTTAGCTGCTTTCAAGAATGGAGGCGGTTCTCCATTCGACTATTTTTTATGTGTACGCTAATTGCTTCAAATTTTTTTTCTAGGCGAATCGATTTTGATGGTTATTTTCTTTCTTTTTATTTGATTTATTTGCTTCTCATGGGATCTCATCGAAATTTTATCAAGATCTGACAAGGAGTTTTTGAGTTACATATCTTTATTAATGCATATTTAAGTTCTATTTGTCGAGGTCGTTGATGTTTTTTTTATATTGCTAAATGGGTGGACGAGCTCACAGCTCACCTGCTGTTAAGTGATTACTGGAGCCCATAGACATCTACAACGTAAATGCGCTACCCACCTTGAGAATTGAGTTCTAAGTTCTCAGTATAGTTCCAACGGCTGCTCCACCCTTCAAACCGAACCACATTACTGCTTCACGGCAGAAATAGGCAGGGCGGTGGTACCTACCCGTACGGACTCACAAGAGGTCCTACCACCAGTAATTACGCAAATTATAATTTTGTTTGTTTTTTATTACACGATGTTATTCCTTCACCGTGGAAGTCAATCGCGAACATCTGTTAAGTACGTATGGCGAAGTCTGTTTCCTCTTTTTTTTTTTTGTTTGTTAAAATGTTGTATTACGTAAAAGGTTTGTACTACTGTATCAATCAAAGACTCACCCAGCTTTGACGTAGTATTTGATTTTGATCTCATCCCTGCATCTCGGCAAGTACTTGAGTGCTTCGTCCGCCTTGTTGTGCTTGAGACAGGCGTCGACAAACGGCTCGTGCCCGACTGGAGATTTCTTTGATTTCGAAAATTTATCCAATTCCTCCCAATTGGACTTCTCGGCTAGTGTTAGGATACGAAGCCACCAATATCTGAAACGCAGTTAAGATGGCTAGGTAAAATAATAAATTTTTTTTAATACCTAATAAAATTGTAATGCGTACCTTTCAGTGGTTACAGTAGACTGGGGGTAACAGGCACTAGATTTAGAATAGGGACAAATCTGGGAGGTCACAATACTTTTGTTGAGTTGTTAGATTTAACTTTGTTGAACTTAAAAATGACTTTAGTGTTTAAGAATATTAAATAGTTTAATTTAGTCATCAAAGTTTTGTAACTCATGAAAGATATTAAAAAGTTAATTACCTAAAGTTAGGTGCCTATCTAACAACTAAATAGTACCAGCCCTATCGAAAAACTCTATTGTCCCTATACGTAACCTGATTCACCCCAAAGCCAAGGTGAATCGTTTCAAGCTGGTTTTTTCAGTTTTTGTGTATATTTTGTAATGAACTATGTATAATAACGCATCGTATATAAAAATTTAAGCCTCCGGAACCATTTTAATCTCAATTTTATTGGTATTACCTATATTATTTCCATTTGGAAAACCCATTGAAATTTTGTGTTAGATTTGGAAGATATGGGTGAATTGTCACTTTGAGCATTCGTTGTGAATATTATTTCTAGAATAGATTTTTAAATTCTGATTAAAATAACACTGTCATTTAGGTATATGTAACAAAAAAAAGGGTGCGTGTACTTATATACGCGCGTAAGAAGTTATACTTTATTTTTATTAAATTAATTTCTTTTTTTTTATTTAAATTTTAATCAATTTGAAAAAAAATCGATTAAACAACATCCTCAAACACGCATATTGGACATCCCTTTTCTTGACATCGTATAAATTCGGTAATTCTCGGTACGGTTCGGAAAGTTCACCTGCGGCTATATTCAGACTCGCCAAGTTACGTCGGTCGTATTGTAATGAGCGATTTAGTGGGCAACTTCATTCTGTTAATTTTGTGTCAAGTTGCGCGCGCATCGTAAAATTTCACTCTCATCAATTTTTCATAACGCGCCTAAAGAAGTATAACTTAAAAAAAAAACAGATAAAGCATTTGTTGCGTATTATTATGTGATTATTATATAATGCATATTATCATGTTCAGTCCCACCTTCGATCGGGCATTTTATATTCCGATCGCAGTTTGTCTGCCAATCTGACTTCTCCTTGGTCCAGAAGCTTTTTTACGGTATCGTGAAGCGACAGCCCCACGAAGCTCGTTCCGTACGTCTCCTGGAGACTGGACTGTTGCTTGCACAGCTTTCGGGCATCCTCGCACACAGATGCACCTGGAAAATTGTTGTTAACCAGTACAGTGACCAACAGAAGTTTAAAATATATGATCCAATCATATATATATGATTTAGAAGGAACTGCTGTTTGATAGTAATTGAGGCTATTTTTAAAAAAATTCATTAAGTACAATACATAATTCTTGTAATGTTTGTGATTACGGTCGAATTTCGATAAGCGAGCGAATGCATTTCAATAGTTGTATTAGAGAGCTCAAACTATTTATATAAATACCTAATTCGTTTTTGCCCTTTTTGTAACATTCCCTGGCGGATATCAGCGAGGCCTCCGCGCTGCCCGGGTTGGTCTGCTCGATGGCGTCACATATGTGAGTGGCGGCCTGACCCTGGAAGTCGTCCTCCTGAACGTAGACCAGGCGCAGGGCCTCGCGGTTGTGACTTGCACAGTACTTGATGTACAGGGCGTGCGCTAACGGGAAACTGCGGATCGTGAGCTGTTCGAAAAAAAAAGTGACGTTGAAAATATTATCGTTTATTTAGCGGGTAGTTATCATAGAACACAAGATATTTAACAGTTGCCTGAACCTCCCTAAACACATTAAAAGATAAGCTTGTATATAAACGAGTTCCGAATAATAACATTCGAATCTTCGATCTACCGAGCAATATCACTCGCTCGGTGGAAAATCTTCCAAATGTATAAACTTATTATTAATAATTATTCAGCGAATGCAGAGTGATATTTAATGCAGTCCGGTACGCCAGTGTAAGCCCCGCTTCGAGTTTGAACGGTGTAACCCAAAATACACGAATTTCACAAGACTAGCTGGCCCGGCAAACGTTGTTTTGCCATATAAATTATTTCTAGGAAAGATAAATAACCTAGACACCGACTGCAGCGCATCTGCCGTGCTGATTTGTGAATATAAACCATCCAGGGTACCACCCAAACGCATACAAAAAAAAAACATTCAAATCGGTCCAGCCGTTTAGGAGGACTTCAGTGATCAACATACGCACAGAAGAAATATTTATATAAAGTTTTGATACCTCTCCGTAGTCTGCCCTCAATCGTCGAGATCTCGCAAACTCATTAAAAGTAAAAATCGCCTTAAGCATTCGTTAAATAATAATCCACACTGCCGAAGATAGGCAGGAGTGGCGCAGGATAATCCATGAGATAGTTATTAAAGGAGGCTATGACCCTCAGCGTTGAGAATTATTGACGCAAGGAGGAGGAAGGTACAGTAGATTGGGGGGAATAGAGACTAGAGTTAGAATAGGGACAAATCTGGGATGTCACAATACTTTTGTTGAGTTGTTAGATTTAACTTTGTTGAACTAAAAATTAGTTTTAAATAGTTTTAATTTAGTCATCAAAGTTTAGTAACTTATTAAAGATATTAAAAAGTTAAATACCTAAAGTTAGATACCTACCTAACAGCTAAATAGTGTCAGCCCTATCGAAAAACTCTTGTTCCCATACGTAACCTGATTCACCCCAAAGCGAAGGTGAATCGGATCAAGCTGTTTTTTTCAGTTTTTGTGTATTTTGTAATGAACTATGTATAATAAAGCTTCGTATATAAAAAATTAAGACGGACGGAACCAATTTTAATCTCAATTTTATTGATATTACCCTAAGAAAAATCATTGAAAAATTGTGTTGGATTTGGAAAGGGTCTCGATTCCCCCCGATCTACGGTAATGACAAGTTGATACCTCAAAGTCATGTTTTCCCATTTTTTCCTTGAGATGCAACAGAACAACGTAGACTAAGTCCGTGTCGCCGCTGGCGGTCGCCTTCAGCAGGGCAGTCGGACCTTCGCCGAGTGACAATAGTAATGGAACTTGTAATTTGCTATGTGCCTCGTACTCCAGGATCTGTATCATATTAATTGTATTGTAAAATACATTTATGTAGATATTCATTATATTAAGTAAGTATATTCAAAATTTATTTATCTATACTAATAGGTATATAAATCTACAGTGGTTTTTACGGATGTTCCGTTATAACTATTGAACCATGCATCCGATTGACTTGAAACTTGGTAGCCATTTAGAAAATACATGTACTTAATGGATAGGCTAATATAAGTGTTGGACTCCCTAAACCAGTTGCGGGGGCGTTGAAAAATGTCGGGGTGTGAGAAATAATAATGTTAATTTTAAATGCTCAGCGAAGCGGACGGATACAACTAGTGTATTTATATTTTTATTTGATGTATTTGTATGTTCGTTTAGTGAACATAGTATAGGTATTGTATAACATGTATTTTTCGTTTTGAATTTATGCCCCATGCGTGCCAGCATTGCGTTCTTATCTGTGTTACCCTTAGTCGACCGGTTGAAACTGTTGCACGGTAAAACTGAGACTTAAAGCTCGCGTCTCAATTTGGGGTGACGGCATTTGCGGGGTAGATGTCTATGAGCTCCGAAACCACTTAGCACCGGGTGACCCGTGACCTCGTTCAACCACATAAGCAATTAAAAAGAAGGTATTTTAGACGAGTAAGAGCAAATTATATTTTTATGACTAAAAAGTCTAATACTAAGGTTCGCTTTTATGGTATAACGAATATTTAGGTTACGTACTAACTTTTATAGCGAGAGCTTTCCTTCCTTTTTCGGCAGCTTTCATGGCTATCGTTGTGTACGATATACCAGGGACATTCCGCAGCTTCTCGCCTATCTCCCTTGCGGCACTCTCGTTGTCCAAGTGAGGCTGAGTTACCTATAACGTTTTGTAAATTAATTTCTATCGAATCTCCCATTTACTGGTTTTTAGTGCAATCAGTCCTGTAAACCTCAATTCATCGTCGATCCATCTTGTGGGAGGAAGAGTTGTCTTGTCTATCAGTGAAGGACCGACTTTTGTGGCGAGGCTTAGGAGAGGCCTATGTCCAGCAGTGGACGTCTGTAAGTTGGTGGAATAGAATAGTGCAGAGGAGCATAGGGACCACGTCATCACTACCGTCGGTTACATAGTTCTCAATGACAAGGTCACAGATCAAGTTTAAGAAACACCGCAGAAGAATATTCTAGAAACGTAGCAGTTTTCTGATTTGATAGTAGGTACTTTATAAAATTGAGATATCGACCCAAAGAAAATGCTTTTCGCTGTTCAAACTGAAGTTCAGATCTCGGACGTTAATCTAACGCAATTGTTATTGTGGCGGGTAGCCATCAAAAGACACAAGACATTTGACAGATGCCTGAATCCAAGTTCCGAACAACAATAATGGGATCCTCGGTAAATACGATTGCTGAATACAAGTAGCTTTATCTGTTGGTGAAGACATATTTTCACCTTGTAACAAGCCCAATGGGACAGGACTCTCGTGCGTCCATCCTTCAGTTGCAGGTAGGAAGCGATGTGTCCGGCCAAACAGTGCAGTCGGCGCCATATGAGCCGGTCAAGAAGTATTCGTTCGCCCAAATTACGCATTCTACAGCCTTGCGTTAAGGAATACCAAACAAACATGAGGTCTTCAGCACAAAAGGGGCCTAAGCTTACCATAGTTCGTATGGAGATAATTAGGTATTGTGAAACTAGGGATAGGCCGGTTTTGCATAACATTTATTATGTTTTAAATAAATTAAAATATACAAAGCGCGAATATGAAAAATCATGGGTTAGGCCACTTTAACGCTGACGGCTTTATATTAAAATATGTTTTATAATTGCGAAATTGTTGATGTATCGTGGTTTTAGGCCCGATTTTCTAGCATGTATATATGCTACTTTTCAACAAATATAATACAGTTTTAGAGCGATTGTAACTGCGGTGCACACCTAGTGTTAAATTAATTTCTGATCTATTATCTTCTAAAATTTTCCAACAGTCTCTGGTCATTAGAAACGAAACGGTGTAAAGAAATTACTGGTTATAGGGAGTATTTATTTGAGCCTCTGCGGATGGATGCCACCCCACTACCTATTTTTGCCGCAAAGCAGCAAAGCATCTTTAATATTATTATTTGCCAGTGTAGTCTTGGCGAAATCTGTTATTTAATTATGAATTATAGAAGCTTAATAGTCTTTGACAATAGAACCTTAATGATGTTCAAACATATAATTTCAATTCTTTAATTATTATAGTCAAATTTCGACTAGTGCGGGACCAGTAGTATTAGATGGAAAAGGATACTGCATAGATGTTAAAGGTATAGCCACTTTAGGATCTCTGACGGCGTTCAGAACTCTCAACCAGCGACACGTCTTGACGTAGAGCTCCGTGATGACGGGGTCCATCAGGAAGCATTTCCCGAACTGCGCGGCCCGGATCAACATCTTCTGCACGTCCGGACTGAACTCGAAGGCGGCTGCCTCGATGCAGTCCGCGACGGCGGCGGACAGGTCAGGCTTCACCAGCCGGATGTACTCGTCAGCTCTGTGACTGCGTTTCTGGAAGACGATCGATCATATTTCGTTTCCTAGTGGCAAAGTGGTTTATTGCTTTGATGGGTGGACGAGTTCACAGCCCAGCTTGAAATATTAGTTCTAAGATCTCAGTAGTTACAACGGCTGCCTTACCCGTCAAACCGAAACGCATTACTGCTTCACGGCAGAAATAGGCAGGGTGGTGGTACCTATCCGCGCGAACTCACAAGAGGTCCAACCACCAGAAAGACGTCTGAGCGAAATCTGTGATTATATAATAGAAGTTTAATAGTCTGACAATAGAATCACTATACTGTACAAAGTAATAATTTCAATTAATTATAGTCGAATTTTGACTACCGGGGGTCCATTAGTTATATTTAAACTGCTTGGTTTTGGGTAACGAAAAACAATTTAGCTAATGTCAAACAAAATGTTATCGTGAAATATTTTAATTTTCAATGAAGTTTGAATCTGTTGAAATTGTTTGATAAAATTGCGTTAAATGCTATCAATAATGTATTTTATGTCTTTCAGTAACATTCAATTAATCTATAACGCAATTAATCTACAATTAAACACAACTTTTAATGTACCTGAAATTGCTTAGAAGCTTCAACTAGGTACGAGCCGGGCGCCGTGCTATTGATCCGGAATATTTTCTCAACAACAAAAGGCACCTTTTGCACGAGTTCGTGGGTCATTTCTGATACAATACGTATGCAGTCCATCTCCTGAATTAAGTGGAAGGGCCCATCGTATGGATACGCAACACTATTGCCTTTAGTACCGTACATGCACAAAGTGTCGTTCCAGTGTGCGGCCACAGCTTGCGAACCGCACCTTAAATGAAATGTTAATATTAAGGTCCTTTTGCAGTCAGTTAGCTCAGTCGAATCAAGGTAGTATAATTCAGATTTATAGAAAGGTATACAACGGAACAAGGGTGCTGCTGGACAAGGTAGAGTTCCACTGTACTCATATATCAAAAATAAATAATAGTTTAAAAAAACGTAATAGTTTAAAAAAATAATAGTTTAACTACCCCACGCTTTTTTACAATAAAATCATTTTTTCGTACACTATTTTGAATTCAAATTTATTAAAATTTATTTCTATTTTTTAGTCGGATTTTGTATAAAAGCTTATTTTGTTAGTTTTTTTGAAAGTATTATTTATTTTTTAGTTGAATTTAAATTATTCCAATATTTTTTTTAAATATTGTATTGTCATCAGTCCTAAATAAGTATACTAAATTTCAAGTTAATCCGACGTTTTGAATGGAATCAAAATCATGTTCAAAAATTCCGTAGCATAGTAACATACATACATCTGAAGCTGATAAAAGCGTATTAATAAAAGTGAGAATGTCGAAGACTTAGACAAATGTGACAAAGCGTTCTCGAGTCGTATGGGAAGAGTCGCAAAATATGGGGAGATGTAGTAATTAAATGCCCAATGAGTTTCTCGCCGGATCTTCGCAGTGGGTCGCGATTCCGATCCGGTGGTAAATTCTGTGAAGCACTGCTCTTCCTAGGGCTAGTGTTAACAAATTCTCTCAGGTAGAGTTCGTGAGCTCACCTACCCGTCTGTCGTAGCTGGAATAGCCCCTTACGTTATTACCGAACAGGTAGGGAACAAAAGATAAATTGTCTTCCTCCAGCATCTTCCTGCTATTTTGTCACTAGTCGAATGCACGAGCGACCCCACATGAATGTATGCATTCGATTTTGGAATATAAAACTCATAAGGGGCTATTCCAGTTTCGCGCGGAAGGGTAGGTGAGCTCACGGGCTTAATCTGAGAGAATTTGTTAACACCAGCACAAGCAAAAGCAGTGCTTACCAGAATCTACCATCGGATCTGAATCAACAACCACTGAGAAGATCCAGAGAGAAACTCGATGGGCGCAATTTTCTCTCTAAAGGTGCTCACTCACTGACAGTCTAGTGGTAGACAATATCTCCTGCCAATCGCTTATAATCAACCACATACGGTCTTCCGGCGACTTGACGAATGTCATCCCTTATCTTATCTTTCTTGTGTGTAATATATATATATTTTAGTGACGTCTACTAGAGTGTAGATAAGGACATATTATTCGACCATTACTGGCAAATTACAATCAAATTAGTATGTGGATTGTGTGCAGGCCAAGTGTGACAGGGAGTCTGATAAAGCTCAGGATTTGTAGATAAACTACTACCAAGTGCTTATAAATCAACTTACCACATGAACTCTTTGGGTTGTTTAATATAATCCGTATCTAACTCGCAGTAATTATTCCTCAAATCGGAAGATCCAATCCATAGGAAACCAGAGTCGGTAAAGAACGCAATGTGCTTGCCATTCTGTGAAGCCACGATAGATAGAATCTGTGTGTAGGGGTTCTTGATTTCTGGACGCTGTAAAATATTGTAAGCATTGAGCACGAAAATATTGTACTGGAATTATATCAATCAACGTATGTGTGTCGTTGTTAACGATGCACTTCACCTATTTTACGAGAACTTCATAGGTTACTCTTATAAACATACGGATCGAGAATTATGTTGAATTCTTTTTATTTTTTATTGCTTAGATGGCTGCACGAGCTCACAGCCCACCTGGTGTTAAGTGGTTACTGGAGGCCATAGACATCTACAACGTAAACGCGCCACCCACCTTGAGATATAAGTTCTAAGGTTTCAAGTAGTTACAACGGCTGCCCCACCCTTCAAACCGAAACGTATTACTGCTTCACGGCCGAAATAGGTGAGGTGGTGGTACCTACCCGCGCGGACTCACAAGACGTCCTACCACCAATAAAGGGAAAAACATTCTCTGTATTTTAAACTCTATTCCCTAAAATCAGAAGGAATTTAATCAGACTATGTTTTGTCTACGCTGAGGACATACATCTACTTTGTGGGAGACTGTTCAACGAGTCTTTTGCCAGAGTAATTGTTTTTATTTAGAGAAAATAATATGCCTATTTTAATACATACCAAAAGAATGGCCCTGGATTCACCTAGTTGGCATTTATAAATCTCTTTATCTCGACACACTATAAAACTAGAGTTTACAGCGCACCAGCATGATATCGGTTCATTGGCTCCTGAAATCAACTTTTTTGTTCGGTAACTACATAAACAACTCTAAATTGAGCATTACAATTTAACAGATCGGAGAATATGTGAATGCTGCTATGCGATTGCGATGTTTAAAATATGAAGCCGTTATTTTTTCATAGAATACAAGACCATGGAGCCTCAAAACAGTATTATATCTATAGTCTCAACTTACTTGGTATGTCAGGAACCGGTCGTGCTTTTGGTTCAGAAACATTACTCACAAGGAACATTCTATTAGTTGTAGTGATAACAGCTAGTCCTATACCATGAGGATTTGGAAATAACTGAGCTTTACAAACCTGTAATATGTATATCAATAACTTGTTTATTTGTTATAAATAAGAATACATTACTTGTAGAATGTACTAAGATAACAATAAAACTACATACTTTTGTATCTCTGACTTCTTGGCCCATATTGAAAGTTTTCTGGTAAGCTCCAAACATGTCATAAATAAGGACATCACCGCTTTCTTGAATACAAAGTAGCTGTTCACCATCAGACCATCCGATATGTAGTAGGACACCACTGTTCCACTGTAATATGTAGTTAATAATATAATATATTTTCAAGAGTATCCATATTAAATTTTTAAATTGCTTTTGTTTGTTATGTAGGTCGTTACTACTAATCTGCTAAAACTCTGATCTAAGCTGTTATTATGGTTAGTTAGATCAGTCATTTTCAGTCAAATATTAGTTAAATGAATTTGTTATCTGTAAATTCTATTAGAATTATTAAGATCTACCAATAATTAGGGACCCAGTAAGGGGTGGCAGAAATAATATAATTTTACACTTACCAATATCTTTGATATAACATTTCCTGAGCAGTTGTAGATTGTTATAACAGGTTTAGTGGTGGTTTTTATTTGAACAAATTGTTTACGGTCTCTCACTACTGCCATTGGGCCACCATACGGTGCACCGCTAACTATCATATTCTCTAAACCTTCGTCCATCAACCAGTTCATTGTGTAGAGATCAAATTTTCTGTTTTTAATGTAAATTTATTAAGTATTATATTTTATTAGATACTCAGAATTGTATTTGTACACATAAAAACAATGATTTGACATATTATGAGTTCACGATTTTGACAGAGTAATATTTTTCGAGCAAAAGAAGTTGAAATCAGTGTATGAAGACTAAATGTGTTGGTTTTTACTTTTAACCAATAACTGCATTGTTAGTTCATTCATTCAGAGCTTGTTCATTTTTCTTATGATATTAAATATTAGGGCTGCAAAACGATAAAACAATCCGAAAAGTTATAGGTAATATTAGAACTATGGGCATTAAGTTAAGGTTATGTTCAATTTCTTTATTTTTCAACACTACCAGCCCCATGCCATAAATTACCAACAATTATTTTTCAAGTATTGTATTTTATTACCGATAATATGTGTCCAGTTGGAACCAATCAGCTGTTAGTAGAGCCGACATTTTATCTTCGTAGCCAAACAAATCAATTAATTAGATGTTTTCAGTTTTCCTGTTAGGTACAATATTTTTATAGAAATATTGTTCTTCGAAGCGGTTTGGGTTTCAACTACAAGCCTAGAACAAAAAGCACGGTTAAAATTAAAACGACTTCATTACCTGAATGTTTTTAATGCTTTCAGGATCTGAAAATTGTATGGCAAAATAAACTGTTCTTACTACACCATATTTGAATTACTAACAGCACTAGTTTGAATGAACTGAATTTGCATATTTCATTATTTCGACTCTAATCGTAGTGGAGTTAATCAGAACTAATTGAAAATTCACTTTATGCTAGGTAGGTAAACAATTATTTCTTTTCTCCTTTTCACGTTACTCTTTGTAGTAAACACCAGTTGATCAATTTGTTTTTCAGTGACAACTGACAGTTCTAAGTCAGTGTCTATTGATTTTTTCTTTATTCAACTAGACTGGCAAAAATAATAAAGGCCATACAGCCAAATCTTTTGGAATAGAGGTCGAAGTTATGTCACTGAAATTGAGTACCTACGAAATTGTAATAATTGTAATAAAGTCCAATTTCTATCCAAGTATTGGGTAAATTGGAATGAAATCATGTATTAGTAAAATGTTGGCAATTTAATGAGAGTTAGTTAAATAAATAAAAAGGCCGGTGGTAGGACTTGTTTTGAGTTCGCACAGGTAGGTACCACCACCCTGCATATTTCTGCCGTGAAGCAATGCGTTTCGGTTTGAAGGGTGGGACAGCCGTTGTATATTGGGATATTGAGACCTTGGAACTCATATCTCAAGGTGGGCGGCAGCATTGACGTTGTGTATGACGTGTATGGGCTCCACTAACCACACCACACCACACCACAATACACATGAAATAAAAAAACGAACCTGTGAAGTGTCGTCTACAAATTATGTTTAATTAAGCCACACTTGTGGACTTTTAAGGTACTGCCATCTTGTATGTAAGAGAATATTTTCACACCGACAAGATTTTGTAACTAATCGCTAGTTTTTTTTTGTATTTCTTGCCATAACTTTGAACTTTTCTATGATAGCGGTACATTCGTTGATACATATTATTGGCTACAAAATATTTAAATACACAAACTTATAAGATTTTTAGATTTTAACCTAGTTTAACTGATTACTGGCTGGTCCATAATTAAGAACGCTGAATAGTTTATCTTGTATTCATATTTAAATGCGAAACAATATTTAGCCCTTGGTTGTAAGTAACTATTCTGGTGGGATGATCGAAATATCGTTCGTTTGGCAAAATAAAATCCTTTAGAAGGTTCTAATGAGCTGCAAAACGAATATTTTGGTGAAAATAAACTTTCAGAAATCGGCACGCACTATTCAAAGGTGTTTGGTAGAAGAGAAGATGCACAGAAGTATACGAAGAAAGGTGCCCATATTAAAACGGTGCCATAGGCAAGCCCGGCTTGCATTTGCAAGAAGGTATGAAAACTGGACAGTGGAACAGACGGTGGAAAAAAGTTATTTTTTCTGACGAGACAAAAATTAAGTGTATGTTTCGGTCTTAGATTGGCCAGCTAGCAGCCAAAATTTAATCCCAATAAAGCATCTTTGGTGCAAAATCAAGAAAAAGGTTTCAAATCGTCAGTCCGGTAATATAAGATAACGTTTTATAAGAAGAGTGGAACTATCTCTTGCGAAATGTCAAAAAAAATTTAGAGTCAGTAATTCCTCGCCGGTGTAAATCAGTAATTAAACGCTATTATCTATTAATTTCAATTTAAAATGTAATAAATTCCTTTTTTTCTTTACACACTTTACATTAATGTGATTTATTTAATCTAAGTTTTATATAAAACAGCTCTAGAGCGTTCTAATGAATCGTTTTATTTTTTTAGCTTCATTACTATTTGAATTTGTTACTATAGAGATTAAAAAAAGGATATAAAATATATTATTTTTAGTGATGTTATTCTATATTACTAATCCCCTTTACTCTATTCTTATGGCTATTTCATAATATCAATAGTTACTTCTAAAAAGGAATACATAATTATAGATGCATATGATTTAGATATAAAAATCTGGAACTAAAACTCTTTATATCTAGTCAGGTCATAAATTCTGTCACCAAAATGAACTTAGCAAAACAAAGATTCTTATGACACTAAAGTTTATTCAAAATGACCTCCGTGATTTTGAATACAGGCCTTCAATCTGCGCAGCCAGTCGTCTATCGCAGCACGAACGAGGTCCATGTCAATATCGGCGGCTGCCTTAATAAAGGATGTCTTGAGTGACTCCAAATTGGGATGAGGCTTTGAGCACGCCTTTTCCTCCAAGTGTTGTCATATCTTGTAATCTAACGGATTCAAATCTGGACTGGAGGAGGGCCAGTCTTCGTGCCGGATGAAGTCGATTTCACGCGCCGCCAGCCAGTCTTGTGTATTCTTCGCTCTATAAGCTGGCGCCGAATCTTGTTGGAATACCCAGTGCCTGTTATTGAACATGGTATGAGAAACAGGTTCCACAAGGTTCGTCAGGACTGTATTTTGATACACAACTGCATTCGTTTTTACACCTTTCTCACAAAAATGTACCTCTGTTAAGCCCCAATAAGAAACTCCCAACCATACCATGAGCGAGGATGGAAAATGACCTCGTTGGACACGCGGAATACGGTTGCTCGCTTCTTCACTACTGTGTGCGTACACCTTATCATTTTGTTTGTAGTAGCTCGGTAAAAATTTTTTCATCCAAAAAAAGAATTTCCCGATATTTTTTTCCGGCGTACCGCTTCAACAAAGCGCGGCATCTCTTAAGTCTCAGGTCCATTAGACGAGCATTCAAACGATGTCCTGTTTTTCTTCGATATGCCCGAAGCCCTAAGTCTTCATTTAACACCCTTTTCACCGTGGTTCTGCTTAACCCCATCTGAAGGGCCAACAGTTTCTACTTACGTTTGGGATTTCTTTGAATTCGCGCCTTCACAGCTTTTATTACTGCTGGAGTCCTAACAGACCGAGGGCGACCACTTCTTGACCTGTCATCTACACTAGAGTCTTGTAGATGGTACGATAAACGAATCTTTTGGTTATATTAAAAATTTTCAGTATGTTAAAAATTTGAATTGGCGCGTAACCGCAACGATGCAACGCAATAACTGCAACACGGTCTTCTTTAAGCGTCCACTCCATATTTAAAAATGAGTAAAATTCTAAAAGTATACATTTTTATTTTCATGAACAATTCGAAATTCGAATTCAATAAGCTTTTTTGTGGCCAGCATTCTAAAAGAAAAACTTTTACTGTGTGACAATACTTATGACCTGACTAGTTATACATATGTATATTATATACTTTACTTTTACGTTTATATGTACAAATTATAAAATAAAATAATATTAATATTATTAATTAAATTATTATTAATTACGTATAAATTATGTGATAATACAAATTATGTCCCACAAAGGAAAAGCCGAAATGTGGCTATAGTATCAATAATATAGATCTTAATATTATAAATATAAAAAATTTTTAAGTCTTTATTAGCATATAAAAACTAACTATTATCTGTTTCAACTGTATGACAGCACTGAATTTATACAAGAAAATTACCGGCAGGACGGTCTATCAGCTGATCATGATCTGCTAGCTTTGCGCCTTTAGGCCTTCGGAGCGCTCTGGCAGTTGTTAGGAAGCTTTCTCGTCAGGGGTGAGCTCTCGAGCTCGTTTTTTTTATTACCCTTGTAGTCAGACGAGCATAGGGCCCACCTAATGGTGAATGGTTACCGTCACCCATGGACTTCAGTAATGCTAGGGATAGAGCCAAGCCGCCCACCCCCTGCTCGTACACCCATCCCAGTCAAGCCGTAAGCCCCCAAGGCCAAACGGTATCTTTCTATCAAAACAAATATATCACTAGATATTCTCTTACGAACATTTTTTTCTTTTTTTATGTTTGAAGTATTACTGGTGGCCCGGAGGCCTTTCCAGTTTCACCAGGACAGGTGGGCGAGCCAGCCGAGCTCAGCCAGGAGGGGTAGGATTTGCTAACAGCTATCCGAGCGCCTCCGAAGGAGACCTAACAGCTCAAGAGTAGCTGCTTCGCGAATGAATCTACTACCGGATCGGAATCGCGACCCGCTGAGAAGATCCGGCGAGAAACTCAGCGAGCTGATTCATGGGTTAGGTTGCACGGCGAACTCTTTGTCGAGTTTGACGAGTACGGTTACCGAGGTCCCTAAGCCTGCTCCTAGTGTTAGAGCTGAAGGCGTCTAATGCAAAGGTTATTGGATCTGATGGATCCGTAAGGACGTGTCTAAGGCTCTTACGAACATTTGGACGGGCCGGTCGTATAGAACTAATTAATAATAATTACGAATTAATAAATTAATTAAATACGGATTCCTTTTGACGTATTTAAAGTAGTTTTTGTATCGTTTCCATGGATAAGAAATAAACTGTTGCCATGTGCTTTGCTAATATCCTCTAAGTAAAGTGGCTATGACATCCAAACACACGACGACAGACGATATGATAATGGTTCTACCTTCAACTTTGAAATATTTTATAAACAAAAACACGATGGTGACGCCCAGTTTCAATGAGAAGTTATAAATAAAGGCAGACCTAGTTCAGGAATTGGCAAATGAATCAAATCCATATAAAATATTTACCTACGTAATATTTCGATCTTCTAGAAAAAGGTAATGATAATGCGTGGTTCCTTCAACAGAAATTTACACATACCGTACGTACTAATTAGGTGGTATATGAAGTCACTTTTCCTTGAGAGAGCGCATTACTTAAAACAAGTTTTATTCGAAAGCAGTAATTCTGGATAGGTCATTGACTGTATTTCCTTTAATTAAGAAAAGTGAAACCTCATTTTCCGCTCTTGTAATTTTGCTTTACGTTCCTTTTTCTCTTAATAAACAGACTAACTTTTGGTCTAAGCAGATCTAAAATTTTACTATCCATTTTTACTGCGAATCATTAGTTATTACAGGGTCATCAGGGCTTTTTGAATTGAAAATTTTGCCAAGGACTAGGTTAGTTATTATACAAAATACTACACTTCGATATTCTACGGCGTAACCTCTTTCTGGGAAATAAAATCAACAAATAACTGAATAATATTGGAAATCTTCATTGCAAAGTCCGAGATAGCAATTTACGATAATGATTTAAATTTTAGCAAGGATTCTCTATAATCGAATTTATTTAGTCGTCACGTAGTCTTTTTATATACTGATTCAAGGCCGCAAGTATCAAAATTCTGTTTTTTTGAGTAGATTTGTAGATGAATGGTGCCGCAATACCAATTTCTGATAGATTGTGATTATTGGAGTCAACGTCAGTGGAAGTCATTTAAAACTATGTGGGCTTCTAAAATTTTATTTTATAGTTGCTTAGTTTCTTCATTTTAATAATTTTATGTTAAAGTCGCGAAAATTTATCTTGATGGACCTGATTTATTTGATATATTTGAATTATTATTGTGGTTTTATTGGATAAGGTGTTGTGCTTCATTGCTGAGACTTTTTAACTTAACTCAAAATATTCGTAATTAAAGTTTTTTTATTTAAAAGCTGGTAATAAAAAAAATTAAAACAATTTATCAACGCCTATTGTTTTATACAACTCTTTTTTAATATATTCTCAAGCAACAGATTTTTAATCAAAAACTTACCAAATGAGATGGATTACAACAAGTGCTACTGGCAGCTTTCTTGTGATTTTTTATTGTGTCGAATCCTGAGCCTACTGGGACGTGGTTTATGATTGAAGTAAGACTAAGTTGATGTAGAGAATGAGGCTTGTTAGGGTATTTTAATTTGTTTTATACTGTTTCTTAAATTTTTTCAATCTATAAAGAGGTTACAAAGATTTTAACAAGGATTGTGGACCCTCATAACGCATTTTATTTAAAAGTTTCATAAGCAATGAAATATTGATAATCAATTAGTTTAATCTCGAACTTTCGACAGGCACTGCATTTGATTCCAATTTTCAATTGGGAAAAGTTTAACAATTTATACGTTCAAATGTATTTATTCAAAGACCTGTTGTGAGCGAATTTTTAAAATGATTCTGATTGCGGTGGTTGTAAGGTAAAATGAGTTTTATGACATTTTAAGTGATTTTTATCATAGTGCCGGCGCTGGTAGTAGGTATTGAGCTCCTGCTGCCATCATTCTGTAATGAATAGGCTTCAATTAAATTCAGATTTTGACCTCATATTATATTCAAGAATGAGTGTGGCGGTATCTACGTTACGTTCTTAATGGGTTCCGGTAAACGCTTACCAGATTATCGGAAACTCAGAAGGCGATTAAGAAACGTTTCTCAAATCGAAAATTTATTTAATATTGTTGATTTATCAATTCTAAAATATAATTTCACGTTAAACTTCGTATGTCAAATTGAAGCTAGCATGGAAAATTAAATGCAACATCGCATCAAGGACGATCAACGAGCAAAGTTAACAGAAATTAGAAAATATGCATTCGATTACTAAAAAAGGGCTTTAGATCTTTCAGTAAGTTACTGATATCCTCAAGTTTGTTTCATCATCAATCAGGTCTCGATCTTTCTTAGAAAGAGTAAACTTATTTGTATGGTACGGCTACGAACTTTGTCGCATTGGGAATCCGTTAAGTGACGTAAAAGACGAACTGTATTCAGTGTAAAGGTTGTTGCGGAGAAGCCTTCAGAATGATTCCAAATTAGCATCAATTATATTTATATATAGCAATTATATTTGGTAACAGCAATAATTTAAACTAATTTTATAACGTTTTCTCACTCGCGCGATTATTCGTTATTAATTTAAGTTATATCAAAATATAATTCAAAATTAACAAGAGGACAAAGAGAGTCCTCAGCAACACCGGCATGAGTGATGTACATGAGAGAAAGTGTAACTACTTACTATTCAATGGGTTGTATACTCGTCTACCTACTATGTGAACAAAAAAAAAAAAAAACATTCTTAGCAATGCAAATATTTTACATAAAATAAACAACCCTATGTTACATTCTGAAAGAAAACGAATACGGTAAAAAGTTTCGTACCTACTCCAAATGATAGTTCCGTGATCTTTTTATCTTATTGTTTTATTCAAGAGTCACTTTGGAGTACAGTATCCGAGAAGTTGGTAGATTTGGGCGGCGCTGCAAGTAAATCGACGCTAATTCTTCAGGAGACTTATAGAGGAGGTCGACATCAGGCTCCTGACTTTTTGAATGAATTTTCCTTAGTTTTAGTTTGGAGGCTCTCTCCCTGTTTCTGTTCGAATGTTTTTATCATGTAAATCTCAACGACTCGGATAGACTCGTTGAATGCCTCGTTAGATTAAATGAAACTAATTTTAATGCGAGTTACGGGCTTTAGTGTGCTTCGCCGGCTTGCGATTTATTCAAATAAATTTGCAGTCTAAACGTAAATCAAACGTAGTTGATTGCAGTGCCAATTGAAAAGTTCGATTTGATGTTATTTTAGGTGCCGCTTTTTGTACATAAAATGTTTGATTCGATGAATACCCTTATAGTTGAAGATGATTTTTTATTTTGATGTCTGTCTTGTCGTATCTTTTTATGTATTAACGTGGTATTATAGTTGGTACTGGAGAGTTAAGGAACAGTATCGTAAGGTATTACTGGTGGTAGGACCTCTTGTGAGTCCGCACGGATGGGTACCACCACCCTGCCTATTTCCACCGTGAAGCAGTAGTGCGTTTCGGTTGTAACTATACTGATACCTTAGAACTTATATCTCAAGGTGGGTGGCGCACTTACGTTTTAGATGTCTACGGGCTCGAGTAACCACTTAACACCAGGTGGGCTGTGAGCTCGTCCACCCATCTAAGCAATAAAAAAAACCTAGGATACCGTATGCTAAATAGCGCGAGTAGCGTCTCAAGACATGGACGTGTTTCGTGCATCTTGTGATAGTTCTGGGAAAGCATATTCGAGTTAATTACTTAATGATCTATACTCTATACTTCTATACTAATATTATAAAGAGGAAAGATTTGTTTGTTTGTTTGTTTCGAATAGGCTCCGAAACTACTGGACCGATTTGAAAAATTCTTTTTCCATTAGAAGCCGACATTGTCCCTGATGAACATAGGCTACTTTTTTAAATTTTTTTAAATTTTTTTTTTTTGATTTCATGTGGGTTTTAATGTTTCCGAAGCGAAGCGAGGGCGGGTCGCTAGTATTTAATAAACTCATACAAACAACAGTAAACAAATATAGTATTTCTTACAGAGCTTAATAATAAAATCAAATAACAAAATGACTCAAGAACGTGACGCTCACAAGAAAATGTTTTAACATCAACTTGTTATCATGAATACAATCTGCGACCGCGACATTAGTCAGAAGCGAACGCTTTTGTTAAAGAACTATGCCAACAAGAACAAAGATATGACTACGATGTGAAGTAAGAAAATAACTTAGTAATGTCAAAGCTGGCCCGACCTCGCTCCCACTCTTAATACAACGGTACTCGTGCTTAGCGGCTTGCCAGTCGACGCCAGCGCACTCTTCGGAGGTCCCTGCCCTCCTCGTTGTCGTTTCTTGCTACATACCTCACGCGTTCACGCTCCTTGTACATAAATAAGTAGTTTAAATCGAAGAACATATTTCTAAATTTAAAAACATCTATTTTTCAATTTATTTGTGTCCATTCGTTCGACTTCAGAAGTGTGTGAGAAAACTTTTAATGTGAACCATTACTGTACGCGGTGGTGTGTAAGGAAACTTTTATCGATACAGCTTTTGCCAGCTTTCAACGTTTTGAGAGTTAAATGTGATTTGTGAAATGTTGCGAATTATGGAGATTCTTCGTTTTAGTACTGGCAAGGTGATTTTTTATCGTGTTTGAAGCGATAAAGTGAATTTTTATGAGTTATTGAACGTGCGTCAGTTTGTGTGTACTTAAATTTTTGGCAGTCACTTTCAAGGTAAGTTTCTTGTATAATTTAAAATTTAGCGTATTATCAAAAACATGCTCATAAGTTGGCTAATTAATCTGCTTTTAAACTGTTATAGAAGTAATCCAAAGTCTCCAAAGTAATCCAAAGAAAGCCTTTTAATGCAATCTATTTTTTGCGGTTCAATTTCAATACTACGTACTACGTAGTAGGTACATATTAAAGTTACAAAGTACTTGAGCCTATGAGTGTGTCCAAGTAATTCTTTAATAAAATGCTCATGATAATACTGTTACAACAATATTATACGTGGAAAAAAGCGTTTTCACTACAAAGCTTTTTATTATCTACTGGGAAATAATCTCACAGTATTAAATGTTACGTTAGTAGCAAAATCTGTATTCAATTAAATATTTATCTCAGTTCAACTTCTACGTAAAAACATCAAATATGAAATTTTATTTTCGGTATATTTTATTATGTATTATCGAAAATTCATTTCATAACAGGATATAAACAAGATTAAAAAGTATTAAGATTGTTTTATAGTCGTTCGTATTTAATAAATAAATAAATATTTACTAACAATCACGCCACGTTAACTGGTCCCGTGCTAAGTTCGTAAAGAACTTGTGTTACAAGTACCAGATAACGGAAATAAATATAATATTTTTATTATACACATACATATATTTAATATACACCCATAACCCTGGAAAGACATTTTATATTTATCATACAAATATCTTCCCTTGGCGGGATTCGAACCCGCGACCCCCTTGTGTAGTGACCATGTCACTTACCACTACACCAGACGACCGTTAAATTGTTATTTATCTTATTTCATTGTGTTTTCCGAGTCACATTAATTTACATTCATAAAATCATTTGATATTCTACTTTGATCAGACACTGGTTTGAATTTTTAAGTGATTATCGATGCGTGACGTTGAATTATCTTCCTTAAATACCATTGAACTGAATGCTTCATTGAGATTCTGGTTTCGTGATAAAACCGGTACTCCAAATACTGATAACGACCCGTTTTAGAGTTCTAATCAACCTGTTGATGGCCATAACTGTTAGTTACTGTTATTTAGTTGGATAACGTGCTACCGTGAAATCCAGTATCAAAATACTTCTTTAAAGTTTTTCCTCTTCCAAATGCTATTTTGTAATCTTTACATTTTGTTATTGTATTTCTTTATTGATGGCACAGGTACAGTAAAATAGTTCAGTAACCTTTCGATTACTCACTTGGCTGGGCATGTTCAGTCAACTTGGTGTTAAGTGTCCCACGGCTACCTTGAGATATGAGTTATAAGGTCTCAGTTACAACGGCTGCCCTACCCTTCAAACCGAAACGCATTACTGCTTTATAGCAGAAACAGGTAGGGTGGTGATACCTACCCGTGCGGGCTCATAAGACGTCCTACCACCAGTAATTATATAAATTACAATATTTGTGGGTTTGATTTTTATTGCACAATTTGTTCTTTCACCGTGGAATTTATTGAGTACGTATTTCCATCAGAAATATTTGCACCTTTCTACGGGAATCGAACACCGGCACAATCGCGTGGGCATATACGAATTCACCGTGAGTTTTTTCCTTTAGGCCACGGCGATTTCACAAATGTAAACCTTTGTTTTTTTTAAACGACTTCAAAAGACGTTGTTTTTTACCCCAGTAGTTCTTCTACGTCATCGGAGCTCCGTGGTTCGTAAGGAATGTCGACTTACACGACAGCTTTGGCTTTGAATCGATCCGAATACCCATGAAGTCAGCGTCGGAACGGTACTTCGATAAGGCTATGCGTCATGATAATCGCCTTATTGTTGCCGCCGCTAACTACTACCCGAATCCTGCTCACGCAGGAGTCAATCTCCGTCGACGCCCTAGACACGTCCTTACGGATCCATCAGATCTAATAACTGTTGCACTAGTTGCCTTCAGGTCTAACACTAGGAGTAGGCTTAGGGATCCCGATAATCGTACTCATCGAACTTAATAACGAGTTCGATGTGCAATTTAACCCATGCATCAGCCCGCTGAGTTTCTCGCCGGGTCTTCTCAGTGGATCGCGTTTCCGATCCAGTGATAGATTAATTCGCGAAGCAGCTGCTTTTGCTAGGGCCACTGCTAGCAACATCTCCGCTTTGAGCCCCGAGAGCTAGCCTACACGCTAGGGTAACGCTGATATAGCCTCTCAAGGCTATCAGCACAGGTATGGAAAAAAAAACCACAAAATTGGAAAAACTTATGTGTAGGAATTTAATTTCCACTGAATTCCGCATACAGCTCAAACAGGTGGCCGTCATATTCAATTGTCCATTCATTGCTTTATTTAAGTTTCATAAGCGTTAAACTATAAATGAAACTAATGGTATTAATTTCACCAAAGCTATTTATAAATTGGGCAACCGCTTACATTTTCATAGCTTCAAATATATTTGATGAAATGTTCTAGAATTAGTGAATAAATAATAAATAAATAAAAAATTGTATAGATGAGTGGACGAGCTGAAAGCCCACCTGGTGTTAAGTGGTTACCGGAGCTCATAGTCATCTACAACGTAAATGCCGCCACCCATCTTGAGATATGGGTTCTAAGGTCTCAGTACGGCTGCCCCACCCTTCAAACCGAAACGCATTACTGCTTCATGGCAGAAATAGTCAGGGGGGTGGTACCGTGAGGACTCACAAGAGGTCCTACCACCAGTAATTACGCATATTATAATTTATTACACGATGTTATTCCTTCACCGTGGAAGTCAATCGTGAACCTTTGTTAAGTACGTATTTCATTAGAAAAATTTGTACCCCCCTGGGATTCGAACACAGTTGCATCGCTCAACATTAATGCACCGGACGTCTTATCCTTTAGGCCACGACGACTAGAAGACGATAAAAAGAGTTTTATACATTCTTCAAAGACGTACTAACATAGTAACTCATCTATACATATAAATGAAATTGGAGTGTCTGTTTGTAATATTGAAATAATAGCTTTTTACTACATGCATATGAATATAGATACGGTACATACGCCAAAATAGTATTTTTTATAATTTTTGTCTGTCTGTCTGTTTGTTCCGGCTAATCTCTGGAACGGCTGGACCGATTTTGACGAGACTTTCACTGATAGGTAGCTGATGATATAAAGAGTAACTTAGGCTAAATTTTTTAGACTGGATTCGCCCCGCGTCATCACCCGCGGTACGACAATAGCCGCGGGACTCAGCTATCAATAATAAAATTTAATGTTTCCGAAGCGAAGCGAGGGCGGGTCGCTAGTAGTAAATATATTCACAGTAGGCCGCATTCATCTGAATTCTTAAAGTATATTATCTGCTTATGAGTTGTACTGTATCTTGCTTTAAAATATTTATTGCGTACAATGTTATGATAGGACCTGTTATTTTTTACAAATGAATATACGTATTTAGATTGTTTCGTGCATATTATATACAAAAGTTTATATAATAGGTATCAAAACTTTTTATTTTGTCAATCTTAATAAACAAAACTGTTGTGTTTATTTTTGTTTTATGCTTTTTGTTGTGTGTTAATATTTTGTGGCTTATACTGAAAATATTATCCTTTGAATATATAATACTTTGAATACATGTTTTCCCTACATATTCGCTGGTAACCTAGAGGATTATTCCAGTTTCGCGCAGATGGAATTCACGGGCTCAATCTGAGAGAATTTCTTAACCCAAGCCTTAGCAAGAATAATGATTCGCAGAATCTACCACCGCATCGGATTCCCGACCAACTGAGAAGATTCGGCGAGAAAGTCAATGGGTGAATGAAACAGGGCTGCACGTACAATATTCGATACACTGAACATACTCGTATTAGGGTTGGTTAATGAAATTGGCGATTTGTAAATTTCGTCTGCTTCTCTTATGGTAAAATCGTGAAGGTCAATATTCCTCACGTATCACGGTGCTCTGATGGCTATCCTGAACGGGATTGCATGACCTGGAGAGATTCTATGTGCATGCAGAACACTACGCTTGCATAGGTCGTGAGATAACGTATGAATGCTTAGCAAGTTTTTTAAAGTGTCATCTTATTTTATGATGGTTGTGATTACGCACATTGTCTAATCACTTTAATAATACCTTAGTAATACCCCCCCGCGCCTAATATATGAACTATTTCAATATCGCAATTAGCCAATGAAAGTTCAGATAACTAATAATTAAAGTAATCGCAGAACGTACCCTCATTCCGGCTAGCGTGACTGGTACCGTTAGATTTATGATTGCGCTCTGTTATAGATAAATTATAATTATTTACAGCATATCTCAGAAGTGTAACCGAATTTTAGAGTTGCTTTTGAATGCGTTATGTGTTTGCTTATATTGAATATATTAACCGGCCCACTGACGTGGTTTCTATACCCATAGATACTGTAAGGTGAATACCGCTACTTAGCTCAAGTCAAAAGGCCGTTTTCGTAGCGCTGCTGATTGTGGCCGTGGCAATAAATCTGAAAGAAAAGTGACTTGACCGTGACAGCATTCGTTTTTTTTTCATCCTACCTATGCTCCTATGCTGTTAGCCTTGAGAGGCTATATCATCGTTACCCTAGCGTGTAGGTGAGCTCTTGGGGCTCAAACCGGAGGTGTTGCTAATACTGGCCCTAGCAAGAGCAGTACTCCGCAGAATCTACCACCGGATCGGAAACGCGACCTACCGAGAAGATCCAGCGAGATACTCAGTGGGCTGTGTCTATGGGTTAATTTACTCGCCTAGCCCTTCGTCGCAAGAGACTCACTCGGTGAAGACGGTAACCGAGGCATTCGTTGAGTGTTAATATGCACAAGTAATATTCTTCATTCTTACTCACATTATATTTTGTTATTGCTTCCAGAAATATAGACTATTTGTTTTTACAACCGTTATATTAGTTTGATTTGATAGAACCATTATACATAATAATATATTGTTTACCTATGTAATGGAATTTCTCAACGCAATTTTCACCAACTTCGCGACGTCAGATTAATTTGAAAATTTTAACATGTAGTAAAAACTGTCACATACTTCTTGTCATTTTGTCAATGTGTTTTAATGATTATCAGTTTGTTGATACAACTAAATAAATAAACAAGTCATATACTGAGAAATATTCGGTTCTTCATCTTAATTTTCTGCCTTTTAATTTCAAATACTCGTACTTAAGAGTGGTTTCTAAAATGAATAATGGTGTTCACGAAGTTCACAAGGTGTACAATGGTCTCCACGCTTGGTAGGTTCCATCGAACAATCTCCAACTTATAAAAATTCATGATCAACCTCGTCGGTGTGAAGCGAGTTCCGCTTTTTAATCGAACTTATTAACGAACACATTTCTGCACGTAACGTTATTTAAAAAAAAAAACTTTTTTAATTGCCCTTTTTTATTTTAATGTACTGTTAACATATTGTTAGGGGAGTTTACTGTGAGATCGTTTTATGAAAGGAAACTTTTAGGATAATTTTATTTGATTTATACAATATAGCGACCCGCCCTCGCTTAGCTTCGGAAACTGTAATTCATTATTGATTTCTCCACTATTTAATGGATGTTATTATAAATATAAAACTTCCTCTTCAATCACTCTATCTATTAAAAAAAACCGCATCAAAATCCGTTGAGTAATTTTAAAGATTTAAGCATACATAGGGACAGACAGATATAGGGACAAAGAAAGCGACTTTGTTTTATACTATGTAGTGATGGATGGTATACGTAACTCTCAGAGCAATCTCGGCAGCCGCACCAGTACTCTAAGACAGTTCACTCTCTACTAGTCTCTACTGACTGGAGAACAGTCTCCTCTAAAGTCTCTACCTCCGACCGTCTAGTCAGCGGTTTGACGGTATCAGAATTTTAGGGTTCAGTACAGAGATAATAATATAACAGCACGATATTTAATGTTGTGTACCTGCATGTGTTAGTCCTACTGTTCAACCTATTTCTAGAATTAGTCACCTATTCAACCATGAAGGGTAAGGTTGCCACTAATCTAATTTATTTAGAGTTTTTGAATTCGTGTCGTGAGGTGGGTGTTGGCATTTACGTTGTGAAGTAAATAAAAGTAACAAGGAGCGAGCTGTCAGTCAGTATACGAACCTACGTTCGTGAATTAATAAATGAAAACATAGTAATTGACCGTTGTTGTTTTTGTGAACAGACTAAATGTTTACGGTAGTGGATTAGTGTTTTATATGTAAACGTGTACAGCGTGCTTAGTGCGAGTTTTTTAACGTTCTCGATAGCGTAAAAGTTAACTCAAATTTGTACGCAGTTGGAACAGCGCCCTTAGCGGCAAACGTAAGCAATCGTTCCAACTCCATACACATTGGAGTTAACTTTTACGCTATCGAGAACGTTAAAAAACACGCACTAAGCACACTGGTCGTACTTCGGCTGCCACTGCAGTGTAACCAATAAATCGGTGTGCTAATTAATCTTTGTGTTAATTAACGTCTCAGTAGCTCTCTCCTCACCCTAGAACTTAATAAATCGATAGATCCTATTAGTCTTCTGCATCGAAAATTCACTTACAACATATTTCGTGAGTATAACGGTGATAAGCTGGATTATTAACATGCTCGGAAGTAGGAGAATCTGTGGTGGCTAGAGGCTACCCACAACAAGCAGTACTCTCCACCAATCCTATAGAATTAAACAAAAATCGTTTTTACAATGTAGAATCCCCGAAAGACATTAAAAATCTCACAATAACGTATAAAAATTGCCTCCCACTGAACCATAATTAATTCTATACATTACTTCATTATATCTCCAAGCTTAACTACAAGCCGCATGCTTAGGTTTAAGAATGAGGACAATAGGTCTCTGGAGCTCAAACTACAAGACTCTTCGTTTAGAAAAAAACACTTTTCGCACCGCAAACTGATCTAATAGGTCTGTAACAACATATAGCAGGTATTATTCACGAGTGTCTCTACGTGTTGATGAGGGTGTGGACGATTAATAACATAGTGGATGAAGGGACGTAGTGGATCTAAGGGCAATGACGCCGCCGCGACACTTTGGTTCGTATGGGTTCAAATATAAAACGATGGCTCTGAATCCATTATGCTATTACTATTTAAACAAATCAAGGTATTGCGAAGTCACTCACCCTATGGCAAACAAGGTGAAGCAAGCTTATTGGTTTCAATGTATAGACTTATTGGTAGGCTAGAGCGGGAGTTTTTGGCACTAACACCGCAAGTAACCTGACAGCTGTTGCGACTAAATAGACAACGGATGAGAATCGTAGTTTGTGCAATCTCTCACTGTATTTAGGTTTAACGGAAAATCTTTTGTGCTGGGCCTACATAGAAATATGATGAGATAGATGCTCAATTCACCGGGTCACCGAGGTCACTACTCTAGACCAAACTTACCCAAAGTGGGCGATAACGCCTCCTCGTGGGCGCTGCAGGCCTAAAGGGGGATGGCTAGAGACCCAGAAAAAAAGGGGCGTTGTGTAGAGGCTTGTGAGGCGATTTGTAATTTCATTTAGAAGGAATCTTAGACACCGATTGAGCTCTCGCTATAGTGGTTTTTAAGTAGCAAGAAAACATGGGGGCACTAAAAATAATTTATTCTCAAAGTGGGCAGTAGACAAATTAAGTTTGGGAGCCCCTGCTCTAGGCGATTTGGTAATCCGAAGAGCTTGGCAGAGTTCGTGGAAGAGCTGGGATGATGCTCGTAGCTCGATCCCACTCACGCGCATACGATGTCCGGTTTAAGACGTCGAGTTGTGGAGATTAGCCCCTCTATCTAGAATCAAGTTTCAACAGCATATCTTTGCATTAATTTTCATAGTATAAAGAAATTATGCTACGCAAATATACTGATGAAATAAATTGTTGATATCTTGAGCTTATCTCTTCTTTTTTTAAATTAACTCTTTTCAGTGAAAGCGTTTCGTTGGTGAAAGTGATATAACCTAAACCAAAGTTACATCACTTCATGTTAATTAAAATTTCATAGTTTTGATGCTTTGATTCGATAAACAGAAGGGGAAGTAGTTAACTGATACAAAAAAAAAACAGTAATAACGGTAATTGCTTTTTATGAGTTACAATTCCGATACAAATCTTATACAGTATGAATCACCAGTAGGTAAGTATTCCACAGCTATGCACTACAAGCAGATAAAATGGTAATAATATCACGAGTAATTCAATACCGAACAAATAGGTAATATGATATAATATTTCCATAGCCCCTTTATTAGTCACACAATTTATCAGGTATTGCTATCCTAGTGATTTTTGAATTTGGTAAATCTGTTGATGTAGTAAGCTAAAGTTTTTAAACAAATTCCACGTTTTAATATATGTATTATATAGGTATAGGAATATAAGCATAGGTTAATGTTTTAATATAGGTTTGATATAATGACGATGATGATGATGATGATGATGATGATGATGATGATAAATATAATTGCAAAAGCGGATATTGACAATTTATTTTACACACTGTCTTATTATTGTTCAAAACTCTGATCAATCGTAAGCATTTGTTGATTTCTGATAACTTTACATCGTATAGTAATTATAATTCCTAATTACACTTTTTTATTTAGCGTCTTGTCTACTTTTACATTCTTTGCTAAGCTATTGTTGGTATTTAAAAAATAATTGTGTACACCGACATATTAAATGTATACATACATATAAATAATATTGGACTGTCTGTTTGTAATATTGAAATAACCCCTTTTACTACATGCATATGAATATATATACGCTACATACACCAAAATTACATTTTTTACAATTTTTGTCTGTCTGTCTGTTTGTTCTGGCTAATCTCTGGAACGGCTGAACCGATTTTGACGGGACTTTCACTGACCGGTAGCTGATGATATGAGTAACTTAGGGTACTTTTCTTAGACTAGCTTCGCCCCGCGGCGTCACCCGCGGTACGACAATAACCATGGACAACATTGCGGGACTCAACTATCAATAATAAAATTTAATGTTTCCGAAGCGAAGCGAGGGCGGGTCGCTGGTAATATAATAAAGTTATGTGCCATTTTTCCTTTTAACCGATTTTCTTTTTTATTTTGTGTATTAACTATTTACCTTTGACTTTTAGTATCTACTATCAAAATACTTGGAACGATTTTTTTCCACCTCAACAAAACAAAAATATGAAAATTTCAGATATGAAATATCTGTGTGATTTCGAGCAAAAATAATTTTATATCCAAATACACAACTTGGTTATACACAAATACATGTTCACAAGCCACATTACCTCGATATCCATAAAATATACATTTGGAATTCGTTGATTTTTTAGATTTCTAGTTATTTCATTGAAAATAACTTGACTACTAGTATAATGAATAAATTTTATGTTACCATTTCTGACGTAACGTGAACAGCTACGTGATGTAAGATTTCTCGAAACGAATTGGCCTTTACTTCTGTACTCAAACAAGTCTAAAAAAACCTATTGTAAGAAACGAGTACTGGCGTATTATAAATTTAATAGCGTTTATTATTCACGCCTTCTTGAAAGTTTATTATGAATGTAACAATTTATTTTAAACTAGATAATTTTTGATAGTATAGACTATAAACAGACTTTTTCTTTGTTCGGCTGACTCGTTGGTCTAGTGGTTAGTGATCATAGCTACTGTGTCATGTGGTCGATATTCGATTCCTGGTTGGAGTCGGTTTATTTATTTTTATATTTTTATTACTTGTTCGTAAATGTAAACATATAACGGACTTTTTCCACTTTTAATTTTTTTGGAGTTTACTCCTTTAGAATCGATTTACATATATAGGCCCGGGGTATGAAAATTATGGGGACCAAAATCGTACTAGCATGTCACACGAAATGCGTTATGCGCCTGATTGGCTCCTGATTGCGTGATGCGTGCGCGCGCCAATCAAAATCGTACTAGCATGTCACACGAAATGCGTTATGCGCCTGATTGGCTCCTGATTGCGTGATGCGTGCGCGCGCCAATCAAAATCGTACTAGCATGTCACACGAAATGCGTTATGCGCCTGATTGGCTCCTGATTGCGTGATGCGTGCGCGCGCCAATCAGGAGCCAACGCGCGGCCGCGTTATCGCAGGTGACGCCGGGCTGCTGCGCCGGCAGTCCGCCACAAAGCCTCGTACTGATCGCGCGTTTCTCTCATTATTGTATTTTCATATATTTGTTAGTCGTTTGTTTTGTGTCTCGTTAATTTGTTAATAATCTGTAGTGTATCGTGTTGTCGTAATATAGAACTATTTCTCGTATTGTTTCGTTTAATTTTTTATATCCAGTAAACTCCAGTCGTGCGTCGGAGCGGACACACACACTTTTTTTATCTACATCTATGTACAGAATGAGAATCGTTTGCTAAACAAATTGAATTAAAGGCTATAATATAATAATATATTATAATATGTGTTCAAAGATACTGCATACTTGAAATAGGAATTTGTTCCAACATACACACATACAAAAATGTAGCACACCGGGTTGTAATGTAAAAGATTTCACCAATGCTTATCCATAAATCATATTACATATTCATATTGCTCAAATACATCGTCTTAAAGAACTTGATTTCATTGTTGACAAGTTTTTATATTCCATTTCTTCTTGGCTAATCCTATCCTAAAATTCATCAAAATATAATATGATGGAAAAAAATCTGACCTACTGAGTTATTCAAATTTATGTTATTAAACGTTAGTAATAACATCTATGGCATTTTTTTCGAAAACCATTGGTAGGTTCGCTCTTAGTTCAGTAGTAAAACAAAGGCTTGAGCAAAAGCAGATATTCATTTCGCTTAACACAGCTTATTCAAGATATTACTAATTTAATAAGTCTTGTTAAGACTAAGGACTCGTTTGTATAGGAGCGGCCTTAGTTCAGTCGTATCAGCGTGTTTACAGGAAAATGTTTGGAAGCATTATGATTTAATGTCGCGTTATATATTACTGGTGGTAGGAAGTCTTGTGAGTTAGTACGGGTGGGTACTAATCGCCGTACCTATTTCTGTCGTGAAGCAGTAATGCGTTTCGGTTTTAAGGCTTGGACATCGGTTGTATGTACTATAAAAATTGAGAACTTAGAACTCCTTGAGTCTTGAGGCGGGTGGCGGCATTTATGTTGTAGAATTCTATGGGCTGTGGTAATCACTTAACACTAGCCGTTGGCTCGTCCACCCATTTAAGCAATAAAAAAAATCAACTATCGCTTTTGGCTATTTATGACTTTTTAATGTAACTGACGTGGCACTTCGTGAATTATTATTAAGAGTTCTTAAGTTAGTAGTTTCATTACAAATCGCCCCGCTAATGCATAGTTGTGTTTTTGAACGCGTCCTAAGTTTCTGTGAGCTGGCAAGAGATTAAGTCCTGCTTTGACACTAAGATCGGGGTATATAGTTGAAATTTAGTACTTAAGTACTCAGGAGCTGATTGTACAATACGCTTTGATGTCTGATTATCTAGTCAGATGGCGATTTGACGGTCAGTCGTCAAAGAGAACGGGGCCGCGGGGCTTTGAGTTAGTATTCAATTAATATTAATTTAGTTTTAGTATTTGTAGATAATTAGGTATTCATTTATAAGGCTATAAGACTATTCTCCAACAGTTATTTAAATATGAGATTTGCTTAAAAATTCGCTTAATTATTCGTTATATTTCTCTTCTATATTCGATTTGATATTTTCTAATTTTTTTAAGAGTATTTGTTGTCATAAATCTTGTAATTGTAAATTAAAATCTATTTTATTATCTATACTAATATTATAAAGAGGAAAGATTTGTTTGTTTGTTTGTTTCGAATAGGCTCCGAAATTACTGGACCGATTTGAAAAATTCTTTTTCCATTAGAAGCCGACATTGTCCCTGATGAACATAGGCTACTTTTTTTAAAAAAAAAATTATTTTATTTTTTTGGTTTCATGTGTGTTTTAATGTTTCCGAAGCGAAGCGAGGGCGGGTCGCTAGTTTCTTAGTAAAGCCAGTTCTTTTAGAACAAGTGTGCAAATTATGTCAAATATTAAATTTTAATCGATTTATTTTGCATGGCATTACACGGGTGATGGGATAATCTGATAAACACAATACGCACAAAGAAGTTTGCACTATTAGATTATCCTATATAGAATCTTCTTTAGTTATTATATATTAGTAGTTAAAAGAGAATGCTTACGAAATGAATTCGTCGTGGCCTAAAGGATTAGACGCCCGATGCATTCGTATCGAGCGATGTGACTGTGCCGGTTTTCGAACAACGCTGACAGTTATCAAATTTTCTAACGAAATACGTGCTTAACAAATGTGCACGAATGACTTCCACGGTGAATGAATGACGTCGTGAATAAAAAATCAAACCCGCAAAAATTATAACTTGCGTAGTCACTGGTGGTAGTAACCCGGTCCGTTGCCTCCATTGACCGGGTAGGTATCCGTAAATGGATTCCCCAGCGTTAAAAAAAAGAGCGCCTTGTGAGCCCGCACGGGTAGGACTACCAAGCTGCCCATTACTGCCATTAAGCAATAATCCGTTTTGGTTTGAAGGGTGGGGCAGCTGTTGTACTATAACACTGAGACGAACGACTCATGTCTCAAAGTGGGTGCCGGCTTTTACGTTGTAGATGTCTATGCGCCCCTTCGGCCACTAATACCTAAGGTACACCGTGAGCTCGTCTATTGATTAAATTGAACGAAACAGGCATTTATTTCCTAAGCGTATATTGCTCATGGTACATATTTAATTAATTAAGAAATAGTTTCGGTATTGTACAAACTCAACCTTTACACAACGAGCATTGACTGCCGTACTCTATGAAAAATATCGCTTACTACGCAATCTACTCTCGGTCGACCGATTTAGAAAAAGGCGACAGTAGAAAACTCCCGTTTTCCGTGTTTCGCGCATGGCTTGACTGACGGTAACGTGCGTGAACTGTGCAAATTGTGCTAGTTACCGCTTTGTGTAAGCTGGACATCGCAATAAAATATATTACAGGCGTGGTACGATTAAACTGTACGATTAACTTTCGTTTTTTATTAGCATTAATTTGGGAAGTCGTATATTTAAATATTTTAGAAGCTCACCAGAAAACGCACGATGACTATTTTCGTTGACTTTCTACTAACGAATAATCGGTAACTGCTGTCTATGGAATTAAAAAAAAAAACTTTTGTATTATTGAAAACATTCAGTCACCAATTATCTATACTAATATTATAAAGAGGAAAAATTTGTTTGTATTGAATAGGCTCCGAAACTACTGAACCGATTTGAAAAATTCTTTCACTGTTTGGAAGCTACACCATTCCCGAGTGACATAGACTATAATCTTTTTTGAAAAAAAAATAGGGATCCTTACTAAAACTCCAAAAATGTAATCCAAGATGTAAAAAAATTACCTAAAATATCCTTTACATCGCGTGCCCTGCGAAAACTATTCATGATAGAATAAAATAATGTACTACGATTTCATAGAACACATTATTATTTATAAAAAGTTTCACGACAGCATATGTCTAACTATTATAGTTATGCCGCAATAAGTGTTCTTTTATTTAAAAAAATAAAACTATGTCAAATATCGTTGAAATTTTTGTTAAAGACCCGAGCGGAGACGGAGCGGTCTGCTTGTATAGTATAAATACAATTAAGTTAATTTAGAGGAATGTTTCCAGAATTTTAAATTAGGACTTAGGCAGGTGCTCATAGGGCGTCGGTACTTTTGTCAGTACCTGTACCGGACCTGATGTTGAAATGCCACCACTGAAACTGCCACATGTATATAGCCGGGCAAATGTTATATGCTCGCCCAGCTTAAGAAAGACAACGCAATGCGATCAGTGGAAAGCAGCCCTCCCTCATTTCCACCGTTATGGCTATGCTTCTTCACAACCCTGTCACTCTTGACAGAGTGGTCATGATCGTTATGTAGTATTGGAGGGGGAAGACTTGACGCGTCTCACTATCCCGGTGGTGTTCCGCCATCAATGCTCGAGACCATCCTACTGCTCTCATTTAGGGGACCTCCCACTGTAGTTTTAATTTGGTCGGTCGGTTTGGTCGGACCTTCCGCGCGGTCTTGTACCGACCACCCTTTCCTTATACGACGAGGCGTTCCATAGACCCACCATCTCGCCGCGAAACGTATCGAAAAATTCTACCATCGGAGACTGTACTGTAGAAAACAGACGCTGCTTGATGTCGAGCTCTTGAAGTACAGAAATATTTGTACGAAACTCGGTCTGCGAAAGTCCAAGCTTTCAATCCAGCATCACATCTCCAGGCCTTACTACCCACAGATACAGAGGAGCGAAGTATACATTTTGAGCTGGAACCTGCCGTTTAAATGAGCCCGGTTTCCTTGTTACCTAGAAACTTACGGTACGTTTCTACTTAGAAACCAATGACCAGGCCAAATAACAGAATATCTTAGTGCTCTGTGGTTTTGCATAAGAGCAACCGGGCATACTCTATGGATCCGGATTCTTTCTTCGCTTTGTCTAATCACAAAATTCCACTAAACGCAGTTTCCCATACCGAGAGATGTTACATTTCGAAACTGAAATACTGTATTAGGATGTTTTGGTGTCTGAAGGTCGTATCAGAAGGTATCTAATATCTAAATGGCGCAAGTGTGAGAAGATTTCTTAACAATTGTTCGATGAGCTTACGCAGTAAGTACTTATATACCCTATATAAGTTATAGTATAAATTTTGTTTTGTTCGAAACCTTATATTCAGTTATATTAAATTTTATTATTAAGTATTCGACATCGCCAGTTCGCAGTATTTAGTATAAGCTTGTTTATTTCTGCCATAAAACAATCAAATTAAAATGAAGGATGGGGCAAATGCTACCCACTACAATCAAGACTTCGACTGTCTCAAGATTCGTGGCATTTACGTTGTGTCACGGGCTCTAGTAATTACTTAACATCAGGTGAGACGTGACTTTAGACTCTGATGTAAATAAAAATCATAATTTACAATTAAATGAAACGAAATATCAACATTGGTCTACAAACAGTATTCAATCAAAAGATCTTTAGTTTTAACTTTTGTACTCATTTCTCAATTCTGAGAAACAAACAATTCGTTGAGTAATTAGAGTAGGTAATATAAACATCTATTTAATTTGAATTCGCTGAATTCTGTTTTGTTGTAAAGTAAATTCTTTGAAATTAGAAATTAGCTGTCTCAATTTGTTTGAGAGTTTTATTTGCAGAATCTCTTTGTACTTAAATGCGAGAATACGGCCGCGATGTAATACGAACTCTGGAACGATAGAATATAATGTACGTCACTTTTTGAACAAATCTTTATCATGATCTTTTCATTATACGAGCAGGTCTGACTATCAATTAGAATATACCGGTAAATGACCTCGATAAGTACATGAGCTGGTAGGTAGTTCACTTCACTATTACAAAACAAAACGAAAATACGGAGACAAGTCCCCACGGCCATTTGACCGCAAATGTTTGTGCAATGTATAATGAGAACCATAAAATATACGTTTAAATATTTACGTAGAGATATTACGCGAACAAATCCTACTGTAGTAGTGTTATCTTCAACGAATTTACTACTCAATTCTTACTTTAAATACTGGCAGTAAGGTGTGCTGTAATTCTGTCCGGGTACTATCATTCTGTCAAACTAAAAATCATGATAAGAGCCCGATAAATAATAGTGTTCGTAATGTGGATGTAAACATGGTAACGACAAAGGGGAAGATTATCCGAGCGGGTGAGATTGCTTGGTAGACCGATGATCCAATGGTTACTTTTCGGACCTTGTATATAGTCATACTTATTGTGCAAACATCGTAAGAGAGATTCAGGCATCCATCAAATATTTCGTGTTCTATGACAGCTACCCGGTTTATCACCCTCCTCATAGACCGTGCCGTTAAGTTAGCGTTGTATGTGCTGAGATTAACTTGTAAATATGACGGTTGAAGTCTGCGTTGAGTCGTGAGTTTGGTGAAAGATTATTTTCTATGATATCTACCCGCTACAGAAATGCTTTTATCTCAAGCATCATTAGATAAGTAACCTCCGGTTTGGTGCTCTTACTTAATATCACTATACTTAATTTTACCGGTGGTAGGACTTCTTGTGAGTCCGCGTTGGTAGATACCACCACCACCCTGCCTATTTCTGCCGTGAAGCAGTAATGCGTTTCGGTTTGAAGGGTAGAGCAGCCGTTGTAACTATACCTGAGACCTTAGAACTTATATCTCAAGGTGGGTGGCGCATTTAAGTTGTAGATGTCTATGGGCTCCAGTAACCACTTAACACCAGGTGGGCTGTGAGCTGGTCCACCCATCTAAGCAATAAAACGAACGAAGTTCCTTATTATAAAAATATTAATTTTAAGTTCTATCGAGGTATAAAGAAAATAATTATTCGGGTATACATTTTTTATTATGATTTTCTTATTGATAAAAAAAAAACTACAAAGTTATCAACTTTATTTTATTCATAATGATTTATATAAAATATACAATAAAAATATGTCATTTTTTGTACGTTATTACAAAGTTAAGTCGTACACTGTGTGTATTACTAATAAAAATCTTACGTTACGGACGTTTTGTCCCGGTTAGGGTACCCCTCCGCATCGTCCCTTAAGGAACTTCGTTCCGAAAATAAAAAAAGAGGTCGATTCGGTCGACATGAATGTGCATATCACAGCTTGCATTTGTTAAAACCGAATTAAATTAAAACGTAACAAAACACCCTCATGAATAAAATAAACATATATTTACGTCCCATACGAAACCAAAAGCTTAGAAAAGTTTTTCGGTATCACACCGCTTTCCTTAATTTAGTGCAAACCAGTATAAATTTCATCTTTATTTATTACGTCACTGAAACCCCTATACCTAGGTTCCGCTTACGAGCCTATATCTTTTCAGCTGAGGTGATTTTTCTTTCCGGTCGCGTGCTCTTCTTTACGGCATATCTTAAGGAATGAACGCCTTTTCTTGTACCTTGAGCGTCTCAACCGCGGCGAATACATTAAGCGACGCTTCATATAATTGGTCGATTTTTTTTCTCCTTACGTCGAGGCGTCCGCGTCATTATTGGATTTTCAAGTTGCGGAGGTTCAAACGCCTGAATCGATCGAAATTATGTTGCGAATCTCATTTGCAATGCCGAATCGTCTGAAACGACTGATCTAAAACGTAAAACCGGAATTGCGGTTTTTGGCTTTTGCCCGAATACCTATTTTGGTGTTTCGTTATTGTTGGATGTTATTCGTCATCACTTTATCCCATTTTTTATAATTTCGATACTGAAAACTTATATTATTAACTAATGAAAAGTTTTTTCTTAATTTATCTGTAGGAAGACGGCCCTACGGCTCTAAGAGTCTTTGGTTACCGTCGCTCGTGGACGTCAGCAAAGTCAGGGTCACAGCCGAATCGCTTCCTAACAATTCTATTACCATTTCGAGAAAAAAAAAAACTATATATTCGTTTGAGGCATTCCTTAAGACATCGTAGTTATCAAAGTAAACCAGTAGATTTAGAATAGGTTTTAGATAGTAACGATGAGTTCTGGTGTAGTGGATGATGGTATGGAAAACAGTAAAGTCGGTGTTGTTGTTCATATTCTTAGTTCTTAGAACTAGCGTCGGAACTGGTGGTACGACCTTTTGTGAACTGGTGGTAGGACCTTTTGTGAACTGGTGGTAGGACCTTTTGTGAACTGGTGGTAGGACCTTTTGTGAACTGGTGGTAGGACCTTTTGTGAACTGGTGGTAGGACCTTTTGTGAGTCCGCACGGGTAGGTACCACCGCCCCGCCTATTTCTGCCGTGAAGCAGTAATGCGTTTCGGTTTGAAGGGTGGGGCAGCCGTTGTGACTATACTGAGACCTTAGAACTATATCTCAAGGTGTGTGGCGCATTTACGTTGTAGATGTCTATAGGCTCCAGTAACCACTTAACATCAGGTGGGCTGTGAGCTCGTCCACACAGCTAAGCAATAAAAAAAAAAAAAAAAAAAAAAAACACATTTTATGATCGGGATTCTTGAGAATTTAAGCAGAACTATTCTGTAGAAAAATAATTTCTAGAAAATATTATTCAGAGACGCCAGCCAGTCCAGACCGAAAAAGTGGGGATCAAATCCGTGCTTTGGATAGCAATTAATACTAGTCAGACTTCCACAGTTTTCGGAATGCATTAAAAAAGTCCTATCAATTAATTATCAGCTAGACCACGCTCGACTTTGGCTTTCTTAGTTGACTGCAGATCTTTGGAGTTGAGGTGCCTTGGAAAAAGGGTCCTTTTTTGCAGCGAACAAGTAAAAATTCGTCTTAGTTTTTTATTTGAACAAGTTTCAATAATTTGCGCTTATATTATATATAGGTATATTCATATATTGTGATTTTTAATCTCGAAATATGACATTAAAATAACTAATAGGCGAAATGAACTATACAGCGCTCTAATTCAGCTCTATTCAATTATCCGGTTTATCTTATGAATATCGTCAGAAAGAAAATTGTTGTGTTTATTTATTTATCATTATTTATGTGCGCCTTAATAA
This sequence comes from Bombyx mandarina, assembly GCF_030267445.1. Taxonomy (NCBI): domain Eukaryota; kingdom Metazoa; phylum Arthropoda; class Insecta; order Lepidoptera; family Bombycidae; genus Bombyx; species Bombyx mandarina. The sequence goes on from NC_143213.1 coordinate 4,267,843, forward strand.
CGTCCCTCGAGATTAGCGTCACGGTAATATCGCGATGCACGTCACTCTGTTCGGGTATTTGTCCGGAAAATCTCATATTATTTTCTAAGAAATCATCTATTTTCCTCATCTATAGAAAAGTGTGTGGAACGATAACGGCGAAACGTACCCTTTGTTAGAGACAATGGAGTAAAATCGGAAAATCTACAGACAAAACTCGGTTTCATTTGGCGAGATTCAATTAATTTGAGTAAGAAGTCTTAGTTTCTTTTGTGATCGATGGTGTATTTTTTTTTCTTTACTTTATCTAGAGACTCCGGAAATTTGATCCCTGAAATTTTCTAAAAGTAATTACCAGTTTGAAAATTCTGATTTTAAACGGTTTCAAAAACTTGTTTTGTTATTTGATATTCGTGATTTTGTGGTGATTAAATTTTGATTAATTAATGTTTGTTTTAATATTGCTATTAGAAATGAGTTCTAAAGAATTCTATTTTACAAACATAAATACTCCAATCACCGACAAAGTAGTAAATGTTGGTATTATTTTTTGTTGATTTATTTAGTCAAAGGCAATTAGATTTTCTTAACATGTTCTTCCTTGTGTTAATATAAATAGATAGTTATTATTATAACATATGATAAAAGAGCAAAGAGTATGGGTGACCACGTCTTGCGATGCGAATATTCACATGAACTATAATGAATGAATATTGAAACTGATAAAAATATACATATACAAAGGACAATGCCCATTTTATATGGGCGTTTGGGCCCCTAAAAAAAGTTGTCCTGTCATGATGGTTTTAACTTAATTTGATAGACAAAGAAATATCGTTTCATATTCAGAAAACGATTTTTATATTCTCACCCAGGCTTAAGAGAAATCTGTTTTTTTCTGCAGCTAAAATTAAGTTGTTAATTGTTTTCTTCGAAATCAATAATCGCTCTCATAATTATTTACAGTATTAAATAAGTTAATTGTGGTTATTGTTGCTAGAAATAAGCCCTTAGGTACATTTTATTATTATTATATCCTCATAATAATAATAAAATGAAATGAAAATCCGGAAGCCGGCAACGATATTGTTGTTGTTGTTTTTAAATTCACCAATAAGCAGGCAAAGAACGTAGCCTATACAGCCTAGTCTGTCAAAGTTATATATTTTTTATGTCAATAAAAAGCCGGTGTATCTCTTTTTATTGCTTTTTGGGAGTTTTGACGTCAACTCGACGAATACCACATTGACTGAGCATGAGCTTACGCAGACCTTTTATACACAATATTACAAATACAAATAATACAAATTACACAATAAACTATTAAAAAAACATTAAAATAAAAATTCAAGTGACGCTTCACTCGGGTTGCTGTCAAAACTCTCTGATCATATATAATAAGAATAGAGTAATGGTAGGCCATTGATATTTTTACTAATGGAATCATTAATATCTAAAAATATTAAATAATTCATGGTTTTAAGTAATAATTATTATTAAAATAAATATTGAATTGAACAAAAATAAACTAAGAAGCCTATGAATTATAAGCATTACCTATTTGTTTTTTTAATTTGTTGTTCAAGACACAAACAACTCTTTCGTTTGACAGCATATAGATTTGCTATAAGGCTGTATGGGCTAAGCCCTTTGCCTATTGGCGAATTTAAAAACTATGGCATGGATAGTTTTGGGATGTTATCAATTAAGTAATTTATTTTTTTGGAAGACAATGCTAGGTTGAAAGAAATGTTGATACATAAACTAAACAACGTGAAAAAATAAGGCATAGTTTTTCAAGTACAAATAGTTTTGACATAAAGTTGGCCCACTTTTGGGCATTGTCCTTTCAAAAAACTGAATGCTCGGGGTTTTCTTCTGTGCTATTAGGGCTGGAAACAGTTGCTTGCGAGACAGGTCTCTTTTGGTAATACTTCTACATCCAACTCGATAAAGGTACTGACTCCAACCGAGAGTCAAACTCGGATCCCGCATGGCGCAGTTGTCAATTCATATTTTTGTTTTAATCGAATAACTGCTGATAGTTTTTATTTATTTAAGTATTTACTGGGTACCCCTTTTTCTGTTAACAAACATCGAGCATAGTAATTTAACCGAGTCACTAAAAATACTTTCATGATTTGTCTTGAAGTCTGAAGTCTCTGAAGTGTCTTGAAGTCTTGAAGATTATGCGGCTGTCGAATGTCACCAAACGCACGAATACGTAGACTTATGAACAGCAATTTAAAAATGAAGTCGAATAACTAATGTCTCGCTAATAATCAAATAGTTGTAAATTTGCGGGCATGCTATAATAATCTCTCGCACAGTATAAAGGAAACATTGAATTAACCGCACAACCAGCGAGTTGAACGTTCCACGCCATTTGACTTGACTGAACTAAGTTAAGTAACCCATACCCGCTTTCGTAATCTGTTATGTACGTAAACTGTGGTTTTACATTTGCTTCCTGTCATTATTAATGCAAAATACCGTTCATCTAAAAAAAAAAGTCGTTCACAGTGTGTTTTCAAGAATAATTTCGGCTACATAAATACACAAATTAAAAGGCAATTATTTATTGCATATATATTTTTCAGCGACAAACGTAACGTGAAACCCCCCCAGCTAGGTGGTGCAATGATCATTGATCGGTTAGCGTGGTGTGGACATGTGATGCGTAGAGAGGAGATGCATGTGACTAGGAGGTGTATGCAAGGTAGAGAGGGAAGAGGTCGACCGAAGAAGACATGGACGGAGTGTGTGAATGACGATATGAGAGAGAGAGAGAGAGAGGAGTGAGTGTTAAGATGACGGTTGATAGAAGATAATGGATTAGAAAAATTCGCTGTGTCCACCCCACCTAGTGGGATAAGGTGGAGACAAAGAGAAAGATACGTAATAAATTACGACATAATATTATATGTAATACCAACAATATATATTTATGTATCTATAAATAGCAACCTGTAATATAACATGAAAGCTAAAACCGTTTACCGTACCTTTATTTGTGCTTGCTTACGAAAGAAGCACCGCACCTGTACCAAAGTTATAATTAGCTTATAGAGGTTGGAGTTGTCAAAATATATTAATTTCATATTTTATTACTATTAGTTTTGACGTCATGTATAATATATTCACACGCGTATACAACATTGATTTGAATGAACAATATTGATAGATCACTTAATGTATCTATCTATCTATCTACACATCGATTATAATAATAATCTTGGATATTGTTAATTATGATGGTTTTGTAGATATTGAAATTTTTATTTATTTATTACGTAAATTATGTTGTTATTACAAAACAATGTGATTTTTATTATGCAAATGTGTGTCACTCACGTATCGGTCGACATGTAGGAGTGGCGGGCGACCTTGACAGAAAAATATGTGCATTTCAATAATCGTGAGAGGCTACACGGATGTAAATAGTAGCCGAAGTCCTAAGTATTTCATGTCTAGAAACATTCGCAGTAATCACTCGTAGATTTATCCCTACTAGAGGTCTCGCAGTAGTCGAAATTCGACTATAATTAATTGGAATTGTAAGTTTGTACACTATTATGATTGTATTATATACTTCTATAATCACAAATTTCGCCAAGACTACTCTATAAAAAAATATTAATAAAGACAAACAATATTTAACCTACTTCAAGTTGACAACAGACGTCAAGAACAAAAGTTTGACAATAAATAGTATGCATGCGTGTGTGCGTCAAATACATGATATGTAGTGTGTGTATTGTTTTCTTTATTGATTTAATGTATTTTTTACGCATTATTTAAAAAAAAAATATTGGCATTGTGCACTTCTTCTCTATATTCTCTATAAGTGTGGAAAATTTCATACTCCTCCGTCCGCGCAATTTTCGTAAAAAGGGATACAAAGTTTTTGCTTCACGTATTAATATATAGATGAGGTATTGTAGGTTGAGTAGGTGGTATTATGTGATATTGTGGTATGTGGTAGTGTGTTCGGTATCAGAATTATTTCTAAAACCCTAAAATTTACGACAGCTTATAAGAAGCATATCAAACACGCAATCAAATTTTTAATTGCACTAGCAACTGTATAAACTCAATATTATCAGGAAATAAAGTAATTATCAAAACTTCGCTAACAATTACGTTATGCGCTTCAGAATTAGTCGAATTGTTTTTACTTTCAGAGGCACGGATTCCTTGCAAATTGGCCACGGTCTCGGCGTTCCTAAAGATTATATTTTAATTCCGCTGGGAAACCAAACGCCCCGACCGCAATGATTATAAATCGCTTATCAAAGAATTTTGCGCCGGGAGTTTGCCTAGCGATATTGGAAAAGTTTAGGGGAACGCCTGCTATCCGTAAACGTCTGCTAAGATATCAGTCACAAGCGTTTTGAGTTAACGAGCAGACATTCTTTGGTAAGTTTTCAGCGGAAACTATGGCGGCGAAGCGGATTCATGGTAAATAATGATAATAGAACTTTTGAGCGAGCGCCACGGGCCGCCTCCCGTAAATGTTTTGTTTCGTGAAACAGAAAAGGGGACGAACTTTTTTATTGTAGATTATAAGTTTGAAGAGTCTTTGGATACGACAAATGTGTAACTAGATAGAACAGATTAGTGGAGTTATGTATCGAGGAAACAAAGTTTATTACGATATACTCGTTTCATAAATACTTCATGTTGAAATTATTGTTTGTTTGTTTGTTTGTTAGAAGTCGTCGTGGCCTAAAGGATAAGACGTCCGGTGCATTCGTATATAGCGATGCAACGGTGTTCGAATCCCGCAGGCAGGTACCAATTTTTCTAATGAAATACGTACTTGACAATTGTTCACGATTGACTTCCACGGTGAAGGAATAACATCGTGTAATAAAAATCGAAACCTGCAAAATTATAATTTGCGTAATTACTGGTGTTAGGACCTCTTGTGAGTCCGCACGGGTAGGTACCACCGCCCCGCCTATTTCTGCCGTGAAGCAGTAGTGCGTCTCGGTTTGAAGGGTGGGGCAGCCGTTGTAACTATACTGAGACCTTTGAACTTATATCTCAAGGTGTGTGGCGCATTTACGTTGTACATGTCTATAGGTGCCAGTAACCACTTACCACCAGGTGGGCTGTGAGCTCGTCCACACATGTAGACAATAAAAAAAATATTGTTTGAATTGAGTAAATTAAGGCATTAAGTCCGCCAATGTAAATTTTACATGAAGTGTAATAAATAAATAAATTAATCAATACAATCTTTGTTAGGTAGTAAGGAAGTCTGACATCTTATTTATAATAGTGAATAGTACAGAATATTTAAGAACGATTTCAAAACGCTCACCTCGAAGCAATAGCTATTGTGAAATGTTTACATAACAGGCGAAAGTCATTTACCGTGTGAAGCAAACGATTTTTGTAAAAAGCAAGAAAGCCGATTATGCACTGTAATGTTGACCATGTAAACATGGTCGGTACGGGTGCCCAATCTTTGTTCGGTAAATACCGCAGAATCGAACTCCTATCGAACTACCTACTCTGTTATTTGTATACTGTCACTGTGAGGGCTTCGTTGTGAGAATTCGTCTTTTCAGTTGACTTGGGGCCGATTTATTTGGCATCCTTTGCGTATTTATGTCCGTGTTGCGTAATAAAATAGAGTTTTTTTTTTTATTTTTTTTTGTTGCTTAGATGGTTGGACGACCTCACAGCCCACCTGGTGTTAAGTGGTTACTGGAGCCCCTAGACATCTACAACGTAAATGCGCCACCCACCTTGAGATATAAGTTCTAAGGTCTCAGTATAGTACAACGGCTGCCCCACCCTTCAAACCAGTAACCACTTAACACCAGGTAGGCTGTGAGCTCGTCCACACATCTAAACTATAAAAAAAAGGTGTATAAAATTGAATTACTGTTCGTTCGTCTCTCTAAAACTCGAGAACGGCTGGACCGATTTGGCTAATTTTGGTCTTGAATTATTTATGGAAGTCCAGGGAAGGTTTAAAAGGTAGATAATTAAGAAAATGCTCGGAATTAAATAAAAATAACAATTTTGTTTTCCCTTCGATGTGTCCCCCGTCGGACGGATTCCTTTTGTTTGTCTTTTATTTATTGATTGAGGCACTACGAAGTCTGCCGGGTCAGCTAGTTTGAAATAATAATAATTTTTTGTTGATGGTCGTAAACATAATTTAAAAAATACACATTCAATCTAAATCATATTAATTCACACACACAATAACATAATAACTGTCAAATGGGAATTCGTAATTGGAATAGAGTTTAGCCTAAAATTTAGTGAAATTAAGATTCGTACATATTACATTTTGTTCCATTAATTGTTAATTCTTCGATTCGCAAAGCCTCAAGAGTCCATTAAAGATTACACAGTTAATTACTTAACTCATTTTTTGCGAAAGCGTCAAATATTTCTATTTGATTCTGTGTAGATAAAAAACAGATAATGTTTGTTTGTATGTTTGTAATGAATGTGACATTCATGTTTCTACTGTATATAACTTGTTTAGATGATTTATAAAATGATGTCCAGATCCGCAGGTGAAATACTGATCAAACATTTTTTAATTGTCACCTTTTGGGAATTAGGTATATATTTAATTACATAGAGATTAGGTAGAATTTAACTTAAATGTTAATCATATGTGCTTTTAAAGCATTTTAAATGTTATTAAAAAAATAATAAATTTATATAAATGACGTATGGGTTGTGTATGTCTTACAGAATTAAATTTTGTTTATTTTGTACGAAAATCTAAGTTAATAGTTAGTAATTTTGTTCAAGTCCGTAAAAATACAGGAAGCTTTAAAAAATAAATTTCTAAGTTTTCCTATGTACGTGTCAGATAAGGCCGTCGTTTGTTTCAAGTACCTTGTGGTGTCACCGTTGCTTGAAAAATAGACATTTTTCAATAGAACCGAGAGAAGCGTTTTCATCAATCAATGACATACTCCAGCTTGGTATTTTCGCTGCCTTGGCTCCTTGGGTATTTTCGCTGCCTTCAATCTTAAGGAAATTAAGAAAAGTATCGAGGAGTATTTTATCGCGGTCTTGTATGTAACTTTCAATCAAATAAATAATAGTTTAAAAAAAACTAAAAAAAATACGCTTTTATAGAAAATCCAACTAAAAAATAGAAAATAGTGTAAGAAAAAATATTTTATTGTAATAAAAAGCGTGGGGTGCATGGTATCAGTAGTTATAAATATTTTATGAACAGATATGAGTAGAGGGGTTATTTTGATAATATCCTGAAAAGCACCCCACGCTTTTTTATAATAAAATTATTATTTTTACACTATTTTTAATTCAAACTTATTAAAATTTATTTTCTATTTTTTAATTGGATTTTCTATAAAAGCGTATTTTTTTTAGTGTTTTTTTTTAATACTATTTATTTTTAATTTTTTAGTTGAATTTCAATTTTTACATACTTCTTTAAATATTGAATTGTCGTCGGTCCTTAATAAGTATGCCAAATTTAGAGTTAATCCGACGTTTTGAAGGGGGTCAAAATCATGTTCAAAGATTCCGTTACATACTAACATACATACGTCTGAAGATAATAAAAGCGTATTAAAAATGCACCGAAGCGGACAAAATATTTTTATTTTACTAATAGCTAGTATTTGTTAGCTATGCCGAAAATTTGATTATTTTAACACAGTATGAAATAGAGAACAAAAAAAATTAAAACTGCTTTACTTACGTTTTATTAAATTATGATTTTTTATTATCCTTATTTTTTATTATCAACGATAGACAGCGGCTTGGCTCTACCCCTAACATTACTGATGTTCATGAGAGACTGTAACTACTTACCATCAGGTGGGCCGTGTGCTCGTCTGCATAGAAGAGCAATAAATAAATCCGACATTTCGGATACTCCACAATTTTCATGGTCACGATTAAGTCGTAGAAGTAGTTTTAATTATGTCTAGGATTCCCAAAAATCGAAATACATACATACTAAACCAAATAAAGTAAAACGGTAACATAATAATGATAATTGAATATATAGTAATGTATACTATGAGCTGCATACACGAATACAAGTATCTAAGTATTATAGTAACAATATTAATACCACAAAAATAAGTTTTCTTTGTTTTAAATCTATTATCTTTTAAATAAATGATGAAGCAGGGCGACCTTAGGCAACGTGTTATTAAAAATTTTGCACGTTTTGTTATTTAAAACTACCTTTTAAAACGTGTTTTGCATTGAAATGATTTCATCTTCTGATAAAATGTTTACGAAATAAGTATACAAAGTAATAATTAACTACTCTTTTTATTTCATTTAGATTTGTTTAATCCAATTAAAACATGCATTTTGTATGCACTTAAGATTAATGATAATGTTTTAATGACTGTTTTAGATATATTTTTTGTTCTAGCCTTCATTATATTTCATGTTCTAATTATTGTTATGATAAATAAATGATACCTGTTGTTACATCCAATTTTAATAAGGCTTAAATATTGCCTTGATCCGTTTGTTATTTGTATAATTTTTCATTTAGAGATACAATTGTATTTTGAACTAAGCTTTGTGGCTGAATGCGTTACTAAGCTTTATAGCTGAATGCGCTACTAGAAAAACAATCCAAAAAAGATACACATAGTAAAACCAATAAAAAGCTAACAAAATGCCGCGGGTAAGCATTTTGGTCAAAGCTGTAAATCCTCGGTACTGCGGTAATAAATCTTTAGAAAAAATATCGGAAGCTGTGTAATACAGTTAGATTCAGATTATGGCCCGGATAAGGTTGTGCCGTATTTTGGTAAGCTTTGGCGGTTTATCCCGGACACACAAACTAGGTATGCGCTACACATTTCGTATTATTAAATTAAGATGTTCAAAGAAAATATAAATGCTGTAGAATTTTCTCATTCAAGATGTTTTTTCTTAAAAGCTTCTTCAACTTTTTAAAAGCAAAACGCTTGGAGGTCGTCTCTTTTCACTACCTTTATTTATTGCTTTTCTTTATACAACAAAGAATGAATAATCTTGTCTGAATTCCTTTTAAAATCCCCAGTGCAGATTCCAGATTCCTAATACAAAATACTGACAAGTCTAATTTAAATGATTTTATCTAAAAACCTGTCCTGAAATCAAATGTCAACACGCTCAGTTAAAAATCAACCCACGTAAATTGAAACAAGGTATATTTAAATGGAAATGTACATGGTAAGCGACTGTCAAAGTTTTGTAGTCGCCTACACGTGGTCTTTACATTATTGTTCATATCGATATTATTTTAGAATTTATTTCTCTTTCGATATTCAACGTTAGGACACGCCAAGGTCCCCGGCCGGTTTTGGCTACTACAGTATCTGGCTGGGTATCGTTGCCGTCGGCGATGTGAGCTCAATTGTACGTGAAGCTAAGGTGCTAGCGTTTGTTTTAAAACGAAAGCGTGCTTACAACAAATACGTGTACGAAATACGTTTACAAATATGTGTACGAAAACAATGAAAATATGCAAGCATAAAACTTGCGAGAAATACTAAACACAACCTTATGAAATATTATCAGATATAGAGAGATAGAAATTATTCTGCCAACCCTGAAACATAGGACTGAAGGATAGGATAATAAGGATGTAGTTGATAGAGCATGGTGAAGGCTTAGTGATCATTTATAACATTATTTTCGCTAAATCTCATCAAAACATGTTATCTCTACCACGTTATTATTCTTTTAATATGGTCAACAATTTATCTAAGGAAACGCATTAAGACAAAAGAAATAACGAAATGTATTTGTTTGGTTCGGACACATCATTCTCAAACCATTATTGGATTCGATATTACGACACAATTTTTTCTTGATTGGTTTTCTTAAACTAATTTCATATATTAAGAAAATCGATTATACTTAGGCCCGACGGACATTTGATCATCTTTGTTCTCTAGTTGGAGGGGACGGTCAACGAAAGGGCTTTAGGGCACCCCTCACTGTCCTTCATAGTTTTAGTGGTTCCATAAATAATATTTGATTTTTAGATCTACAGTTTACTTAACTTATGAGTGAAGAAATATGCACTTATATCATCATTCTTGGCATATAGTATAGCTTTGCTATCTTAATGTTGGACAGGACATATGCTACGTTGCAAAAAAAAAAAACAAGTAGAGTAACTTTATAAACAAGAGTTGCAGAAGACCGAGCCCAATGGAGAGAGCTGGAGGAGGCCTATGCCACGAGGCACGCCGAACTGCGAGATATATTATAAGAAATAAAATAATAATAAAAAAACACAAAAATGTTAAATTTCATCATGCATGTAGTTCGGAATTAAAGGGCTTCTTTATTATTATTATTATTATTATTATCTTAATGTTTAACAGATTGACTGAGACACAAATCTGTGTTCAGGCGTTACCCCGTACTGTATACAATTATTTAATTGCCTCGAACGAACGGAGATTCTAAACATGGCCACACAGTCAGACGGACTCGGTCTAAGCAATTACCGCTATTGGAGCTAACCGGAAAAGCAAACCGAGTGACCGGGGCTTGTTTGTTTAACTGTACATGGGAGCGTACTGTGGTTATTGCCGAAAGCACGCCAAAGGCTTGTCACTTGGACAAGGTACGAATTACTTAATGAACGAGTTTCTATTTATTTATGTAATGTACCAAAACCTAGATGTGGCACAATACTAGGATTACAATGTAGCTGAATAAGGCTAATAAGTAATTTTAATTTAACGTATTACTATATATTTTAAGTAATGTCTATAAGAAAAAGTCCACTGATCTTACTTAGTGACTATTAAGGGTAAAAACTTTGTTCATGTGTTCTTTAATAAATGATATGAATATATAAATAATTTAACGAGTAACTTAAAATAGAAATGTGACACCAAAACATTTGAAAACTTTTTTCTGCAATCTTACGTGTTAACTCTAATGGTCTGTTAATATACTTATACATTTAATATGATAACAACCATCTCGAGCTGTTAGAATACAGCTACCTCAGACTCCGGAGTTGTTGTATTCTAGCTCTTTACGCTGGTGGGCTCTAATTCATATTAAGATCTGCTAATATCAGGTCTGACGTTCTCAAGATAGTTTTTGCTTTTTTTTTTATTGCTTAGATGGGTGGACGAGCTCACAGCCCACCTGGTGTTAAGCGGTTACTGGAGCCCATAGACATCTACAACGTAAACACGCCACCCACCTTGAGATATAAGTTCTAAGGTCTCAAGTATAGATACAACGGCTATCGTTTAAATCGAAATGCATTACTGCTTCACGGCAGAAATAGGCGGGTTGGTGGTACCCACCCGCGCGGACTCAGTCGGGCCTTGAAGTTGGGCAGATGCTTTTAAAATTATAAAATCATTAAACTAAAACGTAGATAATAGTAATGTTGTGCCCATTGCACTTATTGCAATAACATTATGATTTATAGTTATTTGTATGGCATCTGTTATAGCAAGTCTTTTTGGCTTCCCTCTCTCTCACGCATACGGCATCGGTACTAATAACGTATGTAACTCCTAACTATTTTTATAAATTTTTTAATTTATATTACAATGTTCCTTATATTATCATATTAATGTACATAAAATTTAAATAATAATCTAAGCTTTTCTCAACTTAAACAATTTCAATATTAAATAGTTCAACTTAGATCAGTTTAAGTTAGCACTTCTGTCGGCCGTACCGAGGCGTGCAAATATTTTTTTTAAATATATAAATGGAAATAGTTTTATTATTTATCTATTGAAATCATCACCGAGATTATTGCAGATATTTAATGAGTTTGCTATGTTTTCTTTTTAAAACGACTACTGATTGTTGCATGTTACTATTTCAACCACTTTTTACATTAGTACAACTGATTTGAATTGCTAAATAAATACCGACTGTTTGTCAAACTCTATCCAAAATCCAGGTATAAATTAAAATTACAACCAAGTTTCTTTAGCCAATATTAAAAGCGACTGCTCACAATTTTGTTATATTACGTAGTTAGAAGAACAGAACAAGAAAATGTATAAGAGTTGTTAAAATTTATTGAATACGTTGCAAGCTCCATGTTATCAAATAAGAGGTTATGAAAGAAAGTTGGGTACGACAAACGGGGAAGCTTTTTATTATTGCGCAGTCAACCATCACAATAATTGTAAATATATATTGATAATAATATATTGAGTGGAGTATAATATAATATGTAATTATAATATGTAATTATTGTAGCTATCCATCACTAGATATTATTCGCGGTTAAAGGCTATACACAAATTTAAAATGAAGCTTGGTTTAAACTGAACTATTGTCGTTGGGAAGATTATTATTAGATTATTTATCTATTGGACGGAATTATAAACAAATAAATAAATAAATAAATATTTACTAACAATCACGCCACGTCAACTGGTCCCGTGATAAGTTCGTAGAGAACTTGTGTTACAGGTACCAGATAACGGATATAAATGTAAGATTTTTATTATACACATACTTATTTAATATACATCCATAACCCTGGAAAAGACATTTATATTTATCATACAAATATCTTCCCTTGGCGGGATTCGAACCCGCAACCCCCTTGTGTAGTGACCATGTCACTTACCACTACACCAGACGGCCGTTTGACTGAAACAAAAAAAGGCTTGCAAATAAATTTACGTGTTACCAGTAAATTTTACAAGCGAGTGTTGCTTCCAAAAAACCGAATCGTCTGAATACAATTTTCGGTCTCACCCTAATCTAGACGATTAGTTTGGAATGTTTATACTTAAATTAATTAAAAAGGTAAACACATAGGCTAATAAAAACAAAGTGCGAGCTGGATATCTTAATTAATTAAAAGTTGTAACGCTAAACGCTGAGTAATGTAAGGGACTGGCTAATTACAACCGCTTTTTTGAGTTTCATTTGAGGAAAATAAAATATTAAAACGGAATAAGGAAATTAGCTTTGTTATACTATATTTATTTATATCAATTTGATTTATATCTTATTTTAATTGCTTAATTCACAATTTAAAACTCATGAAGATACTCTACTATTTGTTGTACAGAATTAGATATAAGATATTATGTAGACGATACATAATCGAAATTTAAATTTGCCAATGTCGTGAAATCGATGCCTCCAATGAACATTACTCTAACTCAAAATTTTGAAATTTTCGTTTTTCTTGCAAATCGCTTCACTATGTTAAAAGTATTACAATTAATCATTATTGATGTGGTTCGAAGCAAGAGTAAATCAGCTAGTTACACAAAAAAAACACAAATATATCTGCAATAATAAAGATTTTATCAACTTTTTTCGTTTAAACGCTCCTTCTGTAAGTCTACGAATTTGGAGTTAGCGTAGTGTTCATTGGAGGCATCGAAATGGATCCAAGGAACTACCGTTATTTCACAAAAAAAAACCTATCCATCCTAAGTTTATAGCGGGTCCTTACAATATTTTTAATTAATAATGGTCCGCGAATACATACGCCATTCTTGGAACACGAGATAAAAATCTCACTCAACTAATCACACAATAGCAATAGGTAGAATAGCTGCTGGAGTCATGGTCCAGACGGCTGGCTGATCCTTCGGCTTCGGACCGTCGAGACGATTCGCCCGGTCCTTGTGGATTGGGTGAATCGTGACAGCGGACGCCTCACTTTCCGGCTCACGCAGGTGCTCACTGGGCATGGTTGCTTCGGCGAGTTCCTGCACCGGATCAGAGCCGAGCCGACGGCAGAGTGCCACCATTGTGATTGCGACTTGGACACGGCAGAGCATATGCTCGTCGCCTGCCCCGCATGGGAGGGGTGGCGCCGTGTCCTCGTCGCAAAAATAGGAAGCGACTTGTCGTTGCCGAGTGTTGTGGCATCGATGCTCGGCGACAACGAGTCGTGGAAGGCGATGCTCGACTTCTGCGAGTGCACCATCTCGCAGAAGGAGGCGGTGGGGCGCGTGAGAGACGCACAATCCCGCCACCGTCGAGCGGGAGCCAGGGAGGCGGATCTCGCCCAAGCCCTGACCCTCTAAGTATTTCGGGTCCCCCCTCACATGTCGGTCTGGGGACCGGCGAGGGGGGCCTAAGAAGACGACGTGCAAGCTGCTCTGCACGCGTTTTACGCAAGAGCATCCGGGTGATGGAAGGCCGGTTATCCGCGACCCACGCTGGTTCTGGTCCAGCGGGGTATTCCGTAGGATAGCACACTCTAACCGGCGCCATCTAGGCGGGCTTCGGATAGCCTGCCGACCGAGAGGGCTGGTGGTCGTGGTGCCGACGACCGCCGGTCCGGCGTCCCGAGGGGGAGGGTGATGGGAGAGATGTGCTCCGCACTAAACGCTTCACTTTCCCCCCTTTGCCTCTTCATGAGTTCTGTCTCATGCGAGGTTTGGACGTTGGTTGTTGAGCGACAGGAGGTTTGAGTCAGTTCGACTCTGACATGCTCCGCCCTCTATCCCCAGTTGAGGGCGGAAGTCCGGCGATTTCCTCCTGACCAAAAAAAAAAAGGTAGTATAGCTATGTAATAGGTATAGGTAGTATAGCTAAGTAATGGGTATAGGTGGTATAAATATTATGTGATTACCACCAAAATCGGAATAAGAGTAAAAAGCAAGAGCATAATATCAGCGTATTGCGGCTTAAATATACTGTTAAGTATACTCGTTAAGCTTTTTCATATCAAACAAAAGGCATCCAATGCGTTTTTTTTTTCAATTTTATGCAGAATAATGTAATCCAAAGTATAAATAACTTTTCATTGTACTTATTCACGACAAACGGTTGTCATTTGCATTAAGCGTTGAACATTTACAAGTTTCACCATCTAGTTTTAATACTAATTGTGTACTCTGTTGGTCGGAGCCCAGTTAAGTCTATGCAGCGGTGTCTATTATGTAAATTCATTGAATATTTAAGAGTACCGGCTATTTCTTGTTCGTTACGCGAATTGTTGGCTGCTTCATAATTTGTTTGTTTATATTACACTTCTGCTCATAAAAGGAAAGGGAACAGAGCTATTGCCTTGATTTTATGTTAGTGTTAAAGTTGCTCTCAACTTTACTTGCATAAAGCAACTGAACTTTGTTTTTTCGGGATTAGAAGCAGATTGCGGCCTATAGAAATCTGTTGCTAATTATTTCATCTATACTAATATTATAAAGAGGAAAGATTTGTTTGTTTGTTTGTTTCGAATAGGCTCCGAAACTACTGGACCGATTTGAACAATTCTTTTTCCATTAGAAGCCGACATTGTCCCTGATGAACATAGGCTACTTTTTTTAAATTTTTTTTTTTTGTTTCATGTGTGTTTTAATGTTTCCGAAGCGAAGCGAGGGCGGGTCGCTAGTGTAAAATATAATGGATAAAAAAATTACTTTAGTTTTTAAAAAGCTGTTCAATGTTGCAAACTCAATTGTAATTTAAAAATATCTTAAATTTCTTATGCGATATGAAATTTTTTATATTTTTCTATTGCAAATAGATTTGTGTGAATACAGCGTGAATTCATATCTCAAGTTTGAAAATATTCGTTTATCAGACAGAAATTTAATATCCCTGGCACATGCCCATAATAATATAGGTATTTAAACTTATTACTTTGAGTACAATAATTCTGTATTTTTCAATTTCAGTCAGTGCGTAATATTTAGGTTTTGGTAATGAATAAGATATTACGAATTCTACTTTTGGAAAAAATGTGGAATAACATTATGCATTCACGTTTGCTATTATCAATGTCAGAATATTGATAACTATTTGCCAACTGTCTTGTCTGATGCTTTATTAAGTTACTAACTGCGAGGACTCATGAATAAATTCTAAGCTTTAAGCTCTTGTGTGCAGCTTGCATAATAACACAGAGCCGTCACCGTACATACTCGGTGGAATTAAATGTTTAATTTACATTTCAACAGTAACTTAACTCCTTTTCGTAGCTTTAAGATATATGTTTTTTTTTTTTTGCTTAGATAAGTGGACGACCTCACAGCCCATCTGGTGTTAAGTGGTTACTGGAGACCATAGACATCTGCAACGTAAAAGCGCCACCCACATTGAGATATAAGTTCTAAAGTCTGAGTATAGTTACAACGGCTACCCCCGGTTCGGTTATCTATGTATATCAATTAGTAAAACCAATTGGCTTATATAAATCATCAATAGTAGGAACTGCTGGTCACCGTAAACATTTTTTAAAGTAGTTATAAGACATATCGTGTATATTATATCCCGATCCGGTAGTAGATTCATTCGCGAAGCAGCTGCTCTTGAATTGTTAGGTCTCTATTGGAGGCGCTCGGGCGGCTGTTAGCAAGTCGAAGCTGAAGTCGTCGTGGCCTAAAGGATAAGACATCCGGTGCATTCGTATATAGCGATGCAACGGTGTTCGAATCCCGCAGGCTGGTACCAATTTTTCTAATGAAATACGTACTTCACAATTGTTCACGATTGACTTCCACGGTGAAGGAATAACATCGTGTAATAAAAATCAAACCCGCAAAATTATAATTTGCGTAATTACTTGTGGTAGGAACTCTTGTGAGTCCGCACGGGTAGGTACCACCGCCCCGCCTATTTCTGCCGTGAAGCAGTAATGCGTTTCGGTTTGAAGGGTGGGGTAGCCGTTGTAACTATACTGAGACCTTAGAACTTATATCTCAAGGTGTGTGGCGCATTTACGTTGTAGATGTCTATGGGTTCCAGTAACCACTTAACACCAGTTGGGCTGTGAGCTCGTCCACACATCTAGGCAATAAAAAAAAAGCAAATCCCACTCCCCTCTGGTTGAGCCTTTGCTCGCCCACCTGTCCTAGTAAGCCCTCATTCATAAAAAAAACGTATTATTATCAACATTAGATATTGGTGCTCAGTAAATATCTCAGAGACATCACACTGTCGATCCGATCAAGGTCGTACAACGGTACGAATACGATCGTGCATTCCATTTCATTGCCAACTCTCGCCTCAGATAGCGAATGTGCCCCGCCCTCTCGGTGTAATGGGTATCGCTTCTCAGAAACTGAACGGTTATTTTTCTTGCAATGTAGCTGTATCGTCTCAAAGAATGTCCTGTGTATTAAATGTTTTCCAGTTTGAGCATCCTTATTCCTGTTACATTTTGCTTTATGACATTTTATGTTGTAACTATACGGTAATTTATTTCCATAACTAAGAGAATTAAAATGTGTTATCACAATTTAGTAAATATAAAAAATAGTTAATTGTTTTTTTTTCGTATTCCCATGTAGTTGGGTATATTGTTTTAGTATCGAATACGCATTTATAACATTTACAAATGAAGGAGCACTTTAATTATATAATATTATTATGATAACGGCATTCTGTGTGACCCAAGATTAATGTTTTTTAGATTTATTTAATGTTGAATTATTTGTAAATTAGGAAAAACAATTGCAACAAATACATTTTCTACATGCTTTCTATATGCAATACAATTGTTTTCTTGTTTAGATCTACATAAGTTATAAAGTATTCACAGCGCAAACCGCGATCCCGCCAAATTTTCCAGTTTTCCGCTCCACCGCTCTAAGCTAAATGAGAGGGGCCTATCACAACCTCCACCCATATAATCCACGTTCTATCCTATTAAAACTGCGAATTTGAATGGACTAATCATGTCAAAGGTGGGCTTTGTATGCCGAACACGCTAATTCCCCCTTAGACTTACCGCTTTTAGTGGTATTTATTAGAGAAACAGGTTAAATTGTGAAATATGGGGATAAGCCCCGTTTTGTTATGCCGAAAGGGATTACGACCTACGTACCTCTACTGTGAACGTTCATCTAATTGGTGATTAAATTATTGGAAATCCATTTGTGGCTGTAACAAGTCATAATTTGTTTGTAATTATAGAAACAACACTTGCTTGTAATGAGTGGATTTCCCGCGTTCGATTACGTGAGAAACTTAAGTTTTAGCAGATATGTTTTGAATGAATAAAAATTACTTCAACATTAATCGAACCTATTACGAACAAAAATTTATACTTTATTTCAAGCTGACCAAATAATATTTAGTTGAAATCACTGTTTATCGAATCTGAATATTAATAAAGTCAATTGAATCTTCCTTTTCAATTTCCATTGAGTCAAAGAAGCCACTCAACAAACAAAGCTGGATTTGTAAATGAAAATTGTTGGCTGCATCGGACAATCGATATAATTTGTTTTCACAGAGGGCGGTAATTGAGGGCATAAACACAATACATGTAGAGATCTGTTTGTGTTGCAGTAATCTAGCTTTAGCGTTCGGGTTGTTGAAATAAATCTCATTTCACCAGCGTAAATAAGCAAAAGAGCTGCTGTACTACTTAGAGCTAAGTGCCGTATATAGATTATGTCATTAATGTGGGTCACAACGTAAATACAGCCGTATCTGTATTTGTATTTCGTGTTTTTACTTGTCTTAAAATTACAGCCAATTCCAATATTGAGACTTGACTCGAGAACTTGCCTTCTACGATAGAAATAGGCAATTTATCAATTTAAAATTTAAAATTTTACAAAACCCATCAATTCACTCCATTGTAGAATTATCACAGGAAAGATATAATTTTAAAAATAATTCCTAAGTGGAAAATTCGATAAATATGTAGTTCAATATAGTTACATATTTTAATGAGTTGGTATTAAGAAATCTAGCTTTTTACAATTTTGCACTGACCTATTTATGTTCGCTGATTTATTTTTTATTTTCGTATTTTGTTACATAGTCGTATAACAAAGTAACTAACTAACTCTTGTGAGTTTGCGCGGGTAGGTACCACCACCCTGCCTATTTCTGCCGTGAAGCAGTAATGCGTTTCGGTTTGAAGGGTAGGGCAGCTGTTGTAACTATTATTGAGACCTTAGAACTTATATCTCAAGGTGGGTGGCGCATTTACGTTGTAAATGTCTATGGGCTCCAGTAACCACTTAACACCAGTGGGCTGTGAGCTCGTCCACCCATCTAAGCAATAAAAAAATAATCTCAATTACCCTGTTCTGAGTGAAATAAGAATTGCCAAGTCAAATCAAGGCTCTCAAGGTGTTTGAATATTCAAGTTGCAGAAAGCGTACGTGAGTTATTTAGATGCATGCATTGTTAGCGAAAGAATAGAAAACCGATTCGACGGTGATCATGAATAATGGTGACGTAAACGTTAATTGATCCACGTTTGTTTATCTTCTGATTTTGTTTTTATTTCAATTTCTTTTCAATCGAACTTTTTATTTTTAAATTTATCCATTATTGTTTTCTAAATTCTGACGATTTCATTAATTAAAGAGTATCAATTTTATTAAATATTTACGTTTTTATGAATTGTTGTAGTCATAAATTTTTTTTTAGCTATATCGCGTAGTCATTTCTTACTACAATCTTGTTGTAAAATTTCAATAAAATGTAACTTTGTAGCAAAGATTTTTGAAATAGTCAGCAATAATTGTTTGCAATTGTACTCAATACAGCAACTATACCTAGCTGATATTTGATTAGAGCCCACCGAGTTTCTCGCCCGATCTTCCCAGTGGGTCGCATTTCCGATCCGGTGGTAGATTCTGCGAAGCACGGCTCTTGCTGTTTGAGCCCCGTGAGCTCACCTACTAGTTAAGGTTACGCTGAAATAGCCTCTCAAGGCTATTAGCTTAGGAAGGAAAAAAAAGGTCTTTGGTGAGTACTCAGTAATGTTAATATGTTAAAGTGATTTTAAGTTCTAATTTCAAACATTTTGCAAATTTCCCCACATGTAGTGTGCAAAAAAATGATATTTGGAAGAGAGCTAATTCTGAGTTTCTTGTCGATTCCTTTTAGTCGTGAAACTGCATTCCGATTCGGTAGTAAAGCATGACAATTTGAATGCGCCCGTGAAGGCCTACTTATATAGAAACACTTTTTCGTGGTATCCTTCTCATTTTCACTTCTGTCCTTATTGATCTCTGAAAACAATGGTAGTATTGTGAATTCAGTCCCTTTTTTAGATGACTGTCTAAAAATGGTGTGCATTGATTTCAGGATTCATGTAAATAATTTTTTTTTTTTTTTCATCTTACTTTTATTATGGAGTCTTGTTAGAATTCTCAACCATTCATCATGTATGTGACTGTTTATATAGGTATCACACCTTCAGAATTTAAGTGGCTTTATTATAAAAATTCAGAAAATGAGTTTTATACTTTGAATGACTTATAAACATCTATTCTATCAGTTTATAAAATACTAGCGACCCGCCCTCGCTTCGCTTCGGAAACATTAAAACACACATGAAACAAAAAAAAAAAACAAAAAAAAAGTAGCCTATGTTCATCAGGGACAATGTCGGCTTCTAATGGAAAAAGAATTTTTCATATCGGTCCAGTAGTTTCGGAGCCTATTCGAAACAAACAAACAAACAAATCTTTCCTCTTTATAATATTAGTATAGAAAAATTGTAAAATATTAAATTTAAATTTTATGTATTATAGAAAAGGACAAAGTACACTTTCCATCTTTTTAAATCAAGGGCTTAAGGCTTAAAGTATTAAGAATTTAGGATTAAGTCACTTCCATTCTAAAGGAGCGATAATTTTTTTTTTGCATCACAATGCAACCGAATCATTTTACAACACGTATGTACTTTGAATAACTGCATTGAATCCGGTAGGCCGTGCCGGCGTCTCGAACTACAAGAGGCTCAGCTTGTACCGGTGATTTCATATTCAAATTAACGCAAATCAATAGGTACGTGATGTACACACATGTAAGCTATTTCGTGATGTACCTATACTGTTTGGCCTATTTTAAACTATTCTCATGTCTTAAAGCAGCTTTTAAAGACTTACTAAACTAGATTGTGACTATACTTAGGAACGGAGTTAACTACTGAACTTAATGCGGATTAAACGCTAAGGTGAACTTTAGATAGCTTTGCTTTATATCGCTTGTAAAATCTAAAAATAGTAGCAAGTATAGGTAAGATGATAAACATCCGAGTATCAGAATAAAATCTGTAATAAGAAAAATGCATAAAACTCGCGTAGCTATTAGTAACTACTGACTTCATCCTGAGATATTCGCCGTTCCAATTAAGGCTGTAGTAGTCTACTACATTTGATTTTCCATTCTTTTTTTCGAGGAATAGTTCCTCTAATCGTATTTTTGTATTAATTCTTATTATAACTGAAGGCTCTATAATCAATAATGACGAGTACGCATATATTATACTGTCCAGTAATACGCGACGAAACAAAATGACAAATTTCACAAAAACACATAGCATATTAAAAGTATTTTGGTGTTCACAAAAAAAAAACGCATTTAAAAAACTGAAGCGGAAAAATACTCCAGATTTCAGCAATAACATTATGTTTTACGACTATTAATTAAATTAACAGACTAATGTGATGGATAGCAAAATTATTATCACATCAGCCGCATCGTTAAATTTGATTAGCGATTTTCAACATTACATTTAAGCAGTAAAGAATTCATATCACTAAATGATAGAAGTACAATCGTTCGACTAATACACGGTTAAGGACCACGTAGTCGATCTATATAATATACCTAATTATAATTAAAAAAACGCGAAATTGAATCGTAAAAGTACTTTTAATTATTTCTACATATGTATCGTTTTACTTACACCAAACCAGAACATGCTATTACTTCGTCACAGAAATTCGTCTGATTCATCGGAACAATTACATGCCCTGCCACGCTCTTTTTATTATTTGTCATATCCAAGAATTTAAACTACACCGGTAAACCATTTCCGCTAGGAACTAACTTAAGTTGTGAAATCTTTAAGATGTTCCAAATTAAATTATACTTACTATTAGTTTACATAAAGTTATTAGAGTGTGAAGTTGAAAGTCGTTTTAGTTATGCAACTGTTATGCATACAAAGATTTATTACCATTTTACTTTTCTCTCAGGGCGTAGGAAGTTTTTTGTTGGTGAGATGTGTAAACGAGCTCACCCGGGGTAAAATGGTTTGCCGAGTCAATAGACACCACAACGTGAGTGCTATCACCCGGTTTCGCAAATGTGGCTTCCACGGTGAAGGAATAACATCGTGTAATAAAAATCAAACCCGCAAAATTAGAATTTGCGTAATTACTGGTGGTAGGACCTCATGTGAGTACGCAGGGGTAGGTACCACCACCCCGCCTATTTCTGTCGTGAAGCAGTAATGCGTTTCGGCTTGTAGGCTGGGGCAGCCGTTGTAACTATACTGAGACCTTAATGAGTGGAACATTTCCGTTGTAAATGTCTATGGGCTCCAGTAACCACTTAACCCCAGGTGGGCTGTGAGCTCGTCCACCCATATAAGCAATAAAAAAAAGTCAAAGTCGCATTTGTATAAGGGCTGTTCCACCCCTAAAACCACAACTCATGACTGGCTCGCAGCAAAAACAGACAGGACGGACCACAGTTATTTCAATTCTACCTACCCGTGCGTCCCACAACACGCCCAATATTTACGCAAATTGAAAAATTTTGCGGGCCTAGTTTTTAGGACACGATGTTATTTTTTCATCGTGGAAGTGCTTGGTAAACATGTGTTAACTGTATTTTTCATTAAGAAGTGCCTGCCTGCGGAATTCTAACACTGCACAGTCAGATCGCTTGATACGAATACATCTATCAAGTTTAGATCATAATGACATCGACTTTTTTTTCTTACGTGTTCTAGTAACCTCGGGGGTTATTCTCGCGATATTCGCACGATTCTCCGGGCGATAGTGACATTGACAGTGAGCGTTCATGAGTTTGCTTCCGTTCATTTGAATGTTAGAGTTTCTATTTTTTTAGAATTGTGAATAATTTTACGAAGTGGTTTATGTCCAGCTTCATGGATGAAATATAATAAATTGGACAAAATGTAAGATATTATTATAGATATCATGGACAATACGGTCACCGTCCAAGTCGAACCCGTCGCTCGCGACGAAGGGCTCACCGAGCGAATTAACTCATAGATACAGCCCACTGAGTTTCTCGCCGGATCTTCTCAGTGGGTCGCGTTTCCGATCCGGTGGTAGATTCTGCGAAACACTGCTAGGATCAGTGTTAGCATCACTCCGGTTTAAGCCCCGTGAGCTCACCTATTAGTTAAGGTTACGCTGAAATAGCCTCTCAAGGCTATCAGCTTAGGTAGGAAAAAAATGGACAAAAAAACAGACATAATGTGGTTTATCTACATTTCATAAGTTAGTTCATAGTTCATAAGTTCTAGTTAGCTAAGAACTGCGGAGTTATATGAACGAAATAATTAATTATTTTATACAGGTAGTATTAATCTGATACAACAACTGTAAGCGATACAATACGAATTCATACGAAGCGTGAAGTATTGTAATACATAATAATATTATAATGTACATACATAGACATAATCTATGGTCAAAATGGTGTTATATACATATAATGAGAGATTGAGATATTAGGAGCTGGCATTGTTTGTCTACTCGTCATTTCTAAAACAAAAATAAGTTGTTCCGTTAAAACAACCAGTGGCCAATTTAAAATGTAAAATTCGTTAATTTCCATGCCTTATTTTAGGAACCGTTTTTTGTGAAAATTTAGGTATTTTTAGGTGTTGTTGATTATTTCGAAATATGCATATGTGACTTTTGTGGTTCCTAATTCTTATAAAGATAAAATAAAAGTAATTTAAAACAGTTTACACTACAGAAATGATATCAATATTTATTTCTGTGGATTACACACTGTACAGTTTAGGATATATTGTGATTGAGATATTAAGCACGTGTTTCTAGGTGGATATAAACATTTAACAGCTTAGGAGCTTAGATAAGTACTGATAGAAAGTCGGCTGTAACATCATCTATCTATTTATTTACTTAATTTTTTTGTGGTCTGTTAGATTTTTTTTTTATTTTTTTTATTGCTAAGGTGGGTGGACGATCTCACAGCCCACCTGGTGTTAAGTGGTTACTGGAGCCCATAGACATCCACAACGTAAATGCGCCATCCACCTTGAGATACAAGTTCTGAGGTCTCAAGTATAGTTACAACGGCTGCCCCACCCTTCAAACCGAAACGCATTACTGCTTCATGGCAGAAATAGGCAGGGTGGTGGTACCCACCCGGGCGGACTCACAAGAGGTCCTACCACCAGTAATGACGCAAATTATAATTTTGCGGGTTTCATTTTTAGATGAACAAATTCAAAATACTCTTATCGAGATTTCGTGGCCTATTGTAGCTCTTGTTCTCGGTCTAGAGGGGCCGGTCTGAGGGAAATCTACCGTAAATTGATTTATCCCCTTCATCTTAAGATACCGAGAAAGGAGAAGGTTCGATGGATGTTTGCGTAGGTTTGATAGATGTTGGAAATCTTTGGGAATCAAAGACGGGGCGCTTAATGAAGTCGGGCTAATGAGGGATCACTAACGGAAGTATATTATGATTGATAACTTATATTAAAAGAGTGGCTTGATTTAGAACTACTCAGTACAACTAATAGGGAACTTTTCATTCCTATTAGGAACGAAAACAATAGCTTCTATATAATTAGATGACGCTTTGTTTATTGCAAAGAAACTTACTTTATTTCATAGAAAAGCCAAAACTGAGCTAAAAACCGTGTGCAACGAAACACACAGATGGTGGTGTTAGCGATAAAATTAATTATGTCGTTGATTAATTAATCAGCAGATCTGACTATTGGACAGCCTAGCTTGGATCCTGAGTCAGTTTGATAATGATAGATATATAGTCAAAGAAGTTGAAGAAATATCCTACGCGAGGGATGGTGATTGTCAAACGAGATCCTGAGTCAGTTTAATAATGATAGATATATAGTCAAAGAAGTTGAAGAAATATCCTACGCGATGAATGGTGATTGTCAAACGAGATCCTGAGTCAGTTTAATAATGATAGATATATAGTCAAAGAAGTTGAAGAAATATCCTACGCGATGGATGGTGATTGTCAAACGAGATCCTGAGTCAGTTTAATAATTATAGATATATAGTCAAAGAAGTTGAAGAAATATCCTACGCGATAGATGATTATTGTCAAATGAGTGTTGATGTTATAAAATCACTGTAGGAAATTTATATTCTACTGAGAATTTTATTGCACAACGCGCAATGTACCTCAAATTATTATTAAAAGTCAGAACACGCTCGGTCGTTTAACGTTTTGGTTGCGGTAAAGGTTCTCTCGCACCCTGCGCGGGTTATTCCAATTTATCTCATGGCAAATTTTCTTATCTATTGTGTGTTATTACAAAACGGACACGAATTAATTGCACTTGTTTGCGCAAAATGGGCCGACGAACTTATGACCCTAGTGGAGTTAAGCATGAAGGCTGTGCACTCACTTTGACACATGAAGTCGAAGTCCAAGTTTTTTATTTTTTTTTTTTTATTGCTTATTTAGGTGGACGCGCTCACAGTCCTCCTGGTGTTTAGTGGTTACTGGAGCCTATAGACATCTACAACGTAAATGCCGCCACCCACCCTGAGATATGAGTTCTAAGGTCTCAGTATAGTTACAACGGCTGCCTCACCCTTCAAACCGAAACGCATTATTGCTTCACGGCAGAAATAGGCGGGGTAGTGGTACCTACCCATGCGGACTCACAAGAGGTCCTACCGGCAGTAAAGTGGCATATAATACGGCTGTTTTCCAAATTGTAACCAATTATTTTAGATTTAATCGTACCACATTGTCAAGTAATCTTAAAAATAAAATCTTTGGTATCTATTCAATTTTTTTTGTTAAAACACTTACTAAAATTACATCCGATAGATAGCTTTTGGAATAAAGCTATTCTCTTCCAACACCCGTTTGAAATAGAACCGTAATATCTATTATTTCTAAAAGTATCAAGCACACGAGAGGCGCCCTCGATATTAACTCAAATGTGACCTCGTCTCCTAAAATAATATTGGAGCATCAAACAAACTCCAGTGCTTACTTACACAAGAACTTTATAAAGTTACACCTACGACATCGCTGTCAGATCTGAAAGCATTTTTATTTATTGCCACGTGAATGACATGTGCCGACAGTTCGCCTATA
This sequence comes from Bombyx mandarina, assembly GCF_030267445.1. Lineage (NCBI taxonomy): Eukaryota > Metazoa > Arthropoda > Insecta > Lepidoptera > Bombycidae > Bombyx > Bombyx mandarina. The sequence continues at coordinate 4,293,847 of NC_143213.1, forward strand.
TAAAAACCGGGAATATTTGCCTCAAGGTAACATCCCTAAATATTGTAATATTGAATCAGACGGGTTTGATTTAAAAGTTACCACAAAGCGCATTTAATTGGTTAACGTAGTTTTGGGTTAGAAAATGTAACAATTATTTGAGTTGTTTTTGGAAGTTGTTAGGTTTTTTTGAAGTTGTTATATCATAGCTCATGGGCCACTTATTGTTATGTGGTTAGCGAAGCCCATATAAATCACGTGAACGCTGCCACCTACTTTGTATCATGAGGTCGTTATCTCAATCGTATTGTATAACGGCTATCGCACCACTGAAACTGGATCCCATAATTGCTTTGTGGTGGACACGGACAGGACAATGGTACCTGCCCGTGCAGGGTCAAATTATCAGACGCTCTATCACCACTAACTACGCAAAGTTATAAACTGTGCGGGTTTTATCATATTAAATAATGTTATAGTTTCATCGTGAGTCATTCATGATCAGGCATTAAATTAAAAATATTTTGGGCTCACTTGTGGGATGTGAATTTCAGCAAAGTCGGAATTTAGCTTTATTTGTCATTACTTGAGTAGAAGGGGTACTACAGTTATTCAATTAACTAAAGCTTTGATTTTGAGTGATAAAAACGTATGATATCGAAACATAAAAGCGCACATCTTGAGAAAATCCTTTTACGGAAGATTTGACCTACAATCCGTTTACTCTCGGAGCTCAAAGCAACGAATCGAGAAAGCATCAGACGATATCTCATAAAAGGTATGAAACGAAATAAAGTACACTCAAATTATGTCCTCGAGCTCTTGAATAAGAGAAAATTTCAGATTTATTTCACTTACTATCGGTTTTGGAACGAAGTTCCTTATGGGACGACGCGCTAACCTAACCGGGAAAAAACGTCCGTAACGTAATATTTTTTCTATTTAATTTGCTATCAACAGATGTCGCTGCACGTAAATTCAACTATTCCTGAATCACAGTGACGAGATGTTATACAGTTGATAGACGTTCTCGTATTTCTCTTGCTAAATCATACTTACCTGGCGTAGCGGATACCTACCGTGATCATGCAGGTGGTTCCCCCAGGGCGAGGCTGTTCCATTGGCCTGCGGAGTGGTTGACCCTTGCGATTATTTTTATCTTTATCAATAAAAAAATCATAATAAAAAATGTATGCCCGAATAATTATTTTCTTTATTAGTCCATTGAAAAGTTACACTTGGGGCTGCGTTTTTAGAGGACGCAATTTTATTTTTTTTATGTGTTGGGAGGGGGGGTCAGTGTAAAGCTAAAACCAAGTTTGTGGGGTCGCCACCCTTGTCCCACGGCCGCCATCTTGAAAGATAGGGGTTGAAGTGGTTTTTACGATATATCTCTTAAACTATTTATCTGATAAAAAAAATTGTTAACATTTTTTGTTGCAAATTAAATATTCTACAAATATGATTCAGTAACTTTTGGTCGTAAAACTATAAATAAAAAAGTTATAAGCGAAAAGTTCAGAAATTCGAGAAAAACATTTATATTTTTCGATATAACTTTTTTTCTATCATTTTACGAAAAAATTATACCAGACCATTTTTGTACATCGTTTTTTGAGGAACAACTTTTATACGACATTTTTTCATTAAGTCAATAGTCAAGGTTTTACAGCGCTCCAAAGTGAGTACTATTTTTCAGTACTCTTAACTATTATATTATACGTAAGTACTAATAATGTACAATTTACACTGACCCCCCCCCCCTACACATCAAAAAAATAAAACTGCGTCCCCTAAAAAACGCAAAGTAAGGCCTAAAAATGTAACATTTCAATGGACTATATACTTCCAATAGAACTTAAAATTAATATTTTTATAATAATATGGAACTTCGGTGCTATCCGGTGTTCCACGACACCTTTTTTTTTAATTTAACTAGCTTCGAGTTTGGTACTGGTTTTGCGGAATTCGAATTTTATAAGGAATATAATTGTTTTTTTTCGCAATGAAGTAAGCTTTAGCGCATTGCCACACAAGACAGCAATTTAAATGGTGTTTTAATAAAAAGGCAGACTGGGGCCCATACATATAGTATTATTGTTATCTCCAATTGGCGTACGATTTTCTACCACGAAATGTTGCATCAGTGGAAAAGAGTTCTTTGTTTTATAATCTTTGTCAGATGTACATGTCGGCGTTAAGCCAGGGTTTACACACATAAGTTCTTTTACAATGAAAATACAATACTATTCTATAAAACTTTAACATTACTTGTTTACAACAAAAAGCCACGCCTGAGTTATTCAGTGGTTCTTACACAATTAGCCATTTTGTGATTGATGGTTATAGCAACTACAACTACTTTTATACAAACAAATGTAATTACTGCGAAACAATTCACAAAATAATAGCTTAATATTCACAATACATATTTTAATGATTTTTACATGACTGACATTTAATTTATTTTACATGAATTACTTTTAGGTAATATTAACTAACATTGTTATTATCCAGCCTAATAATAGATGGCGCCAACAAAGAACATCATTGCATAACAATTACAATACTTAATTATTACTGTTAATTATAATATAAATTATTATCAATATTTATGCTTTATTCATATTTAATTATTTATACAGTAATTTGTGTTTTTAAACAATAAAATAAACATTAAATATATTCTGAACATTTTCACATCAAAACAGTGTCTGCTGATTATTAAATATGGTAGAATAACAGTTTCATCTTGCTAATAATAAATAAACAATGACATAGAATAAACTAAACTATATAATAATATGTTAATTATTGCCAATAGTGGCGATTGCGCCCATATACATTACGTTGCGAACTAGTAGTACGAGGGCGATACCGTATCCGGTCCTTTAAAAATTGTAATACCTACAGCTAAAATAACAATTTCAATTAAATCACAGAGATACAAGAGAACTGAAAATCCCTCCTCCAGTCGTGTCCCTCATGTCTGAGGGTCGCGATCTCTATCCACGACACAAAATATCTTAAGCATCTTAAGCAACGGCATAAATCACTGCCAGGGTTTACGTGCTCAACTTCATGTGTTTTCCTTTTTTATTACATCAACATAAATGTAGGAGAAATGTTGATTTTCGTCTTTGCCAATATATCGGATTGTTCACAGTCGAATGTAAGTTTTAGAAATAATCTAGAAACAAAATGTTTTTACTCGCGTCATGGGTTGTGTATACCTTCTTCCTTATGAATATACTAATACATAATTACATATTTGACGGTGTTGCATGTTAGGTATCTTTAAATTATCTCATTTAAGAAATAAATTTGCAGAAATTTAAGTGTAAGATTATTGTACATTGTCGTTGTTTTGATCAAACCTAGATAGTTTGCACCTTAATTATATTCACGTCGGTGATAATAGCAGCCACGGTAGGTATGGAAATCATTCCAAAGAAATATCAAAATATCAAAATTCGATATACGATTTATCTTTGTTACAATTTCGTGGTATTAGAGATCAACAAGATAATAAAATAACCCATTTTTCGATCAAATAGCTAAAGAATTTTTATTTTTTTATGGTTTTACTTCATAACAAAATCGGGAGAAGATTCAGATATTTGCCGATCTCAGTGAAATAAGTGTTCTTTTCGTAATATGTCTTCGATATTTTTTTGGGTAAATGTTATAGAGTGATTTTTGGACTATTATGAAGAACATTTACCTCTATTAATATTCTTATAGTATATTTTATGAAGGTACTATTGTATTTCGTAGATTAATTTCGTAGTAACTTTCGGAGACCTAATTATTCTGTTTTCGTAATATTTCTTTATGTGACATGTGTTATCTTTGGAAATATTATTTTCAAGAAAATATTACATAATTTATAATTAGTAAAAAAGTTCAATACACTCGCTTTCGACACCAACAATTAATGAACTCGCATTTTAGTTTAAATATTGATAAGAGAGATGTAACTATTGATTTGTATTTGACATTTCAGAATTGGTAATAGATTTTTAAGTGAAAATATGTCGAAAAAAAAAAGCAGTGTTCAACAAGTTTATTAAAAAAAAACACCAGTATATATCGGGCTTACATTGATACATATATAAATATAACACCGTAACAGTGAAATAGATTTAACAAATTGAAAATGCACTATTGTCACTTCGACTAACAATGTCCTTTGTGCCGTAGAAATATCATCTATGAAAGCCTTAGTGTGGGCACGATACAATGTACTGTGTGCTTTGTGAAATGTACAGTGAACTTCCTTGGAAAATATTATCAGTTTCGTTTGTAGAGAAACTGTTAGCAGCACCTTATACACCTACCTTATCTTATACAGCTCATAGCACCTCTACCTATGCATTTAAAAGAAATTCATTTACGAAAATTATGTCAACATTAAGAACGTCATCTTGTAACAAAGGGTTTTTCAACCGTCATCATTGAACATTGAATGGTTCATGACGAAGTTTTATTGTTTAAAATGCTGAGGATAGTTTAAAAGATCAATTCCGAAGCAAAATCACGCAGGTCATTTTTGTATTTTGTGTATCGTTAATTAATAATGATGCATCATTGTCAATCATGCTGATTAGACTTCGAAAGGAATTGGTTTAAGGAAATGTAAATTTTACTTTAAGCAGTGTTATTCTAATTACGAAAATTATAAATTTTAAAACACGACACGAGAGTAAGACATGTCATTTTTTGGTTTTATTATTATTGCATAAAAAATTTAACATTTAAATTTAATTAAAACGCAACCACTGAAAAATAGAGTCTATTTAAAATTGGTAATTGTCTCTGTAATTTGTTATAAAATATTAAAATTATATATTTTTTTAACATAACCAGATCGTTTCATTGCAAATCGTTTCATTCAAAAACAAAATCGTTATTTTTACTTAATTCCGAGCATTTTCATATTTATCTACCTTTTAAACCTTCTCTGGACTTCCACAAATAATTGAAGACCAAAATTAGCTAAATCGGTCCAGCCGTTCTCGAGTTTTAGCGAGACTAACGAACAGCGTTTCATTTTTATATATATCGATTTCAGGTTTTTCAAGAAACACATTAAAATTATATGGGCCGAAAATGCCACGAAATAACAGTATAACCTGTTTCAAAATGTTCCGCTTTCATGTTTGTGTTTGCGGAAATTCCCATTTTAGCGGAGGCGTTGGTTACTTTTTGGGCGCTAACCCCTTTGACTTCGCTCACATATTTCGGGATGTTTCAACTTTCGGGTTAAAGGTCACTTTTTTTTTTAATTCGCAATTCGCATACGTTGTGTTCGTGCCAAGTGAGCGGTCTTATTGTATCGCATCTTGTATTTCATCTCAGAGAAAATGAATTACTGTGAGACGACGCAGTCAAAACAGATTAACGGGCAAAGATACTTTTAAAATTGTAATAGAAAAAATATTAATTTGTAGTAAAAGATGATTTACACGATGCAAAGGTCGCCTTGTTTTGTTTCTGTTTCGTTTTTAGTGATGTTGACTGAGGTACAACAGCGTCCGGATGCGAATTGAGGTCTGAGTTCGTATCTTTGTTAAAGAAATTTAACATTTGGGTTGTTCTTGTTTGAAATATACATTCATATGCTTCGGGCAGTGGACTGTATTTTGTCTGTTTAGAAAGAAGACCATTTATTTTTCTTCGCACATAATACAACACACATGTTAAGTACGATCAGTGTTGCCACACTAGAAATATTTGAAATGTTATGTTTTTGATTGCCTTAAACAATAAATAAAAATAAATATTCTTTTAAAATAACTATGTAGCTTGTTAGTTCTTTTTTTTTTTTTCGAATTGTTACTCTGAAGTATTACTTTCGTATTTTATTCCGGAGTATTAGGTACTTCGTATTAACGAAGCTAATAGATTAAGTTATGTTTCGATAAATTAATAAAGAACCAAATAAAATTTTAAGGTTAAATGTTTCGTACCTTTTCATAACTATAGAAACATAATTCAAGTTAAGTTTCTGGATACAAATTCTCTATTTAAACAAATTTATAGTAAATGAAAATAAACTTAAGCAGGTATAGCAAAAACTCGCTTTATAAAATGTATAAAAAACATGTATATATCTATTGAAATAAAATCAGACAGTAAAATACCTTATTTCCTCAATCATACGACCGATATTCATTTAATGCGTGTTCGCTTTTTAAACAGAAATAGTACTTAGCTAAGAGGGTCATGGTTACGTCTTGCGGTCATCAACAATGCATACTTGGAGCCTACACTGGCGGACACTTTTAATAACGGAGCTTTAATTACCTACTTTTTGTGAAAATGTATAATCTAGTTACAGTATTTAATTTTAGAATAGAAATGAAGTTCACTCAAATATTTTTGTACACGTCTTAAATACTTGCGTATTAAAATATGAAAACAATTTATTTGCAATTATTTCAGACGAAAGCTAATCTTATAGCCCTCCATCATGTTTGGTTTGCTGTTAATTTGTTAGAGAGTGCGTGCCACTGAGAATTATATCACTGACGCGATTTCATTAGGCTTTATTTTATCGTCTCTTTCCCATAACTTACACAACATTTCGAGGGTCGTTTTTAAATTTGGGGCCAAAAGCGAGTTATTTGATTTCATTCTAATAAACCTTAATGTTACCCTAATTATAAGTAAAGTAAATTTGTTGTCATGACAACAGGCACGTGGTCCTATAATTATATATTCGTAAAGACTGTTATATTAGGAGTTAGACAATAAAAATACCCCAAATCTCATTAGTATAACTGGTTCGAAACTAAAATTTTAACTTGATTGCTATTTTCCAGTAATGCGTGTTGAAATTCGGTAATTATACCTAGTCAGGTCATAAATTCTGTCACACGTTTAATGTAAAATAATTGAAACAAGTTTATTCATTATGTAACCATTCATATACCAAAATGAACTTAACAAAACATAGATTCTTATGACACTAAAGTTTATTCAAAATGACCTCCGTGATTTTGAATACAGGCCTTCAATCTGCGCGGCCAGTCGTCTATCGCAGCACGAACGAGGTCCATGTCAATATCGGCGGCTGCCTTAATCAAGGATGTCTTGAGTGACTCCAAATTGGGATGAGGCTTTGAGCACGCCTTTCCCTCCAAGTGTTGCCATATCTTGTAATCTAACGGATTCAAATCTGGACTGGAGGAGGGCCAGTCTTCGTGCCGGATGAAGTCGATTTCACGCGCCGCCAGCCAGTCTTGTGTGCTCTTCGCTCTATGAGCGGGCGCCGAATCTTGTTGGAATACCCAGTGCCTGTTATTGAACATGGTATGAGAAACAGGTTCCACAAGGTTCGTCAGGACTGTATTTTGATACACAACTGCATTCGTTTTTACACCTTTCTCACAAAAATGTACCTCTGTTAAGCCCCAATAAGAAACTCCCAACCATACCATGAGCGAGGATGGAAAATGACCTCGTTGGACACGCGGAATACGGTTTCTCGCTTCGTCACTACTGTGTGCGTACACCTTATCATTTTGTTTGTTGTAGCTCTCTTCTACGGTAAAAATTTTTTCATCCGAAAAAAGAATTTCCCGATATTTTTTTCCCGCGTACCGCTTGAGCAAAGCGTGGCATATCTTCAGTCTCAGGTCCATTAGACGAGCATTCAAACGACGTCCTGTTTTTCTTCGATATGCCCGAAGCCCTAAGTCTTCATTTAACACCCTTTTCACCGTGGTTCTGCTTAACCCCATCTGAAGGGCCAACAGTTTCTGCTTACGTTTGGGATTTCTTTGAATTCGCGCCTTCACAGCTTTTATGACTGCTGGAGTCCTAACAGACTGAGGGCGACCACTTCTTGACCTGTCATCTACACTAGAGTCTTCATTGTATCGTTTGATGGTACGATAAACGAATCTTTTGGTTATATTCAAATTTTTCAGTATGTTAAAAATTTGAATTGGCGCGTAACCGCAACGATGCAACGCAATAACTGCAACACGGTCTTCTTTAAGCGTCCACTCCATATTTAAAAATGAGTAAAATTCTAAAAAGTATACATTTTTATTTTCATGAACAATTCGAAATTCGAATTCAATAAACTTTTTTGTGGCCAGCATTCTAAAAGAAAAGTTTTTACTGTGTGACAATACTTATGACCTGACTAGTTATATATTATTTAATCAGTATGTAAGACAATAATAAAGGAAAACTAACTGGATATTTTATTAAAAACAAAAGATGTACGATTTCTAAGCTTTTTAAAAAAGTTCCTATTTAAATTATCATCCGTGTTGGCGTTATCAAATGCGTAAAATGAAAAATATAAATGAATATTATCAATAAATGAGTGATTGACTTGATTGTGATGAATAATTTTTTATTATGAACATGCTTAAATACAAAAAAGTTTAAATTCATGAAATCGTTACTTTTTTGGCCGCAAAATTGAAAACGGCCCTCGATTGAAGTTTTCGTAAAATAGCGCAAAGTAAACCATCTACAAATGAAAAAGACTTTGTCAATAGAAGACCTGTGTCATGACTATTTAGATCTAGTCAGGTTTTCGTAGTTGAATTTAGATTTATACCTCATCCTGACAGTGGAAAGATGCCCTTTTCAACCGTTGTAGAACCCTTACTGTATTTGCATATAACAAATACCAATTTACAGGTACATATATGTAAGGATGGGTAACAATTGTAATTTTTTTTTTTATTACCCTTGTAGGCAGACGAGCATACGGCCCACCTGATGGTGAGTGGTTACCGTCGCCCATGGACTTCAGTAATGTCAGGGGCAGAGCCAAGCCGCTGCCTACCGCAAAATCTACTACAATTAAATCTACTACATCTACTACTACTACTACTAAACTGTTACTAAAATATATGCACTCAAATTATACTAACTATAAAACTAATAAAATGCCACTTCAGTTCACAAAAAAAAGTATGTAAATAAACAAGTAATACTCGATATCCAATAGCATTCACATGTTATTCATGGTGGTTGCAAGCGCTGAATATGTAGGTTTGTACCGGATATTGCCTTCGATGGATTGCAATCATACAGCCACACGCTACCATGCTTACATTCAGACACTAAAATAGACAGAATTGTCGCTGCTACCATGCTTACAATCAAACACTAAAATAGACAGAATTGTTAGGGGATCAAGAGATTGCGATTTGCAAAATGATACGCGTGATTATGATAATACTATTTTAATCAAATATATCATAGTGATTAAAAACACTTTTTATTTTATTATTGCTTAGATGGGTGGACGAGCTCAAAGACACCTGGTGTTAAGTGGTTACGGAGCCCATATACGTCTACGACGTAAATGCGACACCCACCTTGAGATGTAAGTTCTAAGGTCACAAATATAGTTACAACGGCTGCCCCATCCTTCAAACCGAAACGCATTACTGCTTCACGGCAGAAATAGGCAGAGAGGTTGTACCTACCCGCGCGAATTCATACAAGGTCCTACTACCAGTAAACTTTTACGATTAAATGTCGCGTTTTTTAATATAATGATATATAATGGATAAAAACGATATGAAGGTACGGGTACTATAAGAATTGATTTTTAGGCCACAATTAAGCTTCTATCTGATGTCATTTAATTATTATAGGTTCAGATTGAACTTGTTCATAACAAAAGAAAAGATATGAAATAATATGCACAAGATTATTATCGAAATATTATTTTTACGACAAACAAAAGAAAGTGTGCATTTTCTTTGTTATTTCTTAGTCAAAGCAATCAAGCGCTTCTTCATAACAAAAAAAAATCGATGAGTTCGTCTTTCAAATTACAGAATAACATTTGAAATGAATAAAGCAATGAGATTGAGAATATATATTATGTGGGTTAATAAAAATGACTTTGATTATTCGGGACGATGGAATGAAATGTTATCCTTAGGGAAACAGATTGTTTTTTTTGTTTTTTGTTTTCCTACCCACAAAAATTGATGGTCAATTTATATTGAGAAAACTTATTAATGCACTAAACGGGTGGAAGAGGTTTACTTTATCCATCGTTAAGTTGTTACCAGAGCTCAAAGTCCTCATAACATGGTTTAAGCTACTCAACTGAGAGAAACATGAGGTTGAATATACTACTAAAGCTAAAATCGTTTGGAACCTCTGGGTCTGCGGAGGGATTTCGGTTCCCTCTGTATTTTGTACCGTATGTTCAATGGGGAGTGCTCTGAGGAATTATTTCAGATGGTACCTTCATCTCGTTTTTACCATCGCACCGCCCGCCACCGGAGTAGAGTTCACCCATACAACCTAGAGCCACTGCGATCATCCACAGTGCGTTTCCAGAGGTCTTTTTTACCACGTACCATCCGGCTATGGAATGAGCTCCCCTCCACGGTGTTTCCCGAGCGCTATGACATGTCCTTCTTCAAACGAGGCTTGTGGAGAGTATTAAGCGGTAGGCAGCGGCTTGGCTCTGCCCCTGGCATTGCTGAAGTCCATGGGTGACGGTGACCACTCACCATCAGGTGGGCCGTATGCTCGTCTGCCAACAAGGGCAATAAAAAAAAAGGTTTACTGTTTAGCCAGTTTCTCAAGCTTCAAGTCGGAGCAAATAAGCGCTTCGTGCTATCTTTTCCCATAACTGAGGTTGGTTCACTATGTGAGTATACATAAATATATGTAGTTTTATTACCTCACAGCTGGGCGCTCTAGCCTGGAGTCTTCGGCGAAATAAAAAGCATTAAATGTAAAGTTTTGTAAAAAAAAACATAATGCAAACAGAATTGTGGTAGTTTTCTAAAATCTTGCGGATTTGTTTCACAGGCATCAAAAACACTGTACGTAACTTACTTTTCGCGGTTAGAGTTTTATCTCCGTCCTTAAATTACACGAATTGTTATAAAATTGCCATCAAGGGTCTTTAAGCCCTTATCTAAGCACCTAAGGAGCAATTCGTATTGATTTACAGTCGGCGTTGAGCCTTTACAGATCTCTTGGGGCACGAATAACACCTATCGAGGCAATGAGCTAGCACCTAGCACATTCGAAGGAGATTTATTGTAGCTTTTGTTCGAAATGAAATTTAGTAAATGTCGAATGCTGAAAATCTTTTTAAAGTTTGGTGGGTCCTGAATGGGGCGAGATTGACTTAATTGATTAATTAATTCAATTAGTAAGTTTAGAAACATTTTTAAATAAAGCCACCTATAGAATCCAGAGAGTCCGTTATTCAAAATTAAAACTAAAACCTTTTCTGTGCGCCACGGCGAAAAAATAAAATGGTAAGTTTTATACTATGCACGTTTTTCGCCTCGCTATCGTACGCTTTGAATATCCGAGAGTGAAATATCCGATAGTGGTGCTAGCGACACTTCCGGCGACCGAGCCTCGATATGAACAATGAAAAGGAGTTCCTTTGTCTTTGTCAAAATTTATTTCGATACCACGGCTTAAGCAGGTACAGACTCACCATAACATTGACGTCAAAGTTATTGACGGCATGCGCGATATCAGTCTGTGCTATTCGCAATCAGGTAGGCCATGACCACTACCTAGAACCATAAAAAGTTTAGGATCGTTTTTTCGGATGTATCTTTTCATTTGTGGTATCTCGTTATTCGTGGTCCGGAGACATATGTATATTAGAATAAATAAAATTGTCAAACAGTAAATAAACACTAAAGGTCTCAAATATATTGTATAACTAGCGACCCGCCCTCGCTTCGCTTCGGAAACATTAAAACACACATGAAACCAAAAAAAAAAAATTTAATTTTTTTTTTAAAAAGTAGCCTATGTTCATCAGGGACAATGTCGGCTTCTAATGGAAAAATAATTTTTCAAATCGGTCCAGTAGTTTCGGAGCCTATTCGAAACAAACAAACAAATCTTTCCTCTTTATAATATTAGTATAGATATAGATACGAACCAAAGCAACCTAAATTGATTAGTACAACATTAATGTAAATCACTGTATCTTGTTATATCGACACTGCTGTGTTGCCAAGACACGAATAATATTTCATTGTCAACCCGAATACGTCAAATAACTTTACCGAATTGGTTCTTGTGGGGTATAATTTATAACGTGTTCCCCATTACGGTTAACCCTAAGGCGACAGGTGTCAGTAGGGGTCAGGGTTAGTGCTGTCAATAGCAGGATGTATTCGACCTACTGGATTTATCTTGAACCTTTGTTCTTTAAGCACGCTTATTGTATCATAGAATTAAGGTTTGTGCAATACTTATTCAAAATTAACTGTGAAGAAAACGATTTAAGTACTTTGAGTTTATTTAAGTTTCTTCTATACCGAGGCTCGTGACCACTTCCTCGAAACAAGGGTCTATTCCGGATACTCCGATACTCCACTGTTAGAAAAATCTATAATTTTGTAGAAGTCGTCGTGGCTAACGGATAAGACGTCCGGTGCATTCGTGTTGAGCGATGCACCGGTGTTCGAATCCCGCAGGCGGGTACCAATTTTTCTAATGAAATATGTACTCAACAAATGTTCACGATTGATTTCCACGGTGAAGGAATAATATCGTGTAATAAAAATGAAACCCGCAAAATTATAATTTGCGTAATTACTGGTGGTAGGACCTCTTGTGAGTCCGCACGGGTAGGTACCACCACCCTGCCTATTTCTGCCGTGAAGCAGTAATGCGTTTCGGTTTGAAGGGTGGGGCAGCCGTTGTAACTATAATTGAGACCTTAGAACTTATATCTCAAGGTGGGTGGCGCATTTACGTTGTAGATGTCTATGGGCTCCAGTAACCACTTAACACCAGGTGGGCTGTGAGCTCGTCCACTCATAAAAGCAATAAAAAAATAAAAAAAATATTTACCCCGGTGCCCGATGAAGCAAAACGTTATTTTTCGTTAGAGATTTTATAGTTAAGAGTGACTGAGAAATCTGAAGATATCTGTAACTTATCCTATCTAGATTGAACTAATCAATACCTGAGAGTGTTTGTCAAGTAACGTTCTCTGCTTAATCATTGCCTAACTGATGAGATTCGTGACTAGATAAAATTATAATTTACTTGTTGGATAACTTTTATCCCCCGTTTAAAAAAAAACTGTGTAAATTGGGTTCTGAGATTTTCATTTTTTTCGTAATATAAATGAAGTAGCCATGCCGCAGTTTGAAATTATAAATGTATACATACTCACGTTAGTTTCCGTTCTGTTTTTGTTATGTATTTGCTAATAAAAATAAGTACAGATTATTAAGATATTTATCTATAGGGTATTTTGATCGTCATTCGAAAATACATACAAAACTCTCGCTCAGCTTTAGATATTTGTGTATCATCGTGATGGAAAAATAAGGATAATGGTTTTCATCATATCGTTCAATTCTTTTCTATCTGATTCTATTTTATTGTAGTTATTTAGATCTGTATTGTTTGTTTACTCCGAGTGTGCAGACACTTATGTAGTGCAATGTATGTTTACAATGCGATACAATGTAATGTTTGAGGGGAAGTGATGTTTCTAAATATACAGGGGAATATGGGAACGCAGTGAAAATTTAATAGTAGCGATAAGATGGCGGCATCGACTCCGCAAGCTTTAAAGTTAGGAGAAAGAGCTGCGTTTAACAACTTTATGTTTGCGCGTGTTCATATTCTATGATTTAAATATTAAATAAGGTGAAGTATATTTTTATTCAATGTATGCTGGTGCTAATAATTTTATTTAGTGCTTTGTTGTTGGGTATCAGTGGATATACAATGGATCCTTATATATGAGTATATACCCTTCTAGATACTACTTTGTCTAGCAAGAACCGGGAAAAAAATTAACAATACACAAAATGTTAGTTATTCATCCAAATTTGTTTTATCAACTTCAAAGTATACTCCTTCAGAAACGATACACTTACGCTAAAGAATAATCCTATTATGAAAATATTTTTTTTATACTTTTTCCTGAATGTAGGTTTTTTTTTCGGCCCGTATTTTCCTTTATGGCCTCTACCGAATTAAAACGGGTGCCATGAAGTGGTAATGGAGTTTAGGAAAAAGAAAGAAGTCGGCTGAAGCCATATTTGGATGGTATTTGTTGAGTTTTCGGTCAAAAATTTGTTCACAATAATTGCCTTGCGAAGGGTTGTGCGAGGATGCATTATCGTGGTGCAAAATCCAAGATTTTATTTATTTATTTATTGCTTAGATGGGTGAACGAGCTCACAGCCTACCTGGTGTTAAGTGGTTACTGGAGCCCATAGACATCTACAACGTAAATACGCCACCCACCTTGAGATATAAGTTCTATCTCAATATAGTTACAACGGCTGCCCTACCCTTCAGACCGAAACGCATTACTGCTTCACGGTAGAAATAGGTAAGGCGGTGGTACCTACCCACGTGGACTCACAAGAGGTCCTACCACCAAGTATTTTATTTCCACAAATTTGTATTTTTTAGTCGAATTTGTTTCTTTAAATGCCGCGAGTGCATAATTTGGCGAATAGTCAAAGAAAACAGTCGACATGATTTTGACTTTTGATCGACTTTGGCGTGGTATTTTCGGGTTTTGATTTAGTTGGAAGGCGCCACTACAGCGCTTATTGGCTATTTTACATGTTAAGCCCGTAAACCCACATCTCGTCAACAGTAACAACGAGTTTCGATCGATTTTTAACGCTTTCTACATCTATGAGTAGTGCATGTGCTTTTGATACAGTCAACTCACCGTAAGCCTTCTATAACATGTTCAGTAACTCCAAACACGAAATTTCATTGGCGATACATAATTAAAGACAAACTCTTTGTTCGATGTTTTTCTCCATTATAAAATTCGGAATACACTCTAGATATGATATATATGTATAACTAAAATAGCACTGTATTTAATCTAAATATCAGATGCAAATCAAAGTTCGCGCCAAAATGAAAACAGTTGTGCCAATATAACAACAACAACAAAAAAAGCTGAGTTTGAAACCTTAAACAAATCATACATTTCTCATAATTTTTGATTGAATGTATATCCGCTTGTGTATTCTTTTTTCTGAAGTACCTTTGTACACAATGTGAAGTGTTGGTATGTTTTTTTGTTCTAAGACATTTGTACGTAATATGAAGCGTTGTTATGTTTGTGTTTAAATCACAAGCACTTTTGTAAGTAAAATGAATATACGAACAAATTCTTTCTAAATCTTCAAATACAAAACAACAAAAAACCGATGTAAGAGAAACAATTTTAAAGAGTTTCATTTTGCAACAAAAAAAAGTAATTTAATTTACTAGCAAAATGGAAACTAGAATTGCGTATAGAATTACTTAATCCACGAGTAATTTAAATCTAGATTATTTCATTCAAAGGGCTTACCATCAAAGCGATACGAATTGATTGGATTACTGTATTATTCTAAGTAAATTATTTATCTCATGTTCAGAGTTTTTCTACGAATCAAAGCTTGTAATACTTGCTTGAATATGTTCACATTGCTGTTCCGACCGTATTTCGACCGTTGATTTCACGACGGCACCTATAATCCAAATTTCTTCCTCAATCCTCAATCCATGCTATCAGTTAAAGCTCCGAGAGAAACTACGCTTACCTCAAGATAAAAGCTGAAACAAACCAAATAGCGGCAAAAATAAAACACGCTAATATTTACTTCGGTTTATTTATTTATTTATAACTTTATATACTAGACAGTATAAAGGCGGACTTAATGCCCTAGGCATTCTCTGACAGTCTACCTTAGGGGGTGCAGAGAGAACCTTGGTAGATGTAGTGTGAAGGTGATATTACTTAAACATATGTGTATATATGGCATACATAATATTTATAGATACAAATACTCGTACTGAAGTAAATACATATACATAAATATATACATATAAAAATATATATAAATAAATATAATCAATTAGATGACTCTGCTAACTCTCTGAGAAAGTTAGCAGAGTTTTTCACAGCTTGTATTATTATCTGCTTATATATTCTCGAGCGTATCAAAAATTCAAATGGAATCCAGCCTCGAAGAGAGTCACTAAGCATAAGACAAAAGCAGCTACTATTAACTGACAATTCGGTATACTCTGCTCAAACTTTTAATTACCCTAATGAACCCCTTTTAATGAATACTAACCCAGCAGCAGACTGGCCTGTTAATAATTATTGCGACTCGAACTGCTTCCTTATTAATGGAAATAAGGAGTTCTGAAGTCAGGTTAACTTGTAAATGTCTCGTCCGCCCAATCATTAAACTGAGTTCAGGTGAATGGTTAATTAAGTTCACACGTGTAGCGTGCGGCGTCTGTTAATTTGTCTTGTTAAGTAAAAAGGGGTAAAGGTATTTTATTGACCTAGTTGATGTTAGACACAAAGCTGATCACTGGAAATCAAATTAAAATTGTGCTATTCGCTAAAGATTTCGCTAAAGATAAAATTTGTTCTAATGAAATACTGATCGATAGAAATGGAAATAACTATTTACGTTGCGGATTCAAAGATACACTATCTTTCCAATGTATGGAATAACACGGCAAAAGATGAGCAGCGTTCGGTAAGATGCGTAGAATCTTTTCCCGAATCCTCATCCCAAATACCTTTATGTCGCAAGGCGGAAGTCCAGTGTGTATTGCCAGTGATGACATATGACACTGAGACATGGTCGTTAATAAGGGCCTTATCAGAAGGCTCAAAATTCCGGCGACATGGATTCACGAATGGGAAGATTCGCAGGAGAACCATGAAAAAAACGACATTGCCCAAAGGATTGCGAGGTTGAAGTGGCAGTGGACAGAGCACATTACTCGTAAAATAGATTGCCGCTGGAGTCAAAAAGTTTTTGGTTGGCGACTGCGCACCGAAAGCACAGCGAGGCGACGATAGAAACTACTCTAGCGGATTTAATTAAAATGAAAATATACACCATCTAAATCTAAATAACAATATCAAAGAAGCAACTGGCCGTTAAGGTTTGGTTTTCATATTCATTTAATAAAATCAAAAGAAACGAAAGGAGGCCATTAAAAAAATATAAAAATTAGTTCTACGCTACATAACAGCCAGTAATACGAAAATGAGTTTTGAAGCGCCTAAGGGCCGGCGTCACCAAACTTTGATAAGCTTACATTTGATTTAAATTCATAGCTTTTCTGATGGTGTTTGGATATCTTACTTTGATGTTACATTTATGTTTTCTCTAATGTTTCTGAGAGTAAAGTATAATTTTGTAAGAAATAGCTCCGAATAATAAGGTAATGGATATTAATCCTATTGCACTGGATTGACCCCAGAAAGTAATTTACGGTCTATCTAGTGCTAAATGGTTTCCGGAGATCATGGACATGCACAACAAAATCCACCGCCTATTTAAGACATAATAAGGTTAAAGTCTTAATTGTAGCACTGGAAATTTCTGTAGCACTGAAATAAATACGATATATAATTCTAATAATGATGAAAATGATATTCTAACTCTTATCTAAATTACAAATTTGCCAAAGCATTTAACACATGGTTGCCAAGTTCTTGTTTTCTTACGCGTAAAATACGAAAGAATATTGAAACAAAGTCTACAATGAAATGATTTATTCATAACTCGATCACGCCTGGTCTTGGCTGCCCTTTGCTGTCAAAGGCACTGACTGCCCGTACCTATTTTTTTTCTTATTTGTAATACATCAGACACACCTGTTTATTTTTGTTGCGTAATTTAACGTGAAATGACATTCTCATCATTTATTTATGCATTAATCTTTTAAGGTCTTCAAAGGTCGTTCTATCTTTGGAAACTCTACACAAGAAAATATTTTTCACGTTATTTAAAAGCAAAGAAACACTTATAGAATAAGTAAATAAGTATAGTGTCGTTTCTATATTTTTATTTAGATACGAAAAACCTGAAAATATACTAAAAATATGTTTTACTTCTATATTAATTATTTACAGCTGTTGTGTAACGTTAACTCTGTTAATGATTGACTTGTGAAATAGAAGACTAAATAAAAATTTGGTTAGTAGTTTGGAGATCCGATTTTGGAAACAAGCTTTTGTCTATTTCTTTATTTCAGTATTGGTATTTCAAAAGTTAGAGTATCTTCCTGATTAGCTTTGCAGTGAGGCGCTGCCTGTAGGGCTTAATTTTTCCTCTGTTTAGATCTTTGTTTGGGATTAATTACAATTAGACAAGGGAATAACGATTAGAGTCAGTTTTAAGATTAAATATATCTTTTGGAAATTTGAGGATTCATTGAGTTAGGGTAGCTACAAAATATTTTCGATTAAGAGCTTTTTGCAGTATGGCTTAGTAGACCCATATAGGCGGGATGACGTACCAGTATCTTTTGATTTATAAACTTATTTTAAGACGCTTTAACGAGATTCACCAATATCTATCCATTTTTCTACGTAACGAAATCATTCAATGTGATTTGCAAAACGTAACATGATCGGACAATAAGTTCGATAAAATTGTTAATTTGCACACGTATCAAGAACCGGTGATAATCTAGTTATGGCTTAATATCCCGATCATGGCAAAAATATTGTTTAAAGTTTAAATTCAGCTTTGATATTAAACTGTTTTTTTTTTAGATTTTTTTCTATATGTATATAAATTATAATCAACAGCAATAAATACATTACAAAATTAGTTTATCCTGTCACTGTCAACCGAAGGATATTAGCTAGGAAAGACTTAGTATAAATTAGAAACTTTATATAAGTAGCCGAGATAGATGGGACTTTAAGATCAGTAGATATTTATTATTCACGTTACTGAATAAACAACGAGATTGTGACTACAAAGTTTGTGTTGATATTACAAGATTTGTAATTATTTCGTTAAAAATAATATCGTTGCGGACGAGGAGGATGGAAAAGTTGTTTGCTTATCCAATAAAATAAGAGTGTTTACTTGTTTGTTTTGGAACGAAGTTCCTTATGGGACGATGCGGAGGGGTACCTTAACCGGAGAAAAACGTCCGTAACGTAAGATTTTTATTAGTAATGCACATAGTGTACGACTTAACTTTGTAATAACGTACAAATTAGTAACGCACACAGTGTACGACTTAACTTTGTAATAACGTACAAAAAAGAATATATTTTTTTATCACTCATTTACCACGATCTCAGAGCGTTCGTTTACGCAATACACTAACTCTTATGCAAACAACCGTGAATGAAGTGTACCCCAATAAGTTCGCACGTTACCGAATGTCCGTGGGTTGTTGCGGAACCTCCAGTTTTCTTTTCTTTATACCTCGAATAGAGCTTTAAATTAATATTTTTATAATAAGGAATTTTGTTCCTATCCGGTGTCCCACGACACCACCCACCTTTTTAAAATATTTCTGATTTCTACGTTGTTAGTGGGTACTTTGATCTCTAGTCGGATTTTTGGTAGAGATCAAAGTTTAGTTTTCAGTTCGATGTTACTGGAGTTTCACAGCATGCATACCTCCAAATGGCGTTCGGTATTTTAAATGGTAATGGTTGACAACTATTACAATATAAAAAAGAAAAACCGTATTTGCTACGAACGCTTCGAGTTTGTCGTGGCGTGACGTTAAGAACCTACTTGTCTCAAGTGACGTGGCTACACGGGTGTTCAAATCCCGCGGGCAGGTTTTTCTATGGAAATACTTATTTGGCATTGTATTCACTAATGACTTTCTGCAATTCAAATAACAACATTAGGACATGTATGGGCTGCGATAACTACTTGACACCAAGTGGACTGTGATTTACGAAAAACAAATAAAAATAAATGACAAAATATCCAGTGATAGTTCTGATTCTGTTATAATAATATATTATAGTCAAAGTGACTGCACAATGTAATCGGAAATGTCCAAATTCTAATCATAAATACTCGATTCATTCAGATTCTATATTGAAGTTTGGTTAACATTGTGAATATCGGTCGCCACATTTTGAATCGATCTCGTCGCGAAACCACGAAATATGTAAATTGCTTTAAAAATGACTTTGAAACAGCGTGCCCTGTGGACTTTATTTATTTGTACTTGTTCTGCAGTAGCTGGAGAATGATTTTCTTAATTGGGGAATGTATTTTTTTGTTGTTGTTGATTCGTTGTTACCTTTGCTTTATGTCAGCCCGAATTCTTGTGATACACAGAGAATGAATGTTTCGGTTATAATCCTAAGAGTGATATTGGACGTTGCACTTTTGTTTTAATTCAGCGTCTATTGAATTTTAGCATCCCTAAAAATTAACACTGAATCATAAATTCAGTAAATTACATGAATACTGGTTTTTTTTTTCATATTAGAAATAAAAGGTAATAGATAAATGTTTCAATATTTTTTTATTTAAGAGTTAGGTTTTTTTTTGTGGATTAAATGGATGGACGGGCTCACAGCCCACCTGGTGTTAAGTGGTTACTGGAGCCCATAGACATCTACGACGTAAACGAGCCACCCACCTTGAGATATAAGTACTAAGGTCTCAGTATAGTTACAACGGCTGCCCCACCCTTCAAACCGAAACACATTACTGCTTCACGGCAGAAATAGGCAGGGCGGTGGTACCTAACCGCGTGAACTCACAAGAGGTCCTATCACCAGTAACGAAACCAGTAACCTGGTCAACGAAAAATACAATTTTTATTACTAACAAATAAAATCATGCCTCGTTTTGCTCCTGTTTGTTAAAGCTCCTAGTACGCCATCTGTCTTGTATTATGTTATAGTATTATGTATCAGAAATGTTTCCTGAAGATCTAATAATAGCTGTACAAAGCTTAAGATTAATCAAGAAGAACAATGTTTGAAGGGATAAAACAAACAAGGTTTTTCGAGTTGCCATGTAAACATAATTAATTTTTCGTTCAGAAGTTAGGTGGGAACCATTTAAAATAAAAAAGCCATGTACAATAGCGTGCTCTATCTCACATCACGAGGTGAATCCAATTATTTTGAAATTAAAGTTGTTTTTTAGGATCGCGTTTATCATCTTTCCAATTTTGAATATGGTTATTATCATTTTAAAATGTTTTAATGCAATGATGAACTTACGTTACTGACACCAAAGATTTTAGTAAGACAAGTACCATCTGAGTTTGCTTATTATTTTATTTACCATACAATGTTTATATTATTTCTACAAACGTCGTAGTCTCAACAACAACAGGTCCTCCGGCTTATTCGCATCTAGCGATAGGTATTTCATCCACTTCTGCAACAAAAATAAAATGTTTCTTGTGTTTGCTTTCAAGTTTTATCCGCGTCTTCTGTATTTTTTTTAAATTTTTTTTATTGCTCAGATGGATGGACGAGCTCTCAGCCCACCTGGTGTTAAGTGGTTACTGGAGCCCATAGACATCTATGACGTAAATGTGCTACCCACCTTGAGATGTAAGTTCTAAGGTCTCAGTATAGTTACAACGGCTGCCCCACCCTTCAAAACGAAACGCATTACTGTTTCAGGGCAGAAATGGGCAGGGTGGTGGTACCTACACGTGCGGACTCACTAGAGGTCCTACCACCAGTAATTACGCAAATTATTATAAATAATAAGTAATAAAAGTATAAGTAATTATTATAAGTATTCACTTCTATTTCCATTTTATAAGGAATCAATGTCCAAAGTGCCATTAATTTGTTCCTAAGCTCGAAGCGTTAACCATGGGACTGACATCACCGTGGCAGTTCAATTAGAGGGCAGAAGGCATCAATCACGTCTGCGCGTATGCTCCCGACCGAATCTATCACTCAAACACATTCGATAGTGACTTTACAATTTAGTTCTTATAAACGAGGAAATACAACACACATTTTCTATAACCGATTGATTGAAAGAATCAGTGTGTTCGGATATTTAAATCGATGAATTTACCAAAATCATTGTCACTTAGTGCGAAGAAGCAAGCGTCACTACAAATAAAAAGTTACCGTCCACAGCCGGCAAGTTTTAATAAGATCACTCTCCAAGGGCTACTGGACTCGATGGAGCAATTTGGAAATAATTACTAAAACAAAGCTGTTTTGTCTTTGTGCTGATTGAATTTTTCCGCTTTTGAATTTGATAAACGATAAATTTTGCGTTTCGAAATAATAAACGGTCTTAATAAAAATGGGAAATTTGAATCGTTTTATATAATATTTTTATTATTATTTCTTAGATGGGTGGACGAGCTCACAGCCCACCTGGTGTTAAGTGGTTACCGGAGTCCATAGACATCTACAACGTAAATGCGCCTTGAGATATAAGTTCTAAGGTCTCAGTATAGTTACAACAGCTGTGATATTAATTTATTTACTTATTGAATAGATGGTTGGAGAAGCTTACAGCCCACCTGGTGTTAAGTAGTTACCGGAACCCATAGATATCGACAACGTAAAGGCCGCCATCCACCTTGAGATATAAGTTCTAAGGTGTCAGTATAGTTACAACGGCTGCCTTTCAAGCCGAAACGCACTAATTACTGTTTCATGGCGGAAATAGACAGGGCGGTGGTACCTACCCGTACGGACTCACAAGAGGTCCTACCACCAGTAATAAAAGCGCAGATGAGAATATTGTTATAAAACGTATTACTTAGACATATTTGCGGTTGCTATCAAAGTTTTGCCTATTTCTGCTGCAAGTCCTGGATTCCCGTTTAAAGATAAATATTTCGGACATTGTTATGCAATGGAATCCTCGATCTGAAGTTAATATTCACATTGACGTGTCTAGTAGAAATTTGGTGTTTTTTTTTTTATTGCCCTTGTAGGCAGACGAGCATACGGCCCACCTGATGGTGAGTGGTTACCGTCGCCCATGGACTTCAGCAATGCCAGGGGCAGAGCCAAGCCACTGCCTACCGCTTAATACTCTCCACAAGCCTCGTTTGAAGAAGGACATGTCATAGCGCTCGGGAAACACCGTGGAGGGGCTCATTCCAAAGCCGGATGGTACGTGGCAAAAAAGACCTCTGGAAACGCACTGTGGTTGACCGCAGTGGCTCCAGGTAGTATGGATGAACTCTACTCCGGTGACGGGTGGCGCGATCGTAAAAACGAGATGCCGGTATCATCTCGAACAATTCCTCAGAGCAATGTTGGATCAATTTCATATTCTCGGCGTACGGATAGTAAAACAAACTATTGACTGTGTGTGTATCTCGAACCATTTTTTCGGCCACCGGGTCACGGGTTCATGAAGCTATAAATTACGAGCACAGCTATCACAATAAAGTTTTACGAGCTCGTATCCTGCTCCGGTCATAACTTTAAACGTCCACGTGTTTTGTAAAATTGCGATTTTGTCATTTATGAGTGTGTGTGTTGTTAAATCGCGATTGAGTGAAATAAATTAGGGTGCTTCGGTTATTAAAAAAATTCAAATCGTCTGCGAATCTAAAACAAATAGATTTCCGATTTATTTTTTATTTACAAATAATACTTTTTGAGTTAAATTTTGATATTAAAAACCTTAGTTTTCCTTGATGACTCTCCTATAGAGGATTATCATTATCATCATAATATATTAAATGACATAAAAAGTTTTCTAACGGAGATATGTCTCCTCGAAGGTTTGTGACAAAGATCGGTTTTGCGCTGATTTCATTCAATGGACTCTTCAGTTTACCCATAGAGATAACTAAGTTTCTTGCCGGTTTTTCTCAATGGGTCGCGATTCCGATCTAGATGGTAGATTCAGCGAAGCACTGCTGTTGCTAGGGCAGTAAACTCTCTCAGAAAAGCTCCATCAGTTCGCCAACCAGTTATTATGAAGTCAGAATAGGCCTTTGAGGCTTCTGGCACATAGGCAAAAACACCTCAGTTCGTCGGTCTACCTTGTACTATCTATATTATAATAGGTTTTATATGGCGTACTCATACTGAGTCTATGTGTGTCCTCTGTTACAGGCGAACAGTTGTAGTATTTAATAAAAATAGTATAGATGATGACCGAGCTTTGCTCGTTTTTTTTTTGATAACGCCATCTTGTTGTGTCTTTAAAGCGGTTAGTTGCCCTCAATTAAGAAAAATAGTATTATTATTCGCCAATAGATGTTGGGAAGAGTTGATTATTGAAAACACAAATAAAACAAGATTTTCTGAAAATAAATCGTAGCTAGGTCGATTTATCGCCCCCGAAATCCCCTGTATACTAAATTATATGAAAATCGTTGAAGCCGTTTCCGAGATTCAGATTATATATATACAAGAATTACTCGTTTAAAGGCACAAGATAATTTAACTATATTAAAAATTTAAAAATATTCTATGAAGGCAAAACTTAATTTAGCTTTCGATTATAGAGTTCGAATTTTAACGCGAACAAAGTCACAATCAAACATTAATGAAAATGACACAATGGAAACAAATTTTGCAACAACGCAATTTGCAATTTACATAGAAAGCATATTGTTGCTATGAGTGTGTAACAATTTTAGCGTTGTTGTGATTTAAATCCAAGTATGTCGTGAGCTTATTGTCTGAATACTCCAATAATAAAAGAAATGGCCAAAAATAAAATTTACACACATTTTGACGACTCGGATAATTAATGTGAATTTTCGTATTAGTTTCGTGTGCTAGTGTGGAACAATGAAGTTGATATTTTGAATTAAATGTTTCGGTCATTATAAATGATCAATGTACTTAATACGTGGTGTGCAGAGAAATCTGTGACGATAAAAGACAGAAAAATCTTAAACAAGCTTGGGTTTGGTTTGTTCAATGATTATAATATATAAATTGAATGATTGTATGAATTGATTGATATTTTCAATGACTATAATTATCTGAATTGAATGATTATATATGATATATATCCCTTGTATCCCGTTTGAAATACGATATTTCCAGAGAGTGGTTAATAAATATGCAACAAATCTACGTTGTCCAGTCGCACCATAGTCCTGGCGCTAATAAACTATGTCGCGCGCGTGTTTCCTAACAACGAAACTGAGCCAAATCTGTTGGGTGCCCGCCAAATGGCGATATTACGCTAATATTTTGATAAAATTAACGGCCACAATGAGGAACATGCTTAGATAAAGAGGTGCTTTACGATGTCAAAGTTTTTGAGACTAGAAATAAATTAATGAATAGTTCGACCTACACCGAAATTAGCAGTAATTTTTGGAACGAAGTTCCTTATGGGACGATGCGGAGGGGTACCCTAACTGGGAAAAAACGTCCGTAACGTAAGATTTTTATTAGTAATGCACACAGCGTACGGCTTAACTTTGTAATAACGTACAAATTAGTAATGCACACAGTGTACGACTTAACTTTGTAATAACGTACAAAAAATAACATATTTTATTATTATTCATTAACCACGATCTCAGAGCGTTCGTTTGCGCAATACGCTAACCCTTATGCAAACAACCGTGAATGAAGTGTACCACAATAAGTTCGAATGACTGTGGGTTGTTGCGAAACCTCCAGTTTTATTTTCTTTATACCTCGAATAGAACTTAAAATTAATAGTTTTATAATAAGGAACTTCGTTCCTATCCGGTTTCCCACGAAACCACACATTTTTTATTATTTTTGCGCTACAAAATCAAATATGCATATGGCCCACCTAATGCGAGTTGTTAATAGTAGATAGGGGCAAACCAATGGTAGAGGGCAAGACCAAGTCACTGTCGATACGAAAATTGAGATACATATAATTTTCTAAACCTTTAAGCTAGCAGTTGTGTTATGACAATATCATAGTTAATACCCGTACATTACTAGTATGAGAAATTTACAAAAAACACTAGAATAGTCGAAAGAAAGTTTTGATGCTAATTAGAAATTGAAGCAATTACAAATCGGTTGCTGCTTATACCGTTTTAAATTATGTGGTCTTATTCAATCTTATTCGCGAACAATCCATGGAATATTTACAACACAAAAACACATCCATCAATATTTACGGCCAAACTTGAAATTTATTTGAAAAATACCATACAAAACTTTTTGAAGAGATGAGCAATTCGTTGCGGGAACGAAGGGAAGTTGAAAGCAAACTAGCGTAGTTTCGGACTCTATTCAACAAAACTTTCCACATAAATTGTGCTTCATTAATAATTTGCTCATTCGATTTTCTCCTAATACACTTATTTAGTCTACGATATAGAAATACGGCTCGTTATACAGAATTCGATATCATTAAGTCTTAATATTGGTTATGCTTCGCCTTTGTTATTTCATAATTTGTTAATGTTTTATCTACATGTTTTTTGGCACTAAATTACATAGTGCACTAAATTGATAACGTAATCTAAATTTCGCTTCGAATAGGAATTGCCGCTATCTCCTCAAAATCAAACACGGGTTTGCGGCAGAAATATGTCGTCCCAGGAAATACGAATGACGGTTGTCAGATTATGGCTATGCTGCACCTGTATCGTGTAACCTGTGCTCCACTGAGAGTATTTGTCGCCGCGCAAGCCGGCTTTGAGCCTAAGTCCCCCGAATGCTTTAGCAAAAATAATAACTTTTCAGCAATGTGCTATAAGATTTTCGTGATATGTAATTTATTATTATCTAATAGGCTTGATTGCTGTTCATATTTATGAATGTTTTACAAAATAACTAACCATTTAAGTCTTTGACATTTTATTTCGTTTAATATTGTTTAGTAGTGGTAACTGCTTTTAGTCAAGTGAGCTGACATTTCTATAATCTTTGACTATGCAGGTTTCACGTTTAAGGGATCGGGCTTAAAAGGTGGTACGATGCGTCAGCATTAAATATTTTCTCATCGTTTTTTTTGTCTTATTTATAAAATAGGCTTATCTCTAATAGTTGTCGGTTCGTTTGAATTTGTAAAACTCATTGCCCTACCGTATTCATGTCGGAACAAACTTCGGAGTCCACTCATCAGATGAACTAAGTTCATCTGTCTGTCTCGGTTCAGTGAACTCAATTTGTTAACTTATTAACGCTTATTCATGTGACAGCGCTTAACAGTTTTTCATGCACAGAGAGAAGTTTACTTTTATGTTTTCACAACGAATCTAAAATATCGAAGAAGAAAAAGAAATAATCTTATTTAACCGCTGCCTCAAACAGTAGGAAGATTTTCCGTAGGACGCGATGGCTGTCTATCCGATGCGATTTCAAAATGAACGTTTATTTTTCGACTTAGACTCACATTTATTAGATTATCCTGTTTATAAATTATAAATATTATTCTATATCGTAATAATTATACACAATTATTAGATTATGGGATATGTATTATATAGGGGTATATTTTCGCAGTACCCGCTGGGCCTGGTCTTGTATTTCCAATTTTATGTTCACCTTCTTGAGTAGAGTAGTATATACCTATATATATGCTCTACCTGATCATTAGTGGTCACCGGTACAAATAACAAAAATATTTTTTGAGTAAAAAGTGAAATTTGCTATTTAATTTATTTATTTTGGTAATATGTCGTATTGTAGGCCCGTAAGGGTAGGTATTTCTTTTCTATTTTCTGTCTATTCGATGCCTGTTTCTGTAAGGATCAGTCGTGCGTTCTCTTTGAAGATTGAAACAATCGTTGTAGGCTGCAATTAACACTTGGACCTCATGTTTCAATGTGGGTAACGGCTTTCAAATTGTAATAATAGCTTTGGCCCTGTACCAACGCCTAGTGGATCGGGATCACCAATTTATGTATTAATTTTAAAAGAAAAAGTTCTGGAGTTTTAAAATTTACGATGCTGATTAACAAAACAATTTCCGAAGTTTTCAAAGACTCAAACAGATCTAACATTGTACGAAAATGGGATTGACAGCAATTTCAAGTTGCAGATACGAGAGCTGTAGACGATGCCATCAATCAAAAGACTTTATACAAGAATAAGTGTCGAACTTAACGTGACAGACAGGAATAAAGTAAAGGACCGCTCGTAAATTTCGTGCTTACCACGACCATGTTTACGACATGTTCTTAAACTAAAGCTAGATACTGACTCTGCGATTTGTTGTAATACAAAATAAAATCTATATTTGCACTAGAAATAGTGTGATATGTGGTTATTGTATGTTCTCTATAAGTTTTTTGTGGGTTGGGACAAATTTTTAACGAGATACGCTGAGGGAATGCGCGAGGTATATGGGACTGCCAAAGAAACCTATTTAACGACTCTCCTGAACTCTTACTAGAAAGTCGGAGCCCCGCTCAGAAAAGAACCCAGGCGTGGTCTTTACCTCGACAGCGAGGCGACCACGGTCAATTGCGTTAACAGACACACGATCACTCTAAGGACGTCTGACTGATGGAGTTGGGATTTAATTTACTCATCTAGGTACCGACAATGCCTTTGAATAAAAGTAGTCTCTACTCAATCAAAGATCAAAACCTGTTCAAATTACTGACAGATATTTTAATCCATATTCTTCTCCTTATAAATTGTGTTACTCTTGACTGACCCTACTTGTGGCCATCCTACTGCACTCATTTAGGAGACCTTCCAATGTAGTTTTATTCATAAAACTATCCTTAAAATATAATACAACAGTATGAATATGAATTTAACATAGAACGTATTCAATATATGAATGAAAACTATCCATCAAACACTAATGAAAATTTAAAATTGTCAGACAGTGAATGCACCGTTTTATCAAAGGGTTCCAAACTTACATTTTCGTTCGATGTACTGGAAAATTTCTTAAACAAGGAAACAGAAATCGGTTTCTTATCCGCACCGATAACTTTGTAAAATTGTTTTGGCTATCAGGATTTTGTTTATGGTAATCGGGCGGTAACGTTAACTTGGAACTTGCTGAAAACAAAATAAGACTTACAGAATCTGAATGAGCATTTTATTGCTGTTTCGAACATGTAAAATAATTGCCTTTAAATTTCATGTAGATAAATAAAATGAGATACTTGAGTTCTCAAATAATTTGTTTAATTTTTCAACTGCATTGGATCAGCAGACGGAACTCATGGTCTACCTAGTGTTTAGTGGTTTTCGAAGCTCTTAGACATTGTAGAGCGAATACTATCGTTCACCTTAAGACTTGATGAAGAAATCTGACTGGTATTTTGATACGATAAGGTACTATGGATAAGCAAGGTAATACCTAAACCATAGCTAGGACTAGTGGGCAATACGTTATGCTTGCTTATGAGTAAACAGATAGACTAGCATAGTGGTTTGAATACTATGACATCGAGTAAATTTTGTACGATATTCGATGAAGTATTTAAAGCACGTAGATTGGAAACATATTACCTTTTGAGCTAGTGATGCTAGTTAAATACCATATTTGCAGGGGAATAGTGAAGGGTAATGTTTCGGGAATGGTAACTTTACTTACTCTACTACTTACTTTACTCTCTGGATGCTTCTGTTGATGACAACAATTTTATCAATAACGTGCTGTGTTAATAATATGGTGGAATCTAGGCACAGTGATATAGCTCCATGTCTTTTTCATTAAGTCAGCTTCAAATACAATCAAAAGAGACTAAGCGCTGAGCCAGGATTAGTTATAAAAGCGTCATATCTCGGATTATCAGGATCTAACCAAGAATTTAACGATTGTTTATGTAATAATTGTTCTTGACATTTAATGCGACTTAACAGCTAAAAATCAGGACGTGAATGCCAATATACCTTGAGACTTGAGGTTTGATTCTCAATGGTATTACGTTACATTACATTTTGAAGTCGTGGTGACCTAAAGGATAAAACGTCCGTTGCATTCGAATCTCTCAGGCGGGTACCAATTTTTCTAATGAAATACGTACTTAACAAATGTTCAGGATTCACTTCCACGGTGAAGGAACAAAACATCGTGTAATAAAAATGAAACCCGCAAAATTATAATTTGCGTAATTATTAGTGGCAGGATCTCTTGTGAGTCCGCATGGGTACCACCACACCGCCTATTTCTGCCGTGAAGCAGTAATGCGTTTCGGGTTGAAGGGTGAAGCAGCCGTTGTAACTATACTGAAACCTTGGAACTTATCACAAGGTGGGTGGCGCATTTACTTTGTAGATTTCTATGGGCTCCAGTAACCACTTAACACCAGGTGGGCTGTGAGCTCGCCCACCCATCTAAGCAATAAAAAAAACATAGCGGTTATTTCGTCTTTCAAATTGATAAGCATGCCTCTGCTGTATTAGAAATTACCCTCAGACACAGCCCACTGAGTTTCTCGCCGGATCTTCTCAGTGGGTCGCGTTTCCGATCCAGTGGTAGACTCTGCGAAGCACGGCTCTTGCTAGGGTTCGTGTTAGCAACGTCGTCAGGTTTGAGCCCCGCGAGCTCACCTACTAGTTAAGGTTACGCTGAAATAGCCTCCCAAGGCTATCAGCTTATTTAGGAAAAAAACATATTTGAAACTGACAGGATAGTGGAACCTATCCGTGCTGACCTCAATACGTACCAGCAGCAAATGTCATCTAATTTGATTTTTTGTTTTTCAGATCATGTTGCTGTTGCTACTTCTATGTTTACTTCCGTACATCGCCGCCCAACAACAATGGGTGCCTTGTTCGGAGTTGAATGACGACTTACGCTACCCCTGTCGGTGTCGAGTGCAAGTTGACAGAGCCCTTCAGTTGAGAATCTTGATGAATTGTGACCGAGTGGTCTTTGCTGGAGACTTCCCGACTTTGCCATATGGCGCTCCTATTATTTCCTTCAGTCAACGTTGGGCTGGACAACAAACGCTGCCGATGCAGGTTTGTTTAGTTTTAATAATATATAAAGAGTAGAATAGATAGCTAGAAGATATAGCTTTGCTAGCTTAGATAGCTAGTACATTGCGTTTTTGGTGATACATCCAATATTATCATTGGGTAGTAGAGGTGAAAATGGAAGTAGTGATGTACTGAATTCTATTAGCTCACTAGAATTATTATTCCAAAAAAATATCATTTAATTTGCACCAGGTTTTTTAGACATTTTGGTATTTTGAAAAACTGGTCTTCCTAATTTGTCGGTGTCAATGCTTATTAGTGTCTATATAGTAATACAAACATATATATTATACTTGGAGTTACTGAAATCTGAATATTCACATATTTCTCTAGTTCGTAATAAAAATGTGTCCAATTATATTTGTTCTGCTTAAAAAAACATTGATTTTAAAAATATTTTCACAACAGTTAATAGGTATAGTATGAACTAATGAAGTAAATAAAGCAGACGATTTTTGATCAACAAGATCTAAAAGGTAATAAATAAAACCATAAATAAAGTCAGCATCGTTTATTTATTCTACACGAATATGAAAACTGTACACACGAAATCCGCAAGCGTTAGTTTTATATGAGCAGATTTCTATTTAACACTAAGCACGCGATGCTTCATGATCTGATTCTCGTAGTCGGAATGCGTGATCTCATCACTATTGTCGTTTAAAACCGCTGTTTGAAAAACGAAAATAAGCAGTGTTAAATATTCGAATAATAATAAAAACTGCTTTTTTTGTTTTGCCGTAACCCTACGTAAATTGCCGTATACTACGTTTTTTAGTACTGAGTTTATTTTCAAATATTTTGCAGATATTCTAAATGATTTTTGAAAAAAAGTACCTCATGAAAACAATGCAAAAATCAATGTTGTATTCACAAGAATAAAAATTGTAATGGTTATTAAATAAATGTTGTTAATTTATTTAAAACGTTAAACATGTGCGTGCCAAGACAGATCCGTACAGGTCGATACCTAATACATACCTATAGTCAAATTGCGTAATAGTAGGTATTCCGACGCTCCGTACTTTATACTTATTAATAGAGAGTCGATCTATCGATGGTTCGCGTTCAAAGGGTCAAGAAACATATATGACAATAGTTTGTGCAGCCTTTAATCAGAAGACATGGGTAGTGACATCGATATATTCCAGATGCTCCCACGATAGCCATATTGCTTTTCTAATGATATTTCATTTCATTCGTATATTCAGGACTTTTCTAAATTTATTGGAAGCACATTGTATTCGCCCAATTATCGAAATTTCCTCATCTTTACTGACCTTTATTTATTATAAATTAAATTATCCTTTTATGATTTTTCATTTATATTATTTTTAAATCGACTTTTTCATGGTTTTCTTCAATATATCAAAGTTCATCAATATCGACTAAAGAAAAATAAAAGAAAGAAAATTGATCGATAAATATTGAAGAAAATTGAAAATTGGTTATATCTTTGCCTATTGGTAATATATTACCGCACAAAACTATGTAGAAAAAAATGCATGTAACAAAAAAAAACTAGTAGTAATTTTAATACAATATTCCAAATATTTTTAAATAATAAAGTAGTCGATATGTACATAGTCTACAGGAATGCGGTCACACAGTACTTACTATCACGCTAGGTTTACGACTGACCAACTTAAGTTTCTCTTAGCTGTTTTAATTGTTCTCTAAAATCTTTTAATTAAGTGGTAACTTTTCACATCGTGATTTTATTTATTTATTTATTTAATATGCTTTGTACACACAGCTGTTAGAAAAAACACGACAATAAGGATCCAGAGTACAAGGGCACTACTTATTTCATGTTGAAATCTCTTCCAGTAGGCCCGCAAAAGGAAAGAAGAATTAGGAACACAAACCTAGTGCATACAGTAAACATTACATATAATAATATACACGTCATCTCGGATCCTCCCGATCCACTAACGGTGCTTCTAGGTACTTCAAGCACCGGTCACCGTTCTCTAACCACTCTTATTACTACTTAACTCTAACTCTCTAATTAACTCTCAGACACAGCCCACTGAGTTTCTCTCCGGATCTTCTCAGTGGGTCGCGTTTTCGATCCGGTGGTAGATTCTGCGAAGCACGACTCTTGCTAGGGTTCGTGTTAGCATCGTCGTCAGGTTTGAGCCCCGTGAGCTCACCTACTAGTTACGGTTACGCTGGAATAGCCGCTCCAGGCTACCAGCTTAGGTAGGAAAATAATAATAATAATATATACATATTACAAGATACAAAACAATATATATACATACAAATACACACACACACACACACATATGTATATACATACACTCATATACTTACTTTATGTTATACCTAATATATTTATGTGCAAAACACATTTGTGTTTATGGCATTTTTGTTTGTTCAACTGCTATTTTTTATTTATTTATTGCTTAGGTGGGTGGACGAGCTCACAGCCCACCTGGTGTTAAGTGGTTACTGGAGCCCATAGACATCTACAACGTAAATGCGCCACCCACCTTGAGATAAGTTCTACGGTCTCAGTATAGTTACATTTTGCTTTGCTAGTTTAATTATTACATTACATTTCACTTACGATTGTAAAATTAATCGCATTTCATATTTTAGATATTCTCCACGTACGGTCTGCCTTTACGCGAGCTAGATTTCTCTCACAATAGTCTACGACGCTTGCCAGATCGTCTCCTAGCTGCCGTCCGGGGAAACCTGACCAAGTTGGCATTAGCTGATAATCTACTCGGTGACAACTTGAATCCTATATTCTCGACTGCGGAACTCCACAATTTGCCCGCTTTAGAAGAATTGGATCTTAGCGGCAATAGCATACGAGGGATCGAAGAGGGCTTGTTAATCGGATGTGATGTTCTACAGGTAATTTGTTTATCATATTTTACACAAACTTGCCAATCCAAACTTGACCCAAAATAATAGCCTTGGCCAATAGATAGGTTGCCGCCGCTGACTACTCCCCGAATCCTGATCACGCAGGAGCCAGTCACCGTCAACGCCCTAGACACGTCCTTACGGATCCATCAGATCCAATAACCCTTGCATTAGACACCTTCAGCTCTAACGGTAGGAGCAGGCTCACGGACCCCGGTAACCCTACTCGTCGAACTCGGCAAAGACCTAACCTAACCCGTGCATCAGCCCGCCGAGTTTGTCGCCGGATCTTCTCAGCGAGTCGCGATTCCGATCCGGCAGTAGATTGATTCGCAAAGCAGCTGCTCTTGAGTTGTTAAATTTCCTTTGGAGGCGATCGGGTAGCTATTAGTAAATCCCACCCCTCCTGACTGAGCTTTTGCTTGCCCGCCTGTCCTGGTGAAACTGGAAAGGCGTCTGGGCCACCAGTAATACCTCACTCATAAAAAATGCTTTCTAAATTATAAATAATTATTTTTGAAGATTGAGCTATTAAAATATATCCATCCTTTAATAATTTAATTACTAAGTAGAAATATAGCTATTCTGGTAACAATTCAACGAACAGGTGATTGACTATTAAAGAGGTATTACAGCCACGGAAATTTTTGGAATTTAACACATACTTATGTGTTCAATACTAATTGAAATTGAAATTAAGCCAGTGGCTCTCTCAAAGGACTATTGCTGGATTTTTTTTTACGTGTAATGAGGTAGTTTTAGTTTTAGTGTGCAATTCATTTAAATACAATATTTTAAAAAACATTTTACGAAAGATTAAATTATAATCATGAACTACTTGGTCTTACAATGGACCAGGCTGAAAGTTACCCAAAGAGGAATCAATACAAAGGGCTATGCCTATATAAAGGACTATGTAGTTTATGTGAGGTAGCCGACACAGCACGAAGAATTGCGAGTTTGAACTGGCCGTGGACAGAGTGCTAAACTGGTAACACATCTATAAGTGCCGTTTAAAAAAAAATCGGTTGTCTGTAAAGTCCGTTTACTGACGATAGTTGAACGTGACAACGTCATAAGAAAATACTGATGGAATGGTTTCATTTTTTAATTATCGCAATTATCGTTGCTATAAACAATTGACACCAGATTCACTTTTCACTGAATTTCATACTTGACGAAAACATGTAAATGTATTATTGTATAGCAGCTGTCCACGCGGATGCATCGCTCACTCAAGCAGGAGAGAGACAGATGTCGAACGCTACCGAACGCGGAGGCCGATTGTGCCTTTTTGTCGCTCGTTGCGCGCTCTCGCTTGCACTTCAAGCCTTAAATGGAACGCCTCAATGAGTCATGTTTTTTCGTGCGTGCAGCAGGCTCCATCGAATTATAAGAAGTTGTGATGTCAACAGCCAGGGGTTCTCGAGTGGACGACTCACCAGAAGTGAGTGGCTTCCTGTAGGAAAGGTGTATCGAAGTCCTGTTGTAGGTTACCTGAATACGGGCAGCACAGGATCGGTCATTATAGCAAACTTAGGGGGAGGCGATAGAGATGATCCTGACGACGATTTTGACCAAGTTCTACATTAATTCAAATCTAAGTGAAATGATTAATTACGAACAAAATGTTTACAAACTTATTAATGATACATAATAAGCAGCACCTATTTATTACCTATTTAAAGTTAAACGATAAAGCGTGGATTGTTAAAAATTCTAGGCAATACATAACAAATGTAGTTATGAATATAAAAGTGAATTTTATAGGTACTCCGCCTTGATCGTAACAACATAAACTTCATTCCGTCCTCTTCGCTGAACGGGCCGCAATCATTGAGAGTCCTTTCGCTTCAGGAAAATAAAATAGGTAAGTTTATTATGTCCCTTTTACCTCGTAATGGGGTTTAGCGAAATCTCAAGGAAAATAGAACGGGTCTCTGAAATATGCATAATCAAAACAAGCCAAACATTATTCAGTTGTGCTTCTGCGAAACGTTGTTTACTTTGACGAAATTACGCTAGCGGATTCTGTTACAATTTATTTGCGAGCTTAGAGACTTACTGAATTAATTAAGGTAAAACATTTTACAAATTCGCTTCGGTTTGTTAATCGAGACGGGATCTTATCGATTTTTGTAGACTTATAAATAATTCAAAAATATATTAATTTATTTGATCTATAAGTAAGAAAAGCCTTATTGTAATCGTCAGGGACAATTTTAAAACTGATTACACGGTGGTCCATTCAGAAATGCTATTCATTATCAAAACAAAAAAATATATTTAGAATACATAGTTTTCTTGATTATTCTTGAACTTTTGACCTCTTAATTGAGACACATACACACATACAGCGTTAGCGCACTGATGAATTTAGAAAAATTATTCATTTAAAGTATTATTTAGTCTCGTGTATTTATTTCATCATTCTAAAACACCGTCTCAGACGGTAAGCTAAAAATATCCTAAAATGTGATCTTAATTTATTTATTTATTGCATAGATGGTTGGAGGAGCTTACAGCCCATCTGGTGTTAAGTAGTTACCGGAGCCCATAGACGTCGGCAACGGAAATGCCGCCATCCACCTTGAGATATGAATTCTAAGGTCTCAGTATAGTTACAATGGCTGCCCCACCCTTCAAGCCGAAACGCATGACTGCTTCACGCCAGAAATAGGCAGGGCGGTGGTACCTACCCGTGCGGACTCACAAGAGGTCTTACCACCAGTAATTACGCAAATTATAACTTTGCGGGTTTGATTTTTATTACACGATGTTATTTCTTCACCGCGGAAGTCAATCGTGAGCATTTGTTAAGTGCGTATTTCATTAGAAAAATTGGTACGCGCCTGCGGGATTCGAACATATTAAATTATAGTATTAAAATTTTCTCATTTCAGCTCTGTTGCGTCAAGCATCGTTTGTTTCACAAAAGTCATTAGAAGAGATTAACTTACATGGAAACATGATATCGACTATCGAAGGAGGGGCATTTCTAGGCTTAAAAGACCTGCAAAGTCTAGATCTAGGCCGCAACAGACTGTCTAAGTTCAATAGTGACGTGTTTCAAGGCGCTGAAAACTTGGAGAAGCTGGACTTGTCTGAGAACTTTATAAACGATTTCCCCACCGTGGCCATCAAAACGTTTGGCGGCTTAAGTCATTTGAATTTGTCTAGTAACATGATTTCCGTAAGTAGCAGTTGTTGAATTAACTAGTGGATCTTGTCAGTCGTGTTTTGTGAAGAATCGTTCTTTCATTGTTATATTTACAATTATTACCTACTTGTTTTATTATCTTATACTTTTAAACGAGCAATTCTAGTATATATATATAATCTGTATCTCGGAAACGGCCCCAATGATTTTCATAAAATTTAGTATAAAGGGTATTTCGGGGGCGATAAATCGATCTAGCTACGATTTATTTTCAGAAAATGTTGTTTTATTCATGTTTATGACTTCCCGACATCTATTGGCGAATAATAATACTATCTTTCTTAATTGAGGGCAACTAATCGCTTTAAAGAAACAACAAGATGGCGTTATCAAAAAAAAATCTAGTCATCATCTAGTCCATTTATTGAGAGAAGAACGTTACGTAATGTATCGTCTAACGTGTTATCTGAGTTTTTTTTATTAAGTGAACTAACATAGTCGTTTAAATATTATAGAATTGAGATTGCAAATTTGGAAACGAAATCGAGAAAGTCTTCATCCTGTTATCAACTGTTGTGATTTAATGCGTACTATAATTTACAGAACATCGACAATAGCCACCTAAATTCGCTGTCATCGTTACAAGTTTTGGACTTAAGCCGGAATAATTTGGTTAAGCTCACCCCGGGAACATTTGTAGGACTGACTGAATTGAGTTACTTGGACATCGGAGTGAACTCTTTACGAACTGTAAGTATTGGTGGTTATCATACGAGGGCTGCACTAAAAGTATCGGGAATGGAATATTTCCACTGTTCCTGTCATATTAAAATCTTTTTAATTGAAAACTCCTTGGTTTTAAAAATCGAATACCATTTATTTATTTAAAAAAAGATTCTCGGTCTTGTCACGAGGTTTTGTCAAACTTGTTTAGTCGTTGAGAAAATGGAATTGACTCGAGAAAATTCAAGAGCGATGATTTATTATGACTTTCGAAGTGGTTTAACACAAAAACAGTGTGTTGACGGGATGATTTCTGCATTTGGTGATGAAGCCCCATCCAAAACCACAATTTATCGCTGGTGTGCTGAGTTTCAACGTGGACGTGTCAAGCTCAGTGATGATCCCCGTCAAGGTCGTCCAAAAACTGCAGTCACCCAAGAAAACGTTGATGCTGTGCGTAAGCTGATTGAGGAAGATCGATATGTGACATACCGCGAAATTCAGGCAACTTTAGACATTGGCATGAGTCAAATACAAATAATCTTGCATGATCAATTAGGTGTAAAAAAGTTGTTTTCTCGATGGATACCGCATTCGCTCTGTGAAGAGCAAAAAGCGGCTCGCGTTACTTGGTGCGTCAGAACTCTCGAAAGATTCCACGCATGATCCTCAAATGCTGTATACAACATTGTATCAGGTGACGAATCCTGGATATACGCGTACGAACCCGAAACAAAAAACCAGTCACGAGTTTGGGTGTTCGAAAATGAGTTAAAGCCAACAAAAATTGTTCGTTCACGGAGTGTTGCAAAAAAAATGGTGGCCACGTTTGTCTCCAAAACCGGCCATGTTACGACTATTCCTTTTGAGGGACAAAGAACGGTTAATGCAGAATGGTATGCTAGCATTTGTTTGCCACAGGTCGTTTCTGAACTCCGTAAAGAGAACTGCAACCGCCGCATCATCCTCCATCACGACAATGCGAGTTCTCACACCGCGCACAGAACAAAAGAGTTTTTAGAGCAAGAAAACATAGAATTATTAGACCATCCGCCGTACAGCCCCGACCTAAGCCCTAATGATTTCTATACTTTCCCTAAAATAAAGAATAAATTGCGTGGACAGAGATTTTCATCACCTGAAGAAGCTGTGGACGCCTACAAAACGGCCATTTTGGAGATCCCAACTTCCGAATGGAATGGTTGCTTCAATGATTGGTTCCATCGTATGGAAAAATGTGTCAAATTTCGCGGAGAATTCTTTGAAAAGCAATAAATACATTTTTAAATAGTAATGTTGTGTCACTTCGTTAATTTCCGAAATTTTCAGTGCCGCCTATGTATCATTTTGGTTTAGAATTGGACAGAAATACTATAATATAATTTAAATGCCTTTTATATCTGAAAAAAAAAAAGAAATTCGTAATAAAGCTTACTAACTAACTAAGCTTGCTAACTTATGTAAATCTCTCCCTCTTTAAGAACGGTTAGATGGTAGATAGCTCAATTGTTGAGTTAAGCTCGCCGTTTTATAAGTTTTCGCAATTATTGCATTGTATTAACTGTGTGTACAATAAAGAATAAAGATAGCTTTTACAAAACTTTATTTTACGAGTTCAGTTAATAAAGACACTTCTTCTTTTGATCGTTACAATTATAATGAATTTAATTACGAGGTAACAATATTTTATTTGTACAGCGAAATTTTCCGAGATAACTACCATCTGACATATTTACTAGATTTGTGTACTTACTTATTTATACTGACTTAAATATGCTTTTTGTGATTTCCAGGTCGAAGATAATGCCTTCGACGGACTGACAAGCCTTAAAACTCTCCTCTTGCGAGACAACAACATTCTGCTGATCCCTGCTACTGCACTGTCACGTTTGCCAAATCTAGTTTCAGTGCATCTAGGATTTAACAGAGTAACGGCTCTATCAAACGATATACTTAGATCGGTTTCAGATAGAGTGACTTCTTTGGTTTTGTCAAGAAATGTTATACGAGAACTACCGACGGCAGCATTTGATCATTTCAAAATGTTAAGGCACTTGGATTTGTCAGGAAATTTACTGAATACGATTGCTGCTGAAGTATTCGATGGATTGGAACAATCGCTACAGTTTCTGTCTTTAAGCCAAAACAGAATTCTAGGATTCACTGGACAACAACTAAAGTTTGTGAGCCTTTGGTTTCTAGATATTTCTGGCAATCAGATATCAAATGTACCTGTCGAGGCTTTTGAGTCTATACCGAGTTTGACACATTTAAATATGAGCCGTAACGAGCATATTAACGTTTTACCTCAAAACTTATTCCAACACAACCAAGCATTATTGACTATTGATTTAAGCTATAATGGATTAAAAGCTCTCCCCGTGAATTTATTCTCCAAAAATTTTAACTTACAGCAAATACATTTATCAAATAATCTTCTGCAAGAAATTTCTGAGAACACCTTTAAGAATCTTCGAAATTTGACACATCTAGATCTGTCATATAATAATATTGTCAATTTAAGAACGCCATCGTTTGTCAATGTGATGTCTATACAATATTTGTCACTCAAAGGTAATCAGTTAAGCGCTTTTAAGGGAGAATTTTTCAACACAGGAACAAGTCTAGAAGTAATCGATCTTTCAGACAATCAGCTTAGCTACTTGTTTCCCTCTGCCTTCAAAATACACCCTCGTTTGCGAGAAATCAAACTTTCAAACAATAAATTCAACTTCTTCCCGTCGGAGCTTATAAGTACCTTGCAGTATTTAGAATTAGTTGATTTATCTGGAAACGCTTTGAAAAATGTCGATGAGCTTGATTTTGCTCGCCTTCCAAAACTGAGGACAATTTTACTAGCAAGAAATGAATTGGAAACAGTTAGCGAAATGGCCTTCCATAATTCGTCGCAAATACAACGATTAGATTTGTCTCAGAATAAAATCGACCGCTTGGGAGATCGACTTTTTGAAGGACTAATAAGATTAGAAACTTTAAACTTAGCAGGGAATATGCTTGCTGAACTACCTGATAGTATTTTTGAAAGGAATCGTTTACATATGCTCGAAAATATAAATCTAAGTGGAAATTTGTTCGAACATCCACCCCTGAAAGCTTTACAGAAGCAATACTTCTTTGTTTCTGCTGTAGATTTGTCACACAACAAAATAGTTGACATACCAGCCGAAGACAGTGTTTTGGTAAACATAAAGAAATTAGATTTGTCTTTTAATCCTTTATCACAAAAATCGATCGATAGTGTGCTCAACGAACCGAAAACTGTTCGCGAACTAAATTTGGCTGGCACGGGAATTCAAACTCTGGGACAACTTGAGACTCCATTTTTGTGCAGCTTAAATTTGTCTTTTAATAACATTACAAATTTATCTGATAAAACGTTTTCAAGAACTACACTATTGGAATCTTTGGATCTGTCTTACAATCAAATATCAGATGTATCGGGTTCTTTAGCGGTGTCATGGCCTAAGCTGAAGAATTTACAGAGATTAAACATTTCTAACAATCCCATAGTCATGATCATGGACGGGAATTTTGAGGGCTTAACGTCGCTTCGTGTGTTAAATATGAATAATCTAGACAAATGCACAAGAATTGAAAAAAATGCCTTTAGATCTCTTCCAAACCTCATTGAATTAAGGGCTTTTGGCTATCCAAGACTTGGCTATTTTGACGTTCAAGGAACTTTGCAATATCTATTTGCTCTAGAAAAATTAGATGTTGAACTGAAAGACACAAATATCGGGCCAGATCAGCTACACTCTACGTTACATCCTCGTCTCGAAGAATTGGGCATTAGAGGATCTCGATTAAAAACAGTGTCTTCGGGTGTATTAGCTGGTTTAAAAGCTCCAGCTATAGTAGTTAGACTTCGTAATACTTCTGTGTCAACATTACCACCTGCTTTGCTATTTCCTCTACCGAGGTCATCGCAAATAACAATTGATGTTGGCGGCAGTCAATTGGAGACTTTACAACCTCAGTTGCTGGTGGCGCTCGACGATAGACGTGCAGATCTATCGATGTTAGGTTTGGATACCAATCCTATCAGATGTGACTGCAATGCTCGGGCTTTGAGACGATGGCTACCAAATGTTGGAATTGATAATATTCGCTGTCAGTCACCAGACTATTTATCTGGATATTTACTTGTTGAAATAGGAGACGATGAACTAACTTGTGACTCAAAACGACGAACAACAGCTACATCAACTTCCAGTGTTTCAACAACGTCTCCACCACGCTTAGTTCACCGCACATCTTCTGAACCAGATATTATATGGTCAGTAGCTCCATCTCACGATAGACCAAAGATATCCGGAGAACCGAAAGGTGCTCCTGTTATCGGTGTTGCAACGGCGTCGAACGATGACAATCTCATAATTGGAATAGTTAGTGGTGTCGTTGCTTTT
This sequence comes from Bombyx mandarina, assembly GCF_030267445.1. NCBI lineage: Eukaryota > Metazoa > Arthropoda > Insecta > Lepidoptera > Bombycidae > Bombyx > Bombyx mandarina. The sequence continues at coordinate 4,335,656 of NC_143213.1, forward strand.
ATAGCTATTTTAATAGTAGCAATTTGTATTATAAGATTAAAGATGACGACAACATCATACAGGGGTGGACCACTAGCTAATAGCCCAACAGGCGGTGCGCCAGCAGTATGGGGTCCACCTTGGCCCGGTTATACCGGCACAATGCCACCAGCCTCTCTATCAACAGCAACATTGCCTCATAAGGTTCAACCAGGACCGGGTTCTGTTAGGTACATTGCGCCTCCACCTCCTGGACCAGCGCCGTATTTCATAAGCTTGCCTCCTCATGAAGATAAAATCTATCGATAACGAATTTCATATACTGTGTTAGCAATTAGACAATTGTAAATATCAGAATGGTTTAAAGAATTATTGGTTTTTTAATTTTTACATTGCAAGGCTAGGTTTTTGTCTGTCTAGTCGCCAGTGAAAAATTGAGATTCCAATAAATAAAACTGAGTATGTACTTAATATGCAATGGGTTGTGGTTACGTTTTTGTATAACTGTGACATCTTATAATTTATTTGTAACTTTCTTAGAATTTCTTTATAAATGATAAAGAAAGCATAAGCATTTGTATTAAAATAGAATTTAGTAACATAAATGACTGTGTTTGATTTTGGTATTATCATAAAGCCTGGGCTGTAAATGACATAAACCTTATTTTGTATGCTTAGAGAAAAAGTTTTAGTTGTGCACAACAGAAACGTTCCAGTCAGACTTATATAGGAAAAATTCTCTAACATACGGTACGTTAGATGGGACTTCTGTTTATGACTATGTGAATTTGCATAAAATTCTGTAGCATGTCACTTTTTTAGCGAAGTGTAAAATGGAAATAGGTCTTTTATACAACGCGGAAACGTCCCAAACAGCTTTTGTGAGAGCATTTCGAAATTGAATTTCATGAACTGTTATGTTAAATGAATGCGTTTTGGACACCCATTGTTTTGGACGACAATGATTTTAGCCTCAATGTTTCGTTCTTTTTATATATTTTTCTCTCATGTTCGTATTTGACATTGCCGATGTACATATATGGGCTTATTTTAGGTTAATACAGTCAGTCATCAGTGAAACGTGAAAGAAAATTACAATTTAATATGAAACACTGAACCTTAACATTTTATGACAACAAAATAGGAATCCATTGTATTTTGATAATAGCTGGCATGGCGATCAAGAGAGATTGTTTCGTCGCGACATGAAATTTCAATTTGACACCTGTGTAGGGGATTAGAGATTACTGACATCACATGCTTGCCGAAAACATTCAGGTGTGCTTCAGCTATTACCTATAATACTTTTGTAGAATGGTAAATATTGAGGTGAAGCGGCGTTTTGTTTTTTTGACGTGTCAGTTATTTTTTATGTACAATAAAAGTTGAGCAGATGAGATGTGATATCACCACAGCATTCCTTTTAAGCCTTGAAATCTATAGGCTCGGGTAATCGTTCAACACTAGTGGGTTCCTGAACGTGAGCTAATTAGATCACCGTGAAGAAGGACCCTTTGTCATTGCGCCGCAATTCTAAGGAGTACCCCTGCAACCTTCCGAGAGTATCGGGATACTTTGGGTTGACATTTCGAGCGATGTCCAATTTTTTTATTTTTTTTTATTGCTTAGATGGGTGGAAGAGCTCACAGCCCACCTGTTGTTAAGTGGTTACTGGAGCCCATGGACATCTACAACGTAAATGCGCCACCCACTTTAAGATATAAGTTCTAAGATCTAAGTATAGTTACAACGGCTGCTCCACACTTCAAACCGAAACGCATTACTGCTTTAAGGCAGAAAATAGGTAGGGCGGTGGTACCTACCCGCGCGGACTCACAAGAGGTCCTACCACCAGTAATTATGCAAATTATAATTTTGCGGGTTTCAATTTTATTACACGATGTTATTACTTCACTGTGGAAGTCAATCGTGAACATTTGTTGAGTACATAATTCATTATAAAAATTGGTACACGCCTGCGGGATTCGAACACCGTTGCATCGCTCAACACGAATGCACTGGACGTCTTATACCTTAGGCCATGACGATTTCGGAGTAATTTGGAAGGCAAAGCCAGGTTGGCGTCCAAAATGCTGGGAGTCCTCAACAGAGCGAAGCGGTACTTCACGTTTGCTCGTTGGGCCGGGGCTCCCAAACACCAGTTTCTTCCATTTGACTCCATACAGAAGAGGGCCGTTCAGATTGTCGATAATCCCGTTCTCACGGATTGTTTGGAGCCTCTGGAGCTGCGGAGGAACTTCGCTTCTCTCTGCATTTTGTACCGTATGTTCCGTGGAGAGTGCTCTGAGGAATTGTTCGAGATGATACTATCATCTCATTTTTACTATAGCAACGTCCGCCACCGGAGTAGAGTTCATCCATACTCCCTGGAGCCACTGCGTTCATCCACAGTGCGTTTCCAGAGATCTTTTTTGCCACTTACCATCCGTCTTTGGAATGAGCTCCCCTCCACGGTGTTTCCCGAGCGCTATGACTTATCCTTCTTCAAACGAGGCTTGCGGAGAGTACTTAACGGTAGGCAGCGGCTTGGCTCTGCCCCTGACATTGCTGAAGTGCATGGGCGACGGTAACCACTCACCATCAGGTCAGCCGTAAGCTCGTCTGTCTACAAGGGCAATAAAAAAAAATCAGGCACATAAAATACGAATGTAATAATTATATGTTGAACGCACATAATAATACTGTAAGAGTATTAATAGTAACTGCATTTCTGAGACCAGCATTCCAAAGGTACCTTTTTTATAATTTGGAAAAAGCTGCTGAATGTACCCAGCCTATTGAGAAGGCGAAGCTTAGTGAACTCTTCCTAAATCCCTCTCGTATTATTAGAAAGTTCCCAATGCTACATTAGCCGCTCGTCTGCCCCCGGCATTGCTGATGTCTATGAGCAACACTGACCTCTCATCGTCAGATGAACGAAACACTTGTTGGCCTACGAAGGCAATAAAAAAAACCTAATGTTACGTCTTCGACTGCTGAAATCGCAGTGAGGTTTATCAATTCATAGGATTAAACCTAATCAATCCTTTAAATATCCAATAAAAATGCATCTTAAAACTATGTTCAGTTGCTTGATTCGAGTTTTATTTTTCAACGAATTCATCAAAATACGATAAAAAAGTCAATCGGGCATATCTAAACACCTATACAATATTCCGCACTCTTATGTTATTAGTAAATACTTTGAACAAACACACTTCCGTAGCAATTGTATGGATGTATGTAATATTGTTTGTCTGCTTTTATAAAATAGCGACATTCCTTAGGATGCTTATAGGTATGATTTTAAGCTATTTCATAGCTTTTATCCCGGCTTTGAGCGCGGTGACCGAATCAATAAATTTCGTAACTAAAATTAAACCTAACACCCCCACTCCGCCTACCATGTAGCTCGCGTTCAACACATTCACACGTTGCGCTTTAGTTGTGCTTGTGAATAAGCGCGCGGCGTGACATCGCACTGCATGTGCATCATGTAAAGTCTGCCCATCTCTCTCTCGCGCGGTCTAGCTTATGAGTGTGAAGGGGACAGTTAATGTTTTGCTTTTGTTAATGTTTATAAATATAGCGTGGTCTTGTTTTATTATTGTTCTAATATTAAATTATTATTTTCTAATTATAATTGCATGAGTTGATAAAAAATGCTATGCAATAGCTTTACCGCGGCAGTCCCCGAGTGCCACACGTGTTTTTTTTCAGAACTATGCTATTTAATCTATAAAAATATTTTATTAGTTACTAGTAGCGGTAGTAGTAGAGAATATTTCGTTTTATAACACATTTAGCTTAGACATATGTAATATGCACTAGTTGCTATGTTTATTTTATGTTTATATATTTTACCAATATGAATTTCATATTCATCTGTTTTTTTGGGTTAGGAGGAAATCGTCAAACTTTCGCCTATTCATTCGAAGCAGAGTTGAATCAAATAAAATCCCTTCTGTCGCTCATCAACCCACATCCGAACCTGTGATGAGGCAGGACTCATCCAAGAAGGTGTAACGAAACCTTTTTTCAACTGTTTTTAAATATATACAAAAAACGACAAACTGTAATCCCACATTGATTTGGAAAAGAATTTTATGACATCGATTTATAAATGTTTAATACCATTTACAAGTACATAATATAATTATGTATTGGATATATTTTTTGGCACTTGAGTCCCGTTTAACTTCGTTCGTCCGGTGCAACTTCGCTTTTTAAAGGTTTATTAGATTTATTCAGTAATATAAAAGCTATCTCATAAAAATGAACATAACCTGGCAATTTATTAGGAAGCGAGTTTTATGGAGCAATTTTTCAGCAATCCCACGCGTCACTGCACTCCATTGCGTGTGGTGCTACCCTTCCGAGAGAGAGAGAAAAGATTTTTTTTTGTAGAACATAATTTAAAATGTCAGATTTGGCATCTTTTAAATTTTCAATTGAATTTAGAAAATTACGTGATCCAAATGAAAAAGAATGGTGTTTGCGGCTGGGAATCCTTTTTATTTTATTCACTTCGTTCCTGTAAATACGAGAAGCGTTTTCTTTTAAGCAGTAAGTAATGGTGCGACGTGTCAGGTTGGTAATGGAACGCACCGTCTCCTTCGAGGCGGCGTGCTTGCTCGCCGGGGCGCCACCCTGGGACCTGGAGGCGGAGGCGCTCGCTGCCGATTACAGGTGGCGTAGCGACCTCCGCTCTAGGGGGGAAGGGCGCCCCGGCGAAGGTGTAGTTCGAGCGCGGAGGCTCCACTCTCGGCGGTCCGTGCTGGAGGCGTGGTCTCGCCGCTTGGCGGACCCGTCGGCCGGCCTCCGAACCGTCGAGGCGGTCCGCCCGGTTCTCGCGGACTGGGTGGGCCGCGACCGCGGATGCCTCACCTTCCGGCTAACGCAGATGCTTACCGGCCATGGTTGTTTCGGCCGGTACTTGCACAAGATAGCCGGAAGGGAACCGACGGCGCAGTGCCACCACTGCGCGGACCGCGACGAGGAAGACACAGCGGAACACACGCTGGCGCGTTGCTCTGGATTCGACGAGCAACGCGCCGCCCTCGTCGCGGTCATAGGAGAGGACCTCTCGCTGCCGCGCGTCGTGGCTACGATGCTCGGCAGCGACGCGTCCTGGAAGGCGATGCTCGACTTCTGCGAGTCCACCATCTCGCAGAAGGAGGCGGCGGAGCGAGAGAGGGAGAGCTCTTCCCTTTCCGCACCGATCCGTCGCCGTCGAGCCGGGGGCCGGAGGCGGGAATACGCCCGTACGTCCCGGCCCCTGTAGGTGGCGGCCTCCCCCCGGTGAAGGTCAAGGGGCGACCTGAGGGGGTGAGGCCGCGCGGCGCGCTACCAGCACTCTAGCGCGCTGCCGTGGAGTGAATAGAGCGACCGGTCGACGGTGTATCGCGTCCCGACCCGGCAGGCTGGTTCTGGTCCAGCGGGGTATTCCGGGACACCAGCGGCACCGTCTGGGCGGCCCGACGGGCTGCCGTACCGAGACGGCCGACGTTTCAGAGCCTTCGATTCGCCTCGAAGGCTCCGTCGGCTGGGCGTCCTTGGGGTGAGCCGCGCTGTCTGGTTGTAGTGTTGACCGCGGTAGCCCCCCTACCTCATCCGGGTTCTGACCTCGGAGGGGATCGGACGTCGGGTGTAAGAGTGCAGGGGAGTCGTTTAGTGGGTGGGCTCTAAAATCCTTGGGCCCGCGGTCTGCTCACAACACCATGCAGATCGTTGAGTCTCACATACCCCGCGCGCCCCTTTTGCGCGGGGACCTCGTAGGAGGTTCGGCCCTCTACCCGAAAAAAAAAAAAAAAAAAAAAAAAAAAAAAAAAAAAAAAAAAAAAAAAAAAAAAAAAAAAAGGTTGGTAATGGAAAAATATCTCGATTTTTTTATTAAGAAGTACACGTGCAAGTCTCGCGAATCAAGCCTGGGTGCATCATGAACGATTGAATTATGGAGGATTGGAATTCATTCCGATAGAGGCACCCGTCACGTGCGGACGTGCTCATCGTCCACTCGATCGCCCGGTCTTTGTTCGCCCGGCTTTTGTTAGCCCGGCCATTGTTCGCGCGGCCTGTGTTCGTGATACATCTGCCGACCAAGTGTGTTTCCTGGAAGCTTTTATTTGTTTTGTTTTAGTTATTTTTGTGTTCGTGGAACATTTGCCGACAAAGTGTTTTCCTGCAAGTATTTATTTGTTTTGTTTCTTTTTGTAATTTCTGTTTTGTTGTGCTTTTTCTTTGTCCTGTAGTAATCGCGCCGCATTGCCACCTGTGTTCAATAGAACCGCTCAGGTCCGAGAAGTTGGGGCCTCGCCGCAAGGCGAGTGTTTTCAAGACCCGGGGCCGCCCCACCTGGGTACTCAGCGATCATGGACGCTGTATTCGCGGAATTCCTCCGACTTCGCCACCCACAGCTCGCCTCAGAGTTTCTGGCCTTCAAGGCCAATCACACTGCGAGCCCTCTCGAGGACTCCGCCGCGCTCGCTGCTCCTGCGTCGCCTGTACCTGCGTGCAGAGCTTCTGCATTGAGCACCGCAGCCTCTGTCGTGCCTGCCGCTCCCGTGTCGCCTATACTGGCGAGAAAAGCTGCTGCGTCGTCCGCCGTGACCATCGTTTCAGCTGAGCGATCATCCGCAGCCTCCGTCGCGCCCTCTAAAACACCTACACTTGCTCGTAGGTCGCCTGCACCCGCCTCCTCGTGCTCCGACTCTGACTCGGACATGGAGGTCGACCTCGCCCCCGCCTCATCGACGGATGGATTCACCCTGGTACAGAAGGGTAAGAAGCGTGCCGCGGAGTCTCGAGCTCCCGCGGCCGCTAAAATTAGCAAAGCCGTGAACGCGTCGCGCCCCCGCTCCCGTTGCGCCCCCAGCCCGTGCCACTCCGTCGCCGCGTCCGGTGGCACAAAATAAAACCCAGACCCCTCCCCCGGTTATCCTTCAGGAGAAGGCAGCTTGGGATCGAGTTTGCCTGGCCCTTAAGGCCAAAAATATAAATTTCACGAATGCCCGTAACCTCGCGAACGGCATTCAAATTAAGGTTCAAACACCCGACGACCATAGGGCCCTCTCTTCTTACCTCCGTAAGGAACGTATAAGTTTCCATACTTATACGCTCCAGGAGGAGCGCGAACTCCGCGTTGTAATACGCGGAATCCCTAAAGAGTTAGATGTAGAGCTCGTCAAGGCCGATCTGTTAGAACAGGGCTTTCCAGTGAATTCTGTGCACCGTATGCACACCGGTCGCGGTAGGGAGCCATATAATATGGTTCTAGTCACCCTCCAGCCTACCCCCGAGGGTAAGAAAATCTTCAACACACAGACCGTCTGTAGGCTCTCCGGTATCGCCATCGAAGCCCCCCATAAAAAAGGCACTCCTAGCCAGTGCCATAACTGTCAATTGTACGGGCACTCTTCCCGTAACTGTCACGCGCGCCCCCGATGTGTTAAGTGTTTGGGCGATCACGCCACGGCCCTCTGCGCTCGCGACCAAAAAACCGCGACGGAACCGCCTAGCTGCGTCCTGTGTCGAACACAGGGTCACCCCGCGAATTACCGTGGTTGCCCCCGAGCCCCTAAAATAAATCGCCGCGTCGCCCGCCAAAACCGCCTCCGAGCTTCCGGCCCAGACATCAAAGCCTCGGCACCCTCTGCGTCGCAGGCTAAGCCAGCGTTCGTTCCGGCGGCGGTGCCCAGTGTCTCGGCCTGGGCAAAACCGCTGCCGTACACGAACACGGCTACAACTCCCTCCTCCGCGATTCGTCCCGCCCCCGCGACTCGTCCCTCTCCCGCGACTTGCCCTCCGACCGCGTCCGAAAATCTCGCTTTAGCGATCGACTTCTTTCAGTCGATCAACTTTGAGCGCGTTAACGCTTTGGGCGACGCCATTCGCGCTGCCTCCACTGCACAACACTTTATCGCCGTTGTGCAGGAATACGCCGACGTATACGCGTCATTAAATACGTACGTCCTCCCCTCACTCCGCCGGTAATCAATGGCGTATATAAGTAGAATAAAGCCCCTATCCGTAACGATAGGATTTTTTAACGCTTACGGTCTCGCAAATCAACGTAATCAGGTTTCTGACTTTTTGCGTGACCATCAAATTGATATCTTTTTAGTGCAGGAGACCCTACTTAAGCCCGCGCGCCGTGACCCTAAAATCGCGAACTATAACATGGTCAGGAACGACAGGCTCTCTGCCCGTGGTGGTGGTACCGTCATTTACTATAGAAGAGCCCTGCATTGCGTCCCGCTCGATCCTCCCGCGCTCGCTAATATCGAAGCATCAGTGTGCCGAATCTCACTGACGGGACACGCGCCGATCGTTATCGCGTCCGTTTATCTTCCACCGGATAAGATCGTTCTAAGCAGTGATATCGAGGCGCTGCTCGGTATGGGGAGCTCTGTCATTCTGGCAGGCGACCTAAATTGTAAACACATCAGGTGGAACTCACACACCACAACCCCGAATGGCAGGCGGCTTGACGCGTTAGTCGATGATCTCGCCTTCGATATCGTCGCTCCGCTAACCCCGACTCACTACCCGCTAAATATCGCGCATCGCCCGGATATACTCGACATAGCGTTATTAAAAAATGTAACTCTGCGCTTACACTCGATCGAAGTAGTTTCAGAGTTAGATTCAGACCACCGTCCCGTCGTTATGAAGCTCGGTCGCGCTCCCGATTCCGTTCCCGTCACGAGGACTGTGGTGGATTGGCACACGCTGGGCATCAGCCTGGCTGAATCTGATCCACCATCGCTCCCGTTTAACCCGGACTCTATCCCGTCTCCTCAGGATACCGCTGAAGCCATAGACATCTTAACGTCACACATCACCTCGACATTAGATAGGTCATCGAAACAAGTTGTAGCGGAGGACTTCCTTCACCGCTTCAAATTGTCCAACGATATTAGGGAACTCCTTAGAGCTAAGAACGCCTCGATACGCGCCTACGACAGATATCCTACCGCGGAAAATCGTATTCGAATGCGTGCCCTACAACGCGACGTAAAGTCTCGCATCGCCGAAGTCCGAGATGCCAGATGGTCTGATTTCTTAGAAGGACTCGCGCCCTCCCAAAGGTCTTACTACCGCTTAGCTCGTACTTTCAAATCGGATACGGTAGTAACTATGCCCCCCCTCGTAGGCCCCTCAGGCCGACTCGCGGCGTTCGATGATGACGAAAAAGCAGAGCTGCTGGCCGATACATTGCAAACCCAGTGCACGCCCAGCACTCAATCCGTGGATCCTGTTCATGTAGAATTAGTAGACAGTGAGGTAGAACGCAGAGCCTCCTTGCCACCATCGGATGCGTTACCACCCGTCACCCCGATAGAAGTTAAAGACTTGATCAAAGACCTACGTCCTCGCAAGGCTCCCGGTTCCGACGGTATATCTAACCGCGTTATTAAACTTCTACCCGTCCAACTCATCGTGATGTTGGCATCTATTTTCAATGCCGCTATGGCGAACTGTATCTTTCCCGCGGTGTGGAAAGAAGCGGACGTTATCGGCATACATAAACCCGGTAAACCAAAAAATCATCCGACGAGCTACCGCCCGATCAGCCTCCTCATGTCTCTAGGCAAACTGTATGAGCGTCTGCTCTACAAACGCCTCAGAGACTTCGTCTCATCCAAGGGCATTCTCATCGATGAACAATTCGGATTCCGTACAAATCACTCATGCGTTCAACAGGTGCACCGACTCACGGAGCACATTCTTGTGGGGCTTAATCGACCAAAACCGTTATACACGGGAGCTCTCTTCTTCGACGTCGCAAAAGCGTTCGACAAAGTCTGGCACAATGGTTTGATTTTCAAACTATTCAACATGGGCGTGCCGGATAGTCTCGTGCTCATCATACGGGACTTCTTGTCGAACCGCTCTTTTCGATATCGAGTCGAGGGAACCCGCTCCTCCCCACGACCTCTCACAGCTGGAGTCCCGCAAGGCTCTGTCCTCTCACCCCTCCTATTTAGCTTATTCGTCAACGATATTCCCCGGTCGCCGCCGACCCATTTAGCTTTATTCGCCGACGACACGACTGTTTACTATTCTAGTAGAAATAAGTCCCTAATCGCGAAGAAGCTTCAGAGCGCAGCCCTAGCCCTAGGACAGTGATTCCGAAAATGGCGCATAGACATCAACCCAGCGAAAAGTACTGCGGTGCTATTTCAGAGGGGAAGCTCCACACGGATTTCCTCCCGGATTAGGAGGAGGAATCTCACACCCCCGATTACTCTCTTTAGACAACCCATACCCTGGGCCAGGAAGGTCAAGTACCTGGGCGTTACCCTGGATGCATCGATGACATTCCGCCCGCATATAAAATCAGTCCGTGACCGTGCCGCGTTTATTCTCGGTAGACTCTACCCCATGATCTGTAAGCGGAGTAAAATGTCCCTTCGGAACAAGGTGACACTTTACAAAACTTGCATAAGGCCCGTCATGACTTACGCGAGTGTGGTGTTCGCTCACGCGGCCCGCACACACATAGACACCCTCCAATCCCTACAATCCCGCTTTTGCAGGTTAGCTGTCGGGGCTCCGTGGTTCGTGAGGAACGTTGACCTACACGACGACCTGGGCCTCGAATCAATTCGGAAATACATGAAGTCAGCGTCGGAACGATACTTCGATAAGGCTATGCGTACTCCCCGAATCCTGATCATGCAGGAGCCAGTCACCGTCGACGCCCTAGACACGTCCTTACGGATCCATCAGATCCAATAACCTTTGCATTAGATGCCTTCAGCTCTAATACTAGGGGCAGGCTTAGGGACCCCGGTAACCGTACTCGTCGAACTCGACAAAGAGGTCGACGTGCAACCTAACCCATGCATCAGCCCGCTGAGTTTCTCGCCGGATCTTCTCAGCGGGTCGCGGTTCCGATCCGGTAGTAGATTCATTCGCGAAACAATTGCTCTTGAGTTGTTAGGTCTCCTTCGGAGGCGCTCGGGCAGTTGTTAGCAAATCCCACCCCTCTTGGCTGAGCCTTTGCTCGCCCACCTGTCCTGGTGAAACTGGAAAGGCCTTCGGGCCACCAGTAAACTTTCAATCATAAAAAAAAGGATTGGAATTATAAAATTCAAGTCGTCGCCGCGTCGTGCCCTAAACGAAAAGACCCACGGTGTGCTCGTACGAAATTGAATCGTATTAAAATGAATTGAAATCCTATGAAAATAATGTCATTTTTTTCTAATGAAATACGTACTTTGAATGACTTCGACAATGAAGGAAAACTTCGTGTAGTTAGTAAAAATAAAACCCGCCGTAATGCTAATTTAATAATGCTAATTTAATAATAAATAAACACTATACAATGGGACATAAACTTGAAGTCACAAGGTGACTGGTGGCATTAACATTATGATGGTCTATGGTATCTAATGACCACTTGAGTGGTCCGTGAGTTGTTTAAACTAATAAAAAAAAATGAAGCACCTATTTCAGAATCATTATGGTTATGTCAAAACTCGGGTAGACAAATTAATTATAAGTTAATATATTTATAGTGAATATCTTATCTTATCTTACCTTTAAACGAGCAATTCTTGTATATATATATGTATATATAATCTGAATCTCGGAAACGGCTCCAACGATTTTCATAAAATTTAGTATACAGGGGATTTCGGGGGCGATAAATCGATCTAGCTACGATTTATTTTCAGAAAATGTTGTTTTATTCGTGTTGTCTATAATCAAATTTATCAGTCTTCCCGACATCTATTGGCGATTAATAATACTATTTTTCTTAATTGAGGGCAACTAACCGCTTTAAAGACACAAAAAGATGGCATTATCAAAAAAAAAAAGCCGGTCATCATTTAGTATTATTAATTAAACGAAAGGAAATATGGTGTTCAAGACTTGATAGGTAAGACGTCCGGAATAATCACGAGTCATGATACTATGCCGTTATTCGTATCCCGGGGCAAATGTCAATTTTCCTAAATAAGTACATACATATGGATGAAGGGATAACATCGTGTGATCAAATCGAAATAGGAAAATTTATAAATATACGTACGTAGCATATAGTAATATTATAAATAGTGTTGTGTATTTATTGTAAGTTCGCACATAACAATTTTAAAGTTATGCCTGAAGATATGTATGGATGTATATTCGATATGGGCTCCAGTAACCATTTAGGACCAAGTGGTTAAGATTGTTCACATATTCAAGCAATTAAAAAAGTTAGAACAATAAAAATCGCTAACGCTTACCATAAGGCCGTTATTATGTCAATGTATCGAGTTAGTAAAAGGTATGTGCTAGAGGGAACAAACACTGCTCTCTGAAAAACATGAGCTTTTTTTATAAGAATAAAAAAAGGCTGTTCCGTGTTCGAGTTTTTAAAGGGTAGTGCTGATCAGCAAATCGTTTGGAAAATGTTGCCGGTCTTTGTCCACACGTATGAAAGTTGTCATGTACATACATACATAAATAATTTCACGAAACTATGGTATATTGCGAGAAAGTTGTCACATTTTGCGGTGGGTATTTTATTTTAACAGAAAAAAATGCATAGAGTTTTTTTTACAGTTTCGTGAAATCATGAAAATATATTTGTAAAATGTTGTTAAAATTTTACGATCCGCAGTTTTTTCCTGATGAAAATCTGACATCAAATAAGATCATTATTTTTGAAGAAACAGATTGTTAAGTTGCAGAAGAGAAAAAAAAAATTTTTTTTTAATCGTTCTAGCGTACGGTACTCGTCGCGTTTAGCGGTTACAGGCGCAAATGGTCATTAATTATAAGGTGCATTTCGTGATGTGAGACATAAAGTCCAAGTCTCACTTGACTTGGAGCACATGAATGCTTCGCAGAAGAAATCGTCCGCAGTGCGTTTCCAGAGATCTTTTTGCCACGTACCATCCGGCTTTGGAATGAGCTCCCTTTCGGTGTTTCCTCTACGAAATGTCTTTCTTCAAACGAGGCTAGAAGAGAGTACTCGTGAAGGTATACGAAGGTAGAAGGAGGTATCAGAAGGTTGCGTGTTCATATCACGTCGGGGTCACCAGTGTGCAGGTATACGACAAAGGGAAGATCTTCCACCGAGCGGGTGATATTTCTCGGTAGACTGACGGTCCAAATGTTGTTGTTCGGAGCTTGTATATGTATATTCAAGCTTATCTTGAAAATGTCGTAAGCGGGATTCAGGCATCTGTCAAATATATTGTGTTCTGTAATGGTTACCGCCAGCCACATATTTAACGGTAGGCAGCGGCTTAGCTCTGCTCCCGGCGGTACTGACATCCAACAGCGACCGTAATCACTCGCCATCAAGTGGGTTTTATACTCGTCTGCCTACAAGAACAAATAAAAAAAAAGATGTGTGGCGTCGTGGGACACCGGATAGGGACGATGTGCCTTATTATAAAAATATTAATTTCTATTCGGTTAAGTTTAAGTATTATTTCGGTTTTATTAAGTTCTATTCGGGGTATAAAGAAAATAATCCGTCATCACGTAGACTATACATTAGACACTGTATAGCCATCATACTAAGACTATACATAAATAATAAAAATCTTACGTTACGGACGTTTTTTCCCGGTTCGGTTACCCCTCCGCATCGTCCCACAAGGAACTTCGTTCCAAAAATCTTGGTTGTTAAATATGACTTTGGAAAAACTGCCCATCAATAGAAAAACTTGTATCCACATAATTTATTGTAATATATTAATACGTGAAGCAAAAACTTTGTATCCCTTTTTACGAAAATTGCGCGGACGGAGGAGTATGAAATTTTCCACACTTATAGAGAATATAGAGAAGAAGTGCACAATGCTAATATTTTTTTAAAATAATGCATAAAAGATACATTAAATCACTAAAGAAAACATTACACACACCACATACCATGTATTTGACGCACACACGCATGCATACTATTTATTGTCAAACTTTTGTTCTTGACGTCTGTTGTCAAATTGAGAATAGATTAAATATTGTTTGTCTTTATTAATATTTTTTTATAGTGTAGCCTTGGCGAAATTTGTGATTATAGTATGTGTACAAACTTACAATTCCAATTAATTATAGTCGAACTTCGACTACTGTGGGACCTCTAGTTGTAACAAAACTGTCACATACATTTGAATTCATTTGAGAAAGCAACCCGGTTCTCGTCGAACCCGTCGCTTGCGACGAAGGGCTCGACGAGTAAATTAACTCTCAGACACAGCCCACTGAGTTTCTCGCCGGATCTTCTCAGTGGGTCGCGTTTCCGATCCGGTGGTAGATTCTGCGAAGCACGGCTCTTGCTAGGGTTCGTGTTAGCAACGTCATCAGGTTTGAGCCCCGTGAGCTCACCTACAAAAGTTAGGGTTACGCTGATATAGCCTCTCAAGGCTATCAGCTTAGGTAGGAAAAAAAAAAAAAAAAAAGAAAGCAACAATTATCTTGCTAAGCGACTGTCCGTTTCAAATTAAACAAGTTGAAATTGATTCGCTCCGAACAAGCTACGAGTTAAAAACGAACACAAAAGAGCAGCCGGATCTCGTTAAACAAGAAACCCTGAAGAGAATCAGCTAAAAAGTTAAAATTAAAACTCGTTCTTGTCTTGTAATAATCCCAGAGCGCTGCCCCAGAACCGATACAGGCCAGTCAAGATCGATTCACTGTATCGTGCGCTAATTTCCTTGGTTCGTTGTTTTATTTGCATTCGTATCTAGCGATGCAACGGTGTTCGAGTCCCGCAGGCGGGTACCAATTTTTTAAATGAAATACTTACTTGACAAATGTTCATGATTGACTTCCACGGTGAAGGAATAACATTGTGTAATAATAATCAAACCCGCAAAAATTATGTTATAATTTGTGTAATTACTAGGTGCCATTCCCCTACCTATTTCTGCCGTGAAGCAGTAATGCGTTTCGGCTTGAAGCATGGGGCAGCCGTTGTAACTTATACCTTAGAACTCATATCTCAAGGTGGGTGGCGCATTTACGTTGTAAATGTCTATGGGCTCCGGTAACCGCTTAACATCAAGTGGGCTGTGAGCTCGTCCACCCATGTATGCAGTAATAAAAAAAAATTAGATTAGCATAACGAAATAGATTAGAAAATTTAGTACCATGTCATTTTCTTTAGATAAACACACCGGCGCGGCGTTACCATTTACGCTGTATGTGATATGATCGTATACAAATATTAAGCATCGGTTAATAATAACATATTGCATTTCTATCCAAACAAAACTTAATATAGTGGTTTCGGCAACAGTCGACTTTTAAATTGCTAGATTGGAATTCAAATCAAATCTAATAAAGTCGCAGCGGCGACGTTTATTTAAATAAATTTCCATATGTACAGGGGTTTCGCCCGCGCTGTGAGTACGTGCTGCTCTTCTCGCTGTCCTTCGGTTAGATATTTAAAACCAATCTGAAAATAACAACGTGGAATTTAATTTATCTGTAATATTCATCATCATCTCAGCCTATAGCTGTTTACTGCTGAACATAAGCCTCAATAATTGATCTCCAGTGCGGCCGGTCCGTTGCTACCCGTATCCAACGTGACCCAGCGATTTTTACTAGGTCCCACACTGCGTTTGCCATCTACTATTTAATATTTATTAAATTTTAATTCATCTATCTATATATACTAGTGGTCCCCCGGTAGTCGAAATTCGACTATATTTTTTATACTTATGTAATTACAGATTTCGCCAAGACTACACTTTAGACAAATATTAATAAAGTCAAACAATATTTAATCTATTCTCAGTTTGACCTCAGACTATAAGCAATAAGAAAAGTTTGACAATAAACAATGCGTGTTGTGTCAAATACACGGTAGTGTATGTAATGCTTTTTTTATTGATTTAATGTATTTTTATGCATAATTTAAAAAAAAATAACATTCTACACTCCTTCTCTATACTCTCTATAAGTGTGGGAAATTTTATACTCCTCCGTCCGTGTAATTTTCGTAAAAAGGGGTACAAAGTTTTTGCTTCACGTATTAATATCTTCTCTTCTTTGTCGTTTCCTCATTACTGAGGGTCGTGACCACCTTGGTCCAGTTTTTGCACCAGCTTCCTCCAATGTTGCCTGCATTCGGCCTGCTTAATGGCGCCCGGGACGCTGGTGTTTGTGGCCTCCTTGATAATGTCCATCCACCTGGTTGGCAATCTTCCTCGACTTCTCTTTCCTTCCATGTGACCTACAACTATTAATTTTTCCAAGTTCTCAGGATTTTGTCGGATTTTGTTGTTTGGAATATGAAATTTTTTAATGTAACCTTATGGCATTTGACATAACATTGACAGAATGCCTGCTGCAAATATCCTCAGAGAGGATGTAAAAAAACTCGTACTCGCAATATCGTTTAAAACAAATGCTTCGCTTGAAGTTGTATTGATAAAATAGTTAAGAGGATATAAAAAAAAACTGAATTTACACAGTTCACGGCAAGCTAGGTACGGTATATACGATCGCTAGTTATATATATTGTAATGAAAAACCTTTATCATTGTAAAACGTTTAAAACTCTCTATTTTGAAATAAAAACTTTTCTTAGACGGAATTCCTCACCTGTCTGTCATTCTGTGAAAAAAATATTAATTTTAAAAGAGCTTAAGGGCTTTAAATGTTGTTTTCTTATTGTATTACAGAAAACGCAATTAATTATTTTATTGTTTATTCATTCTGAAGTATTTCATATCATTATAAATATATTAAAACTTCAATTAAAAAAAAACACTATACAAAGAGTAGATTGCCGCTAATGACGATGTCTACAATACAAAGTACTAGTTGTTAGAGCTTGGGAGTGAGAAAGCTCCTCAAAGTACGCGCCGTATCGAGGATAAATGCTTTCTGTACCAAGGCCCTTACCCAGTTGGGTAACGAAAGTTTCTTAAGGTCTAAAATGTTCACTATCAAATCGTTTATCAATACTACTATTATACTAGCTGACCCAGCAAACGTTGTTTTGCCATATAAATTATTTCTAAGAAAGATAAATAACCTATCTAACGACTGCAGCGCCCTCTGCCGGGCTGATTTGTGAATCTAAATCATCCAGGGTGCCACCCAATAGCATACAAAAAAAAACATTCAAATAGGTCCAGCTATTTAAGAGGAGTTCAGTGACAAACACACGCACACAAGAAATATATATATAAAGACTAGCTGACCCGGTAGACTTCGTAGTACCTCAATAGATAAATAAAAGACCTAGACTTTTGTATAAAATAAACTTAAAACAAACAGAAGGAATCCGCCCGACGGGGGACACATCATAAGAACAACAAAATTGTTATTTTAATTTAATTCCGAGCATTTTCATATTTTTAAACCTTCTCTGGACTTCCACAAATAATTCAAGACCAAAATTAGCCAAATCCGTCCAGCCGTTCTCGAGTTTTAGCGAGACTAACGAACAGCAATTCATTTTTATATATATGGACGATGACCGGTGTTTTTTTTATAACGCCATCTTGTTGTGTCTTTAAAGCGGTTAGTTGCCCTCAATTAAGCAAAATAGTATTATTATTCGCCAATAGATGTCGGGAAGAGTTGATTATTGAAAACACGAATAAAACAAAATTTTCTGAAAATAAATCATAGCTAGATCGATTTATCGCCCCCGAAATCCCCTGTGTACTAAATTTCATGAAAATCGTTGGAGCCGTTTCCGAGATTCAGATTATATATATGTAATGAATGATTGAATGTCAATCTGTCATATGACAATTGATAGTTGTTTAAATAATTTTTCGGTTAATGGACGTTGTGAAATGTGTGTTAAAGAATTATTGAAGAAAGGGCATTAAATGTTGTTTCTTGTTGTTTAGAAGAAACGCAATTTCGTCTTTTCTTATTTAAACACCGTAAATACCATTATAAAACAACATTTTTGCTAATATATTGAGAAAATGGAGAAATTAAGATTTGATTTTACAATGAAATCAATGGCGGATGGAAAAACAAACGTCATATGCATAACTTCCATTGCTACACCAAGTGGACAAGTTTTTGGAATTCCAGTCGAATATCAACCCGTAAATCTTCATAAGGTGATCACAACTACTCCTAACTACACCAGAGTAAAAAACTCTTTAGTAAAAAGGCATCAAACGAGGAAAATATGGATAACTGTGACGGAGGAAATTTCAAAAACATATTTGGATGAAGAACAAAATTTGCAATTCAATGATTGTTATTTGGAAGAGATTTCAGAACAACCTGTTAGTTATGAATCGACATCTAGTGATTCTAATCACATGCTTGAAAAACTGTTAGAAAAACTACAAGAACAAAAACAGCAGAAACCAGAAAAACAAAATTTAGGGAAAATTGCAAAGGATTTTATTATAGAAAAATTCAACGGCCGTAATTCAAATGCATTACAGTGGATCAAAGATTTTAATAAAGAATGTGAACGTTTTCAAATAAACGAGGATAAACAAAAAATTGAAATTTTTAAGAACTTCTTAGAAAATGCTAGTGTAGATTGGTACAGTTGTATGCTGATGAAGCTTACAGTACAATCAGAATGGAGCAAATGGGAGAAAATTTTTTGTGAGACATTTGCGAACAAAGGATGGTCCTCCACTAGATATGCTCTTGCCTTCAAATATCAATCGGGATCCTTACTTGAGTATGCTTTAAAGAAGGAGAAATTATTGTTGGAAGTCAGGAAGACAGTGGATACCGGAACAATTATTGATCTCATAGCATTTGGTTTACCCAATTATGTGGCGGACAAGATTGACAAAGAAACATTACAAAGAACGGAAGACCTTTACAATGAGATAAGAAAATTGGAACATCTGGTGATGAAAAATAAATATGAAAAAAGGAACAGCTCATATAATTTAGATAATAAAGGGAAAAAGATTGACGAAAAGAAACCATGCCCAATCTGTTTAAATGAGAAAAAAGGGAAACGGTTCCACCCAGAAGACAGCTGTTGGTTCAAAGAAAAAAATAAAAAAGCTGTGGTAAAAACAGTAAATAATTCAGAATTGGAAATAGAACTGAATGAGAAAAATCCAAAAAACTAGAAATACCACCATTAATAAAAATAAGTTTACAAATAAATGACACTTTGAAGGTTTCTGGAATCTATGACTCTGGATCTAATGTTTCTTTAATTAATGCAAGATTATTGAAAATACAAGAAAAACAGAAGACAAATGATATGCAAGTTGTAAACTTAAAAACTATTAATGGTGAGAAAAAAACGAAAGGTATGGTAACGCTAAAAATAAAAATCTACAATATTGAAAGAAATATGGATATTTTTGTGGTGGATAATGAAAATTTTAACTATGACTTCTTAATTGGTTTGGATTGTATAAAAAAATTCAAATTAATACAAAATGAAGAACTTAACATCATACAATATCCCGAAAAGAAAAGCATAATCTCAAATGAACATTGTTTTCATGAGAATAATGTAACAAATGTCGGAATTCCTGATGTACTAGGTGACAAAAATAAAGAACAAACATTTAAAGAGAGAATAGAAGAGAAAGAGAAGATAGAGATGGAACTATACTCTGAGATAGTAAAAAAGGGTACTACTATAAATACCAACAAATTGTGTGAAATTAATTTCAATGAACATGTAAACATTGATGAATTTCAAATATCTGTAAATCATCTAGATTTATATCAGCAATCAAAAATTGAGAAGTTAGTAGATAAATACAAATCTGTTTTTGCTAAGGACAAATATGATGTTGGCTCTGTGCAGGATTATGAAGCCCATATAGACTTGATGGTAGATAAATACTGCTATAAGCGTCCGTACAGATGCACAATTGAAGACAGAACAGAAATTGAAAGTCAAATATCGAAGCTACTACAGAAAAATTTGATAGAGGAATCTTACAGCCCGTTTGCTGCTCCTGTAACTCTAGCATATAAGAAAGAAGATGATAAAAAAACAAGATTATGCATAGATTTCAGAGATTTAAACAAAATAGTAGTTCCACAATCACAACCTTTCCCACTTATAGAGGACTTAATGACCAAAACAGTAAACTGTAAGTATTATTCTACATTAGACATAAACTCAGCATTTTGGTCGATCCCATTGAAAATTCAAGATAGACATAAGACTGCTTTTGTGACACAAGAAGGACATTTTCAATGGACTTGTCTCCCATTTGGGTTAAAGACTGCACCAGCGATTTTCCAAAGAATATTAAGCAATATTATAAGAAAACACAGACTATCTAACTTTGCAGTAAACTTTATTGACGACATCTTAATTTTTTCTAAAACTTTTGAGGAACATATACAACACATATCGAGACTACTGGAAGCAATACAAAAGGAAGGTTTTAGACTGAAGTTTTCAAAATGTACATTTGCAAGTCACCATGCTAAATACTTGGGTCATATAATAGAAGACAATTCAGTTAGACCTCTAAAAGATTATTTAACTGCTGTCAAAAGCTTCCCAATTCCAGAAACAAGGAAAAATATACGGCAGTTTTTGGGAAAAGTAAATTTTCATCATAAGTTTGTACCACATAGTGCAATTATCCTCGATCCATTACATAACTTATTAAGGAAAGATGTGAAATTTGTATGGACGGCAGAATGCCAGGAAGCATTTGATAAAATTAGAGCATTGCTTTGCTCAGAACCAATCCTAAAAATATTTGACCCAGATTCACCGATAAGAATTTACACAGATGCTAGTATCAAAGGAGTTGGAGCAGTGTTGAAACAAGACGATGAAAATGGCGTGAGTAAACCGGTTGCTTATTTTTCGAAGAAATTAACAGAAGCACAGAAAAAGAAGAAGGCAATATACTTAGAATGTCTGGCGATAAAAGAAGCAGTCAAATACTGGCAACATTGGCTTATGGGAAAAGAATTTATGGTATACACAGATCATAAACCCCTGGAAAATATGAACATTAAAGCTCGAACTGATGAGGAACTAGGTGATTTAACATATTATCTATCACAATATAATTTTGAAATTAAATACAACCCAGGAAAATCAAATCAAGAAGCGGACTGCTTAAGCCGAAATCCAGTCTTAGAAGCAAATGATAATAACGACGATTTTTTTAAAGGTCGTAAATTTAATCGACCTACAAGAAATAAAGAATGACCAGCTAACAAATCCAGACCTACAAAAAGAAAAGAATAAGCACATATTAGAGAATGAAGTTTATTACAAGAAAAATAAAAGAAGAAATAAGATTATACTGTCAGAAAAACTTAGCAAAGCTCTAATAAAAAAAGTCCATGACACGTACTGCCACATTGGAAGAACCCAAATGACAAATAAAATAACACCATTCTTTTCAGCCAAAAATATTACAGCAAACATTAATAAAATGTGTGATGCGTGTGAAACCTGCATTAAAAACAAGTCCAGGAGGAAGTCGAAATATGGTTTAATGTCACATTTGGGACCAGCCACACACCCGTTTGAAATTGTATCCATCGATACTATTGGGGGCTTTGGAGGATCCCGATCGACCAAAAGGTATTTGCATCTTCTAGTGGATCATTTCACACGGTATGCCTATATTTGTACATCAAAAACTCAAGGCTCCAATGATTTCATTAAGCTAATGCAAAAGGTAACAAAAAATTATGACGTTAATATGGTATTATCAGACCAATACCCTGGCATAAATTCAAAAGAATTTAAAGAATTTCTAAAGAATAATAATATCAAAATAGTTTTCACAGCTGTTGATGCGCCTTTTTCGAATGGGCTTAACGAAAGATTAAATCAAACACTAACAAATAAGATAAGATGTAAAATAAACGAAAGCGATAAGAAGACATCTTGGACAACAATTGCACAAGAATGCGTAGAAAAATATAATGAAACAGAACACACAGTTACAAAGTTTGCTCCCAGGTACCTTCTAGAGGGTGAAAATGTGAGTATTCTACCACTACATTTGAAAACAAGTTGTACAACAGAAGATTTGAGAAGAGATCGAAAATTAGCCTTAGAAAACACAATAAAATCTCACAATTATAATAAAAATATATTTGACCAGTACAGAGAAGGGTATAAATTGGAAGAAGGAGATAGTGTTTATGTGGAGAATGGAAATAAACTAAACAGGAAGAAAATGGATGAATTGAGAACAGGGCCATACAAAATACTAAAGAAGATTTCAGAATCGATCTATGAAGTTGACACCGGACACAAAAAAGCAGAATCAAACCTCTACCATATAACAAAGTTGTCTCCAGTGTCTATCTGATATGATAAACAATTGTAAAACCATTCACTGCCTCTTACAATTGTCTTTTCAGCGGGGGAGATGTAATGAATGATTGAATGTCAATCTGTCATATGACAATTGATAGTTGTTTAAATAATTTTTCGGTTAATGGACGTTGTGAAATGTGTGTTAAAGAATTATTGAAGAAAGGGCATTAAATGTTGTTTCTTGTTGTTTAGAAGAAACGCAATTTCGTCTTTTCTTATTTAAACACCGTAAATACCATTATATATATATATAAATAAATATACAAGAATTGCTCGTTTAAAGGTATAAGATACATAAGATAGATTATTATTTTTGTCCTTGTAGTTGAGTAATATTTGAGCTTGAGTACGTAAATTTCCATCAGAATAAACGTGTAGTAAAGTGTCTATCTGTCAAGATGTCTCATGAAATACATGGCGGAGAAAATTGATGATTCCTCTTCTTCTGAGATGAAACGCTGAGATAAATATTCGATTCTTAAGAGGAATACATTCCATTATATATTAACAGAGCTAGTTTTATTATGTATTACGTTCAAATTGGGAACACAAGTCTATTGATATTAATAGTATTATTAACAATTGTATATGGATCGAAAGTGATTACTGAATTATTACACTGATGAGAATAGGACGTATTAGAACGTGATTAGAGTCGTTATTATTCCAATATACTGGGATTAGTATTCCAGTATATTGAATCCGCAATATTATTATTCCAATATACTGGGATGCTCGAACAGTTTCAGTTTCTTTAATACATTTGTGGGACTGTAAAAATTTACTAAGCGATAAATGAATTCTTGAACACTATAATTCTAACTACTTTTAGGATTTAATGTCGCTATTTTAATGCCGCTGCATAATTTTCAACGTTTCGAGGTTTCTTGGCCTTATTATGTCTATGGTATTATCTATATATTAATACGTGAAGCAAACACTTTGTATCCCTTTTTACGAAAATTGCGCGGACGGAGGAGTATGAAATTTTCCACACTTATAGAGAATATAGAGAAGAAGTGCACAATGCAAATTTTTTTTAAAAAGAATGCATAAAAGATACATTAAATCAATAAAGAAAGCATTACACACACTACATACCATGTATTTGACGCACACACGCATGCGTACTATTTATTGTCAAACTTTTGTTCTTGACGTCTGTTGTCAAATTGAGATTAAATATTGTTTGTCTTTGTTAATATTTTTTACAGTGTAGTCTTGGCGAAATTTGTGATTATAGAAGTATAAAATACAATCTTAATAGAGTACAAACTTACGATTCCAATTAATTATAGTCGAATTTCGAGTACTGCGGGACCTCTAAAGTCTATAACTCGTGAAAATCGAAGAAAATACTCTTGAACACAATTTATCTTTATATATGTTGTTATTCAATGAAAAATATATGAAATCTTTAACATATCTATCTAATCTAGCCACTTGAAATTAGTTACGTTTCGGCTTGAAGGGTGGGGCTGCCGTTGTAACTATACTGAGACCTTAGAACTTATATCTCAAGGTGGGTGGCGGCATTTCTATACAATAATAAAAAAAAGTTACGATACTTACCTATAGATCAAATATTAAAAAAAATTGTTTCACGAACATCCAAGTGTTCTAACTTTGTACTTTGAAATCTCGAGAGAATAAAGATATATGTTAAAAAATCAGCTACAAGCATTATCTCGTTAAAAAGTTAGGTGAACACAGATGCGCCTCACAAATAGTCCTGTGAGATCACGACGCACTCGATTTATGGACCAACTTGCCTCTTGTTCGGAAGTTTCCGGAAACTTTGTAACAATATTTCGATGTATTTTATGTATCAAGAAATTTTATTACACGGAGGCAATTAAGGTAGATAGCTAATTCTTTATTGGTACTACTTATGGACTTAACACAATTTTATATGAATGTTATTGCAAGACGTAATTGCTCGATTTTTTTAAACAGGCTCAGGAACATGATTCAGTGATTAAATTGGTTTTATTTTTTTATGTTTTTGTATGAGTTTCGATTTATATTGGGTCCGCCGAGGAATACCTATATTCCTATTTAAGAACACGTGAAAGGTACATAATTTTAAAATTGAGTTTTCATATTATGGTATAATTTCGGTGTAAGTTGATGTGTTGAAAAAATGATTTGTATTTGTTTCGTGTTGCTTATCTGGTTGTTGCTTTTTAAGTTGCTGGTATATGTATGGTATATGTCTCTTGGTACTACGATCTAACTAGTATATTGTTCGATACGAAAAAAGCAAACCTCTATATCCAACTTTAATAGTTAAAGACATCGATATATTAATATCGATGGTTAAAGATTATTAAATGAAGTTTTCTTAGAATGATAGAGAATGATGGGTTTTTTTTTATTGCTTAGATGGGTGGACGAGC
The DNA here is from genome assembly GCF_030267445.1 of Bombyx mandarina. NCBI lineage: Eukaryota > Metazoa > Arthropoda > Insecta > Lepidoptera > Bombycidae > Bombyx > Bombyx mandarina. The sequence goes on from NC_143213.1 coordinate 4,360,274, forward strand.
TCACAGCCCACCTGATATTAAATGGTTACTGGAGCCCATAGACATTCACAACGTAAATGCGCCACCCACCTTGAGATATAAGTCTCTGCCCCACCTTTTAAACCGATACGCATTACTACTTCACGGTAGAAATAGGCAGGGTGGTGGTAATCACCCGTGCGGACTCATAAGAGGTCCTACCACCAGTAATAGGTGTCAAAGATCAGCAAAAAATTAATTATTACAATAGTAATTTATCTTTTTAGAATTTAAATTTTGTTACGTGTAAGTTTGATTTTTTTCTTTCAGTCTTCTAATCTTCCCTATTGAGGTTTTAAAGCTTAAACTATGCTCGCTTAATTGTCGTCCAAAGAAAAAATAGTTTTGGAAATTGATTTGTTGTTCATATAAAATCATTGAGTAATTTGCTTTCGCTAATTATGTTAATTATAACACACAACGGTTTTAATGTTATTTTTCTAAAAAGAATATGCAACGCATTTTGTTTTCCAGATTTTTTTCGCTTGTGCAAAACTACACGACTCCTATTGACAGTTTTTGTGGCGTTATTGACAGCTTGATTGACTTATGGTGTCACGGATGGTATGATTTTGATTTCCTATCTAACGGTGGCCACAAGTTCAGTTCAACTTGTGATATAATACTAACCATAGAACTCTTAAAACATTAACTCATTCGCACTCAGTAAAAGGAGACAGAGGGAGTAAAATAATTCTTGTCTATTCAGAAATTATAATCTTCTAATAGTAGAAATATCCTAGCTCCCTATCTATATAAATATTTATATCAAGGTGGGTTTTGCGATACACATTTTTATATTAGGTGGAATATTACTATAGAATCTCTGTCCTAACTATTATGGATTAATTAACAACGCGTAGTCAACTCAATGTTGGCTTAAATATTTTTTGGTTTGAAAACCATCCAGAGATAATTTGCTTTTGTTAAACAAAACAGTTTGAAAATGAAAGGGAATGTTTTAATTACAAAACATTTTTCCAACTGCGGCATAAAAATCTTAAATGCATAAATAAAAAATTATAGGTACTATTACATTATAATTTGAAATTACATCTTTAACGAGTAAACAGTAAATAGATTCGAATACAAATTTTCGTGTTCCACTTTAAAACAAAACAACGATAGCCGGTGAGTGAAATTTCATTACATTGTCGATGAAAAAACATTGTGCTTGTTTACTTCGGAACGTAACGTTTTATTGGAAAAAAAAAGAACGTAATAAGTGTTTATTTTGTAAAGAATACAAAATAAATTAATAACATTGAACTACGGAGTATTTTTATTCTGTCCTTGTTCAATGTAATTTGATTATTAAGGGATCACGTTTGACAATCGTCGAATTATTATTTTAAGATTTTTTTTTACTTTTTTTTATTGCTTAGATGGGTGGACGAGCTCACAGCCCACCTGGTGTTAAGTGGTTACTGGAGCCCATGGACATCTACAACGTAAATGCGCCACCCACCTTGAGATATAAGTTCTAAGATTTCAGTATAGTTACAACGGCTGCCCCACCGTTCAAACCGAAACGAATTACCGCTTCACGGCAGAAATAGGCAGGGTGGTGGTACCTACCCGGACTCACAAGAGGTCCTACCACCAGTAAATAAGATTCTTGATTTTTGGATTTCGCAATTTGATGGTAGGTTTTCGTTTAATTTTGAAAGTTGTAATTTACCTGTTGGATTATGTTAGTTGCTCCTTTTGGGTAAACTACGTACCTTTCACTGTAGCGTAGAGAAAGGCTTCCTTTCATCATGCTTTGAAATGCTATTGACTGTACGAATGCATTCAAGCAAAGCTAGGGAGAGTTTTGAAGTGGAAAATACGCGGCATCGCTAACTTAGAATATGACACTACACTACAACGGCTGAAATAATAAACTGGCCTCAATATTTAGTTTCAGATTTAGACATTAATTACATTTAGGACCCTTAAATATGTGTGTGATGTCTAGCATTTTTTTTTGTTAAAACTTTCTTAGAAAGGGCTAATTATGAAATCGATAGCATATAGGGTCCTGTACATTTGTGCAATATCCATAATAGTTTTTTTTTTTTTTTTTTTTCCACAGGAGAAAATCGCCGTATGTGGGAGTTGAACCTCACTAAAAACTCCTGCCGCTCACAGCCGGCGCCCTACCCCGGATCGGGTGGGACCCCAGTCGGAGCTATTGAGACGGCGGGACAGGGTTTACGCAGAGCATATTACATCCATCCCGCCGTCCCCCAGACGCCGGACCGGCGACCGCCAGCGACACGACCGTCGGTTCCCTCGGTCGACGAGCCAAGAGCCCGCATTGATGGCGCCGCGCTACACCTTCCCCCGGAGCGGTCGGGGGAACGCGGCTTACCACGCCGCCCCACGCCTAGGCTCCCTCCCGCACAAAACAGGTGGAGTCCGAAACTCTTAGGGGGCCGGGTTACGGACGAGACCCCGGTCCCGGCCCCCTGCTCGGTGGCGGCGGATTTCTGCGTAGTGAGGAGAGCTTTGCCTCACTCGCCCCGCCGCCTCCTTCTGCGAGATGGTGCACTCGCAGAAGTCGAGCATAGCCTTCCAGGACTCGTCACCGCCAAGCATCGACGCCACGACGCCAGGCAGCGACAAGTCCGATCCTATCTTTGCGACCAGGACACGGCGCTGCACCTCCCAAGCGGGGCAGACAGCGAGCGTATGCTCCGCCGTGTCCAGGTCGTGTCCACAATGGTGGCACCTCGTCGTCGGCTCAGCTCCTATCCGGTGCAGATACTTTCCGAAGCATCCGTGCCCAGTCAGCACCTGCACCAGACGGAAGGTGAGGCGTCCTCGGCCACGATTCACCCAGTCATCAAAGACTAGGTAAACCGCCTCGACGGTCCGTAGACCCCACGTGGGGTTGGCCAACCGCCTCGACCACGATTCGAGCACGGACCGCCGAGAATGGGCCTTCCGCGCCCGCAGCTCACTTTTGGAGGGACGCACCACGCCCAGAGCACGAAGCTCGCTGCGCCACCGATAGTCGGCAGCGAGCGACTCCGCCTCCAGCTCCCATCCATAATAGTTTAGCCTATTTTGATGTGTTTGAAGTCTTATATTGAAATCAATGTGAGCAAGTTTTTAACGATCGTTTCTTCTAAATTGCTTCAGGCTTCAGATATTAAATTTCCTCTACGAAATTGGGGATTCGATTTCATCTTGTAATTTGTTACTCATACAACACTTGCAAATAAATTACATGGGTTCAATTTAATTAAAACTACTTTTACGATTTTATTGCCATTGTATTATTTGCATAAATATTATATAGCAAATTATTTGAAAGTAATCACATCAATTCCTAATTTATATATCCCGTAATACTAGTAACTGACTATAAGTTATTAAGAATCTTATACGTGGTTTATTCAACAAATTGTTTATTTGGATGTTTGGAAAATACACACACCAAGATTAATATTCGCACTAAATCTAATTATTTTGTGTACGTAATTATATTTTATTTGCGTTCAATGATATTGAGTGAATGAAATCTACTTCAAGTATATACGTTAATTTAATTTAACTTTGCTTAGTTTTAGTTAGTCAAAGAGTTAATTTAGTTTGCTTATAACGTAGATATCGGGAGCTTTATTATTATAACTATAGAAATCATTTTTCTTTATGGTTTCAGTTCATTTCAGGTGGACCAGTTAACGGCTAATAAAATTATAGATACAATTTTAAGTTTGAAGTTATAACTATTGTAAAACCTAAGCGCGCTAGTTTTACGAGAATGAGCAGCATGAGTTGTTGGATATTTCACCATACGCTTTCCAAAATACCAATACCAATTTCATGGGTCTATTAGTTGAAACATCGGTTATGAGTAACTGGTTCTTTACTGGTGGTACGACCTCTTGTGAGTCCACCCTTGTAGGTACCACCACCCTGCCTATTTCTGCCGTGAAGCAGTAACGAGTTTCGGTTTGAAGGGTGGGGCAGCCGTTGTAACTGTACTGAGACCTTAGAACTTATATCTTAAGGTGGGTGGCGCATTTACGTTGTAGATGTCTATGGGCTCCAGTAACCACTTAACACCAGGTGGACTGTGAGCTCGTCCACCCATCTCAGCAATGAAAAAAAAAAGTAAATGTCCAGTCCAGTCCAGTATTTTTTTGAATTAAATACAGGTTTAGTTTTAAGCGAATATCATAATAATATATTATACAGGTCGAGTCTGCATTCAGCGGCGAGATGGAACCTCGTTAGAAGCTAAAATACTTAGAATATTCAACGAGGGAGCCGAATTCTATGACGTTTTTATTCTGCATTCCGTGACTGGAATTACGTGACTTATGAATTTTTTATTGAATTATTGTGAATTGAGTTCAAGACTTTTTTTAATGATATTTTTTTGTTATTGAGTTTTTAATGATATTTTTTACTGGTAGTAGGACTTCTTGTGAGTCCGTACGGGTAGGTACTACCACTTTGTCTATTTCTGTCGTGAAGCAGTAATGCGTTTCGGTTTGAAGGGTGGGGCAGCCGTTCTATCTATACTGAGATCTTAGAACTTATATCTCAAGGTGGGTGGCACATTTACGTTGTAGATGTTTATGGGCTCCAGTAAGCACTTAACACCAGGTGGGCTGTGAACTCGTCCACCGATGTAAGCAATAAAAAAATATTTAGAATTCTTTTAGGATTTGTCTTAGCTATTGTGTATATCATTGAAGCACTTTTGGATAGAATTCTTTTAATTTTTTCAGGACTAGGATAGTTATTTTTGCCGGACACTTCGTCTATTGGGATCTTTTGTGTTATTCCTAGTCTTCAAATGTAGCACGCATGAGTTTTTAAATAGCTTTTGAAGAAATTTGATTCGGACCGTCACACTCACTGCAGTTTCCTCTTCTTCCTTATAAAATCTGGAGGTTGTGTCACCAGCTTGGTTCATTTTAGACCTATAGCTACCATAATAGCGAATAGCTACCTACCATATTTTAAACGGTACTATTCCAATTTCCATTTACAACTAATCCCATTAAAAAAGCCCAATAGCACTTCAAGCTCTGCTAAAAAGGAAATAAAGTTATACGAAATAAAATAATCTGACTTCATAATATAAATGCAATAACCCTCAAACCGGCGAACCTTTGACTGTGGCAACGTAAAATGCACAGACACAAATAAAACTCTGTCATTATTTCGCGTGCGGCGGCAAAAAATATCTTGCGAATTGCGAAGGAGAGGCATTTCGCGATTTCAAATTGTAGGCATTATGTTCGCGAAAACGTCCCTATCTCGGTTATTACATTCCGTCGTAAGCTCCCGCAGATATACTGAACGACTACATATTGAATTTTTTTAGATATTTACGGACAGATGAGACTGTCGTACTGATTACGATCACAATTCAATGTATCCTTTTTAATAAGATGGGCACTTAGGTAGATCAATGAGTGTTTTTGTCTATGGAAAATACAGTGAATGTTTCTAAGCTGTTTAGTTTTAAGGGCAAATATTCGATTCGTGTGTGTCACACGTTAATATGTTAGTGTTTGTTTATTTATCGCCTACCCCAGAATTGCGCGTAAACCAGCTTTTTCCTCGTCATTTTGATTAATTGTCGTCTTGCTGAAATTTCTACGTTACCTGATTAGTTATATTCTTCCGCATTGCTGTATTTGCGTGAGTGAGATTCGTGTTAGATCAGCCAGTCTGGTCCCAGAAACGATTAGGCTGTCGCCCACGAGGTATTTTTTTTTAGGACCTTAACCACCAAAAATTACTTATCAATACTATCAGATTATCCGCAGGAAGTGTGATCGAAATATGTAAGAATTATTTGATACCATTTCGTTGAAAAATTCACCATTCACGAACAATCACAGCGAAAAACAATGTTTCAAAAAAACCATGTAAAATTCTTCTCCTAAATTTCTAGAACGTTGAGCATTTCTTTTGACGAAAAAAGTCGATTGGTTCCGTACATTGTAATAATATGCAAGTTCAGCGTTTACTTAAAGCCTTCATTCAACCTACCAGTGTGCTCCGGAACATTTCAATACTTCGGAATCAGCGAAAATAACGCATTTCCATCGAAGTGAAATTCTTGATGTGATTGGAATGAAATAAACAGAGGGACATGGATAAGCTTGGATTTCAAATTTAATTCTTCCCATAAACGCTTCTCGTTGTTACGGTTACTTAATGCGAAATGCTCTCTCTTTGAAATATGAGACGAATTTGTCGTGAGATGGAAAGTTAAGCGGCAGCTCAGAACATTAATTTCGCTCGTTTAACGGCCGTCTGGTGTAGTGGTAAGTGACACGGTCACTACACAAGGGGGTCGCGGGTTCGAATCCCGCCAAGGGAAGATACTTGTATGATAAATATAAATGTCTTTTCCAGGGTTATGGATGTCTATTAAATATATGTATGTGTATAATAAAAATGTTACATTTATATCCGTTATCTGGTACCTGTAATACAAGTTCTTTACGAACTTATCACTGGACCAGTTAACGTGGCGTGATTGTTAGTAAATATTTATTTATTTATTTATTAATATTGATCTTAATATGTTTTAATTCAATTAATCTCTCTGCATTAAGGTAATAAATAAATTAATAATTTAATTGATTTTGTGATATCGTTTATATAAAACTAGCGACCCGCCCTCGCTTCGCTTAGGGAACTGTAATTTATTATTGATAACAGTATTTCTCCACTATTTAATGGATGTTGCTATACATATAAATCTTCCTCTTCAATCACTCTATCTAATAAAAAAAAACCGCATCAAAATCCGTTGCGTAGTTTTAAAGATTGAAGCATACATAGGGATATAGGGACAGAGAAAGCGACTTTGTTTTATACTATGTAGTGATGTGTTATTTTTAGTGTCTAGTTGGCTTACTGTGTAGTACTTACAGTCATATTTTGATTAGAAATGTTTTAATCGAAAAAATATCGTGATACGACGGTGCTTACGTCTTAGTCTTTTTTTTATTTCCATAAGTTTTAGTGGGTATTAAACTGTCGGCGTTCGAGGGGGCTCTCACAACAATTTGGCCCCAAGCCAGATGTTATATTACGGCCCCTAACAGCTTACTATTCCCCTTCATTCCATCTTATTAGGTTTTAATATACGCGTGCCCCGTTTATAGCGTGCTTTTTGGCTTTTATTTTTTTAAATTACTCCAATCTATGCGTTCGTTGAAAGCATTGACTCTTTTTTATCACGTTAGACTAATACATAGAAAAAAAAAGATGTGTGGTGTCGTGGTACACCGGACTGGAACGTAGTTCCTTATTATAAAAATATTAATTTTAAGTTCTATTCGAGGTATAAAGATAATAAAACTGGCGGTTTCGCAACAACCCACTTTCATTCGGTAACGTGCGAACTTATTGTGGTACAATTCATTCACGGTTATTTGCATAAGAGTTAGTGTATTGCGCAAACGAATGCTCTGAGATCGTGGTAAATGAATGATAAAAAAGTTATTTTTTGCACGTTATTAAAAAGTTAAGTCGTACACTGTGTGTATTACTAATAAAAATCTTACGTTACGGACGTTTTTTCCGGGTAGGGTACCCCTCCACATCGTCCCATAAGGAACTTCGTTCCAAAACAATCTAACGAACAGACAAGTCTTCATAATCCACGTGGTTTCAAGTAATTACCGAGGCCAATAGATTTTAAGAGGACAGTATCATCAATCATTTCGAGACATGATGTACGTGTCATGATAGTCATTACTATCTTTCTTTTCAAATTGAAACAAACGACTGTTTCGCAACAGAAATAAGCGGGACTATTGAATTTGAGGTAAGATAAATAAAAACTAAAATACGTACTCACCGATACACTAACGACTGATAGTTTGAATTTTTTCATTTACATTACTCTCTCAATAAATCTTTTAAATGATCATTATTTAATTTATTACTATTAAAAGGTGCAGTGGTTCTAATATTGTTTAAATGCTCTGAAGCAACAAGTAAGTTATTGATGTTCGAAGTCTGAGGATATTTTAGAAACTTTCTGAACAAACATTTCCTCTTTTACGAGCCCGAAGGAAAGTTATTGAAATATAAAATGGGTTTCTCGTTCAATCACATAAATTTTTATTGCAATTAGTTAATGTTCATATTATTTTTAGTAATTCGCACTCTTGACAGAGTAGTCGTGGTCATCAGTTCGGGTGGTGGTGTGCAAGAGGTCGCCATTCCTCGGTTATCGCGTCTTTTCTTGTGCACTCGTTGATGGGAACGCTTAGAGCTGCCTCTATTTGATCGGTCCATCGTAACAGTGATCTGTTGCGCGGTCTTTTACTGTCCATCATGCCTTGCACCACAAGGCGCTCCACTGCGTCATCATCCCGTCGCGATACGTGTCCGAAGAAAGTGAGAATGCGACTCTGAACGGTAGAGAATAAACACTGCTTGATTCAGAGTTCCTATTGACTTATTCCGAACCCCGTCAATGTCTTTATAGAGTACAATAGTCTTATGAATTCAGACCATATTTTTCCTCAACACAACATATGGCTCTATCAGTCACTTTTGGAAATTACTGTGTATGGGGCAGACAAACTTAAGTATTCAGTTTTTCAGTTTTCGCGGAATGTGGACATAATTAATACTATTTTTACGAAGTAATCTCTCATTGTTTATTGTCATTATAATATTTTCGATACTTCGAAAAACTGTAGAATGAAGGGATATAAAATGTAAAAATATTTATAATTATAAGCTGAAGTAGTTACCGAAGCTTATTGACGTAGTTACTTTTTAGACAGCTGTAGTCGTCGTGGCGTAGGTGATTAGAGGCTGGGGATATTCTATTATTATCAAGCAATGCGACTATACCAGTGCCTAAAATCCGAATAGAAAAATGTACCAAACTCATGTTCATGAATCACTTTCACTATGAAGGAAAAAAAAAATCGTGTAATAGTGTAATCGTGCAATTTTTTTAAGTTAATTGATCATTAACGACTAGAATAATGACTCGAACGAAAGAAATGAAATCATTAATTCTATTATTATTTTGAATGAAATTCATTAATATAGTAACTTCAGGGATAATTTAAGTAGCTAGTGGTGCCCTAGTAGTCGAAATTCGACTATAAATAATGGAAATTATAAGTTAACAAATAAGTTAAGTTAATAAAAGACTTAAATACTTCTTTAATCACAGATTTCGTCAAAACTACACTTTAGACAAATATTAGTAAAGAGAAAACAATATTTAATCTATTCTCAATTTGACAGACTATAACTGACAGACTGCAAAAAAAAGTTTGACAATAAACGAATAGTATGCATGCGTGTGTGTGTTAAATACATGGTAGTGTGTGTAATGTTTTCTTTATTGATTTAAAGTATCCTTTATGCAATATTTAAAAAAAAAATTGGCATTGTGCACTTCTTCTCTATATTCTCTATAAGTGTGGAAAATTTCATACTCCTCCGTCCGCGCAATTTTCGTAAAAAGGGATACAACGTTTTTGCTTCACGTATTAATATACCTATAGATATACAAACGGTTCATTTACAATTACTAGACTACAACCAAATGTGTAAATAACAAAACAAAATTCTTTGTTAAACAAACCACTGTTTAAGTATAAGTATAATTGTAATATTTATAATAATATTCATGAAATACACTTGAGGAAGATCTTTTGTTCCGGGAATTACGATACGATTGTTGAGTTACTGGAACGGCTTAATTAAATCTCCCACCCAAAGGAGCCATTCTATATTGAATCTATAAAGAAGATTAATATTATGAACCTTTGATTTATAAATTAACAAACAATTAATGTTCTTCAAGCCGATAAAATAATACGGTATTTTATAGAATATTTTTTTAAGACTCATTATGTTCTGAATTTGACCGTATGTTTTGGTGTATTATTGGAATTAATGGTTTTATTAAGTTGCTTTCAGACTATTCTATACTATAGTGCCATATAGTATAGCAGCGTATACTTAGTCAATAATATATAGTACAGTACAGTGTGAACGTGTCCTTAACAATGTATGGTACTACATGCTATTATATTATAGCATAGTCTGAAAGCAGCTTAATAACTCCGGTTCGGTCAGTGGACCTTACTTCCTCCTCGGTTGAGCTATTGGGTTCGTCTGTCTATTCTGACGAAGCTGGCCCTTCAAATAAAACATGAACTTTAAATACTAGCTGACCTGGCAGACTTTGTAGTGCCTCAATCGATATGTAAAAGACCTAAACTTTTGTATAAAATAAACTTAAAACAAACAAAAGGAATTCGACCGACGGGGGACACTTCAAAGGAAAAACAAAATTGTTATTTTTATTTCATTCCGAGTATTTTCATATTCATCTACCTTTTAAACCTTCTCTGGACTTCCACAAATAATTCAAGACCAAAATTATCAAAATCGGTCCAGCCGTTCTCGAGTTTTAGCGAGACTAACGAACAGCAATTCATTTTTATATATATAGATATTTCACAATTTCGTGTATAAGATATAGCCTGCTTTATGGTGAGTGGTTGCCGTAGCTTATCAGCAACGCCAAGCTCATGCCGATCACAAACTTTCCAATTGAAGTAATTTAAATTAGCGTAATTTCTGTAAGATCTCTAAAAATGCATGCCAATAATTTACATCCTATCTTAATTTTCTTATCCGATTATATCTAAACACGAATGACTCAATTTAGTAACTCGACTAGAGGTGTGTTAAGTCAATAACATTAATTTGCTGTCAAATTGTTTCTGGTTCACGTACTAATTAGCCGCTGTAGAGTTTAAATTTGTAGCCGAGTTCGGATCTCAATTAGCCCGAGTGCCGACAGTTCGCGATATAGAATAATATTAAAGGATAAATATTTATTATTATTAATTGATATTGGAATATATGCTAGTTTAATTGTCCCATATTATTTATAAAATTATTTATATTGTTTCATTAAATTTTGAATGTAGTTAGAATTTATTGAATAAGGAATAATATGACAATTTAATAAACATATGTCCTATGATTGAGGGAATTTCGAAGTTTAAATTACTATTGTAATGAAATTGCTTCCACGGTCCATGGATATAACTCTTTCGGATTAAGGCAAAAAAACTGGGTATACTAATACATTTATCTTAGTGATCTTTCGTTGAGTTGAAAAGGTTGTAGGTACGATCTTAGATTTTACATCTCAAGGTTTGCATAATCTCCCTCACAGGGGCATTGGTAACTTGACGTATTCGCAGCGGGATTAGATAGATGGACGTGAAAAAAAAAAAAGTACCTTTATGTATGGTGGAAATTTACAAAATATTTAAAATTAAACATTAAAAAAAAACTGTAATTTACTGAATATGTAAGAAAGAAGAGACTGGTTAAATTAATCATTTTTAGGCAATTTAGTAATAAAGCTTAAGAAGTAATAAAAAATGTTACACTTTAGCGATATCTAATCCCGCTGCGGATATATCGAGCTACCAAATAGCTAATAGTATAACTGTTATCTATACTTAATATTATAAAGAGGAAAGATTTGTTTGTTTGTTTGTTTCGAATAGGCTCCGAAACTACTGGACCGATTTGAAAAATTATTTTTCCATTAGAAGCCGACATTGTCCCTGATAAACATAGGCTACTTTTTTTTATTTTTTTTTTTATTTTTTTTTTTTTGGTTTCATGTGTGTTTTAATGTTTCCTAACCGAAGCGAGGGCGGGTCGCTAGTGTCTATTAAAGTAGCGCAGTTCTAAAAGTATATTGGCACTGTTTTAGCTATTTGTTTTAGTGAGTGCCTGACAGGGGAAATGAGCCAAGTAGTACTTTACGCTTCGTCACATTGTGACTTCAACTGTAACATTGTGCTTTCAGCATCAAAGGACCAGCTCCGGGTTGAGTTAATGGACTAAGATAACAATTTAATACCAAGTGAGCCGTAAATTTATTTAGAGAAGAAAGAAATTTACACGTTAATTTTTTTTCATAACTTCCTTGTTTCACATTCTTCCTTAAAATGTGTCAAGCCATCTATCTAGACGTTTTGAATAGATCGAGCTCACTTGATAGTGCCGGCTGTTGAAGACTGGATAGATGTGACAATTAACCAGACTTTGTGGCGGGTCATACAACGCAAGATATTTGACAGATGCCTGAATCTCGCTTACGACATTTTCAAGATAAGCTTGCATAGATACAAGTTCGGAACAACAACATTCGGGCCGTCGGTCTACCGAGCAAATAGCTGGCGGTAGGACCTCATATGAGTCCGCACGGGTAGGTACCATCACCCCGCCTATTTCTGCCGTGAAGCAGTAATGCGTTTCGGTTTGAAGGGTGGGGCAGCCGTTGTAACTATACTTGAGATCTTAGAATTTATATCTCAAGGTTGGTGGCGAGTTTACGTTGTAAATTTCTATGGGCTCCGGTAACCACTTAACACCAGGTGGGCTGTGGGCTCGTCCACCAATCTAAGCAATAAAAAAAAACCCGCTCGGTGGAAGATCTTCCCTCCGTCGTTAAGCCTGCCCAAAACTTAAACGACATTCAGAAACAATTTGAATTTCAACTAAACTCGGAACTCTACTTCTATAAATTAAAAAACAACTATGATTTGGAGATCCTTTAAAACAGTGTTATTCCGTCACGTTTCCCCCCGGACGAGACTCGGTTAAGGACGGTTTGAAAGTAAAATTATCAGGAATTCACCTTTTCCTTTTTCAACTTAGTTAGGCGGAAGATTTAACGACTCAACTGACTGTAGACTGTAAATCGCCTCCAGATAGAAGGTTAAGGATTTCTTATTGGTTGACTGATAAAACTTTTCGTTGTTTTTTTTTTATTTATTGCTTAGATGGGTAGACGAGCTCACAGCCCGCCTGGTGTTAAGTGGTTACTGTAGCCCATATACATCTACAACGTAAATGCGCCACCCACCTTGAGATTAAGTTCTAAGGTCTCAAGTATAGTTACTACGGCTGCCCCATCCTTCAACCTGAAACGCATTACTGCTTATCGGCAGAAATAGGCAGGGTGGTGGTACCTACCCGCGCGGACTCACAAGAGGTCCTACCACCAGTTGGTTATTTTGTTACCGATCTACTGTCAATCGTCACAGAAGGATCAATTTTCCATCATATAGATTTAATAGTATAAATTGAATTATTCGTGGCTTAATGGATTTGACGCCCGGTCCATACTCCACAAGTATCGATGCCATAATGGGGGGGGGGGCTAAACGCCGCAGGTTTTTTTTTAATCTGCGTGATTACTAATAGTGCTATTTATTAAAATACACAGGTAAGTGATAGATAGATAACACCATCGTGCTTATTTTAACTTTTTGCGGGCGTAAGATAACGTATAATGACGTAATTAAGTATGTGTATCGGTCTCTAGTTTCCATAGTACAGGGAATCAGAGTTTGGGGCCAGATAGCCTAATGCGAGTTTTCTAAGAAATAATATTCCACAGCTGACACAAGGTATACATTACCCGACTAGTTTAGATAAGTAACACGTCCCCATTCACATACCGTTAGAAAAAAATTGTATTTCATTTGGACGGCTTAAAGCAAAAACACTACGTGCTTCTGATATAAGAAAAAAAAAATAACGCTGCACACATTAAGCAAACTTCATACGAATCGTATAAATATCGTACATTTGGAGTTATTCACATGACGCCGTGAACAACTTACACTCGATTTACGCAGTGGTTAAGTTATTCTTTTTTTTTATGATACTCACACTAAATGGTCATGTGTGATTTGTGGTCGATTATTTATTTCCTTATACAATAAAATTGAGATTTCTGCCTTTCGAAAGTATAATACATTTACGTTGTGATGCCTACGGTTTCCGGTATCTTATTAATATTAGGAGGGCTTTATAATTATGTTTAATGATTTATTTATCTTCATTTTAGGCCACAGACGGCCATTGCTGGACATAGCCCTCCCCAAGCCTCGCCACAACGATCGATCCTGCACTGCTTGCTCTATCTAAGGCAATAAAAATTATGCAGTTCTCTATCAATCAACACGAATTTGCGTTATCAGATTAGTTTATAACAAAATAATGTGATTTAAAAATCTTAAGTTGAATCAAATACTTGTGAAATTTAATTACTTTTCCAAACGAGCAAGAGAAACGCAATTTAATCTATTTTTATCCAAAAATAACTGTGTCCTCTTCGCGTCATTGTCTCCTGTAAAAATCATTACGAACAAATACAGAATTTTTATCAGCTATCGTGTTCATGTTTATGTTGCAATTATATGCAATCTACCGCAGTACGGTCGGATTTTATTAGCATGTAAATTTGATCATCAATTAAGTGAACGTATTCCCCGTGTTTCGCGTACATTTCATACGTATTTGCATAATGAAATTGGGCTCATGGCTGTGGTACGCCACGATGTGATCATGCGTTTCGGAATTATGTGACGTATAAGTGGTTAGTCGAGGATTCGCTTTGGTACTTGGTTGACTTTTATTACGTCGTTTTAACAAAAATAAGACTAGACTAGTACGAACCTGATTAGTGTGTTTCTTCATGATCAATGATAGTTATTGTTATCTGAAAAATTGATCTGAAGCGACCGTGGTAGTTTTGTTTGATATTTTCGATTCTAAGCCAAACATATTTTTATTGCTTAAATCGGTGGAGGAGTTCAATGCCCACTTGATTTTAAGTGGTTATCGGAGCCCATAGACATATACAACATAAATGCCACCGTCTATCTTGAAACATTCTAAAGTCTGAATTTTATAGTACAGCTAATGTTTTTGTAGGAAGCGGCTTGGTTTCTGCCGCTGGCATTGCTGAAGTCCATGAGCGACGGTAACCACTCACCATCAGGTGGGCCGTATGCTCGTCTGCCTACAAGGGCAATAAAAAAAACCCTTCAAATCGAAACGTATTGCTGCTTCCCGACAGAAATAGGCAGGGCGGTGTTACCTATCCGTGCGGGCTCACAAGACTTCCTATCACTTGTAAAACATTGTGTATTTTATCTACATGTAGCAGTTAAAATAGTTAACTATCCAGTAGAACGAATAAAATTTAGTAAATTTGCACACAACACCGCCGCTACCCGGCCGCCTGTTTTAAATTCACTCGAATTTATAGCTTACCGGCATAGCTTTTTATATAAGTATCTACACGCTTTCATAAAGGAAACAAAGATAAACGGCCGGGATTAAAATTAAATGCAGCTACGGAAATAAAAGGGGTGTTATAAAATAGAGCTTAAACCTTCCGATGGCCGGCAGGGGAGTAACTAAGGGGATCTTTAGAGCCATTGATGGTGAATCCTCAAGGGGAGAACTCAGATTTTAGAGGCATTTACCCCCCTTTGAGTGCGAAGTAGTAAGCGGATTGGCCATTGTTGGGGAGGTACTTTGTGTAACTGAAAAGAAATTCCAAGGTTGTCAATCCTGGAAATCTTTGTGATTTTCATAGGATTTTTTCATTTATTATATAATCCAATTAGTCAAGTTTTTAATTAGATTTTATAGAATACGCAGGAAGCTCTAACTTTGCTTCGAGGTATGGTATTACAAACTGTTGAACTTCCACTTGATGTTTGAAGACGAAGGTGGGGCAGCATCAAAGTTCCGAGTTGTGAGCCTCGCATCTCTAATAATAAAAATAGTTACGCACAATTTAATAGGAAGGGTTTAAGAACTACATAAGTTAGTGTAGTGATATTAATAATTCTATATTTATTTTATTCGAATTAAAATTAATAGTAGTATACTATCAGATCGAAATTGCCCCCGTTGAGAAGATCTGGCGTGAAACTCAGTAGGTTGATGCTATGGGCTAGGTTTCACGAGTACAGTTACCAGGATTCCTATAGCTGATCCTAGTATTAGAGATGCAAACCTCTAACAAGTTACTAAATTGGATGGATGGTAAGATTCAGGAGGAAAAGGAAGTTTTTCTGTTGTTGATGTCTATGGGCTCCAGTAACCTCTTGACATCAGTGAAAATCATCATCACATAAAACATGTTAATGCCAATGCGACAGTGGATACTCTTATTGTAATGCTTATTCAAGTAGAATGTATTTATTACCTGAAGCTTGTTTAAAGTTGGCGTTTCTATTATGTATTTTATGATTAACTAAAATTCAATAATGATAATGATTACGATCCAAGTCGTTTAACCTTTTTTTCAGCAGTCTAAAAATCCTTTCAATTTCAGTAAAAAAATACTGAGTAAACTTTTGAAATAAGAGCGTCCGTAAGGGAATCCGACGTTATTAATAACTCAAATGAAAATTTTCATTTGAGGCAATAAATTCGTATCTTAATATTCGATATACTTCCATATTCCATATTTCTTACGAAATTAATTACATTTGAATAAATTTGGTATCGGCTATATTATCGACGATATGTTTGGATTGTAGTCCTATTTAATTTTAAGATTATTAAATATTCATTTGGAGTGTTGCGATAAGTTTCGGTTTGAAGGGTGGGGCAGCCGTTGTAACTATACTTGAGACCTTATATCTCAAGGTGGGTGGCGCATTTACGTTGTGGATGTCTATGGGCTCCAGTAACCACTTAACACCAGGTGGGCTGTGAGATCGTCCACCCATCTAAGTAATAAAAAAATATTGAGATAGACTTATCGGCTATCTGATTCAAAACCTGTCTTAGCAATCTAAGGCTCACCGTCCCTAAAAAGTGAAAAAAAATCACGGATTCCGTGACTCCAAGCTCCAAGGTCTTTTTAGTGTGCTTATGACTCCCGGAAACACATGGACGAGACTAGAAGAATTACACTCAAATAAATTCTGTAGCATTTCTGTGTCAAGAAACTGTAACACAACTGAGTCAAAAAATTGTAACTGTAAAGCAGACACTGACTCCGACTACTAAGCTGCAGTAGAATAAAAGTTAAATCAAACAACATCCATATTATGCAATACAAATCCCAACTAGTGGGAGACAGTCGTCAAGAACAGAATGTTGTATTATCTTATCAGCTGCTGTAAGACATTATATTCTGAGTGTAACGCCTATTGTTACGCGCTGGGGTTCGGGATAAATAAAACTCCGCCGAATCACAAGTTCACACTGTATTAGCACTTAGAACACTTAAGACACTTCACAAACACTTTAAAATTTTCAATTCGCCTCTTCCGCTTCGCTTCAGGTGATCCGTTCGCCGTTTCGCTTCGAGTAGTTCCGATTACTAACTGACTGCGTGCGATCTCTTCAACGCTTCTATAGTCAAGATGAAATCCCTATATTCGTCGAGAATATTCCACAAAAGTCTAGTATTGTGTGTTTCCGCTATCTGACAGTAGATGGCGTTGTACTTCTCGAGCGTTCTAGATGCTACTAGCTCTTTCGATATTCGTTCGACTATTTGGCGATAGATAGCGTTACTCTTACCGGCATAACAATATATTAAATTAAATGCTCGATGTCCCCCACCCCCGATCGCACTTTTTGGCCAACCAATGCTCTAGGCCGCGAAGATCAAATACCTAGGAGTCACTTGATAGACGCATGACATGCCGTCCCCACATAGAATCAGTCCGCTTCCGAGTCGATAGACCCTAAATCGATGATCTGCAAGTGAAGTAAATTGTTCTTTCGTTATAAAGAGACACTCTTGGACTTATGAATGGAATACTTGGAATACTTGGACGCGTACGGCCATGACTCATGCAAGTGTAGTGTTCGTTAATGCGGTTCGCACCCATATTAACGACTCACAAGTTTTACAATCCTGTCTTTACAGGATAGCCGTCGGAGCGCCATGGTATGTAAGGAACGTAGATCTTTATTCCCGACCCAGACGATGGAATAACGAACAACCACGATCGCCCGGGACATGTCCTTTCCGATCCTTTAAGTATAGCTTAGAAATGTTTTAATGTAATATTATAATTTAGGGGAGGGTGTCGTTTAGCTCTGCAAGGCTAATAAATTAAATAACGGAACAGCATGTACACATACATATAGCAAAGCAGTATTCTTTTCAAATCCCTCCAATTTTTGTTAGGAAATAAAGAACATTTTCGTGGGAACAGGCCTAACGAACAAAAAAGTTCTGAGGATTTTCATGAAAAGGAATTGTATACTTTTTTCAAACCCTTAATTTACATCGTTATTTTGTTTAAGGGTACGACAATCGACCTTCCCTTTTATTCCGCGATATTATTTCAAAACCCCAAAGTCACAAATTAACGTATAATATTAAATAAATTGCATAACAAATTCAACGGTACTTGTGTGTGAAGGTTTTTGTAATCTTGTAATTGTTATAAAATAATTATCAAGTTCATGTACCTTCGTTGAATTTCATGATTTTATAACGATATACTTAGATTGTCGTGAATTTTTTTTCTATTATTGAGGGATTAGTTGTGGCCCGGCGGCCTTTCCTATTTCAGCAGGACAGCTGGGCAAGCAAGGGCTCAGCCAGGAGGGGTGGGATTTGCAAACAGTTACCCGAGCGCCTTTAAAGGAGACCTAACAACTCAAGAGTAGCTGCTTTGCGAATGAATCTACTACCGGATCGGAATCTCGACCCGCTGAGAAGATCCGGCGAGAAATTCAGCGGGCTGATGTTAGGTTGCACGTCGAACTCTAAGTCGGGTACGACGAATACGGTTGCCCAAATTTATTGACATATTTCATTGAACAACTCTAACACCGTTTACGGATTAAGTTGAGAAATACTTCTTGTCGTTGACACTTTAAGAGACGACTTTTGTCAGAGCTCTACCAACGAACAATGGGTGGTACTCAAGTTATTTTATACAATACGTCTATACATATTCGTATATTAAGCGATAACTTCAGAGAACTTTGATTGGTATTGATTGGCAAATATAAATTTGATATCCATTTTGGTCTCAGGTTACTTTTTTTATTGGAAATAAAGCTACAGTTACTTTGTTAATTGAGTAATGTCGTTGTTTGAAACCAATCTGTGGGTATTTCAGTTTTTACCACGGCAACGCGGGTCGCGAGTTGTCGGTGCCTTCGCGACTTGACATCTGTCACTTCGGCTTGCTTCTCGAACGGGACGGTACCCTCATGTGTGACGGTCTACGCTTCGGTTTTCCATTATCACTTTTTCCTTATCCATTCCCGACCTAAAGCCTTCTCCCTAAGTAATACGGCGCGGGTCGACGAGGTCATCGGTTCCGGTGAGTGATTAAACAATATTTTGTTAAAAAAGTTAATTTTTTTTTATTGCTCAGATGGGTGGACGAGCTCACAGCCCACCTGGAGTTAAGTGGTTACTGGAGCCCATAGACATCCACAACGTAAATGCGCCACCCACATTGAGATATAAGTTCTAAGGTCTCAAGTATAGTTACAACGGCTGCGGCACCCTTAAAACCGAAACGCATTACTGCTTCACGGCAGAAATAGGCAGGGCGGTGGTGCCTATCCGCGCGGACTCACAAGAGGTCCTACCACCAAATATGGCGCCGCGCTTCGCGGCACGTGTTCGACGGGCAAGTCGTGCTGGTCTCTGGAGCCCTAGCTGCCACGAGGGCGCTGGGTTCGGATCGAACAGTCGTTATCTGAATGTTCGGTAATTTTTTATCAGATTTTTAAATGTTATCCATTGTTCTCGAATACTTCGAAATAATAATTGATAACACTCACGTATAAGCCTCGCTCAAAGTGTGTTAGATACTAATATGACCGAATAAATTACTTTTTGATAAGTACCAAATGTGATGCTCAAACAAAAATTCCGGCCATGTAAAACAATCTCATTTTCCCGTCTTGTTACAAATAAGGATAATGAAAATGGCCTGACGCACGAAAATACCCCAATGCGACCTCTGTTTGTGGGATGTTGTTTACTCTTCCATCCTTTCATTCTTTACTGTTAACGTTTTTTTTCCACATCGTCTAACCGCAACTGTCGTGCAATTTTACTAAGCGAAAACACGCAGTTGCAGCGAGAAATCTGCCGTAATTTAATGTAATAAGGGTTATTGTGGATCGCGCGACGGCGCCTTAGACCCGCATTTAATTGAATTGATCAGAATTGATCAGTAACTCGCTATTGCGTGACGCTAAGCTAGAAATATTTAAAAAAAATATGTCTTTACGTCACTTCCTTGCGACCGTTCTAGATTTATCCACTCATTTAGGCTTTCCAACAAAAAAAAAGGATGCTATCATTTTTATGTACTCTTTCGATTACAGGAAAACACAGTTTTTCATAGAAATAAAACCATGCTAATAAATCTATGATATGCATAATAAACAGCTCTATGTAATATTATATACTGTACGTAAATCAGTTTTCATTTAAATTTAACAGCACTTTAGACTATGAAGAGCGAAAATTGATATTAATTGGAGAAAGTTAAAACAAAACCCTGACAATTCTGGATGCTTTTGAACCTTTACCATTCATTCTTGTCTTCAAATTCAAATTCAATATCATTTATTTCAACTTAGATGTCAGTATGACACACTTGTTGAATGTCAAAATACAAATAACTATGTTAACTCTACCACCGGTTCCAAAAAAAGCCACAGTCCTGAGAAGAACCGGCGAAACAAACTCAGCGGGCTTTTTTTTTTTTTGTAATCAATAAAATAAAATAAAAACTTTGCCCGTCACAATCATTTTAATTAATTCTTGTAACTCCATGCTATTTGTACTTATGATTCACAATTTAAAGTTGATTTTCGGTCATATAATAAACGTTCTCCAATGAGTAAGTTATGATACGATTTTTTTTTTATTTTTTTTTTATTGCCTAGACGTGTCGACGAGCTCACAGCCCACCTGGTGTTAAGTGGTTACTGGAACCCATAGACATCTACAACGTAAATGCGCCACACACCTTGAGATATAAGTTCTAAGGTCTCAGTATAGTTACAACGGCTGCCCCACCCTTCAAGCCGAAACGCATTACTGCTTCACGACAGAAATAGGCGGGGCGGTGGTACCTACCCGTGCGGACTCACAAGAGGTCGTACCACCAGTAATTACGCAAATTATAATTTTGCGGGTTTGATTTTTATTACACGATGTTATTCCTTCACCGTGGAAGTCAATCGTGAACAATTGATAAGTACGTATTTCATTAGAAAAATTGGTACCCGCCTGCGGGATTCGAACACCGTTGCATCGCATATATACGAATGCACCGGACGTCTTATCCTTTAGGCCACGACGACTTCATATACGACGACGACCCAATATAAAAGTAATATAATTGTAGGTATTATTAGATCGTATGCATAACTGTTACTATGATGATTTTATGTAGCCTATGTATGTAAGTACGTGTCTGACAATCGAAAAATAAGGTTTTACATAGTAAAATATTAATTGATTGTGAATATATCATAGTATAGTGTTAATTCAATCATTTTCAAAGGTAACATTAATTTGAAAATAATAATAATTGTAAATGTGAAGATTTGAATAGAAGATACTAAAAAACATATTTCTTCGTTTGGTTTCCAATGAGTTGAAGATAAAGATGAAAGGAAAAAATGGATAATTTTAGATACACACAGCAATTACGAAATTCACGTTGGGAGTTCCGATAATCGCTTAAAGGCAGTTAGGCCGTGAGCTAGAGATAAAATTATGCTGATCAAAAAAGTATGCGGTTGTAATTAAAACGATAAGTAGGCAACATTTTCTTCATAAATGCAATTTCAGTTTAACTATTTAGTACTATTCTTCAAGTTCGGTAAAGATTAAACTGATTTATTCCGAAATTGCTAATCAAATAACGCCTTCAGCTTTCACTACGTTTGAATACATCCTATCTGATTTTTTAGTGAGCTACAAAACGATCGAACTACACAGTTTCTGGAGACGGACAGAATGTTGTCTTTTCATCAGTGCATTGCCATTCAAACGTCCTAAGTAAACCGTGATGGTCAGCCGATGTTGCCTCTATAAGTCTTCTCAATTGACAGTGTATTTTAACTTTATTATATTACATAATTGGTTTCTCGAAAGAGTTTATGTTGGTTACCTCGTTAGATAATAATGTAACTAACTATTAATTTTAGACTCAAAACTATAAGGCTTAAAGCCACGTAAAGCTCCTAATTCTAAGATTAAGTTTTTAGCCTCGACGTTTACTTATGTAGTGGCAAGGCTCTTTCGAACTTTGACCGTTGGTTTTTGGGCGCTGAGACTTCTGGCGACCTTTGTACAAATCTGTAGCCAAAAACTTTACAGTTCTCTTAATAATTAAATTTTCTCAGTAACAAGTTACCAATCAACAAATATTAGACTACTGTTGAATTTCGAAAGGAGATCCGAACTTTGATTAGTTCTTAATTAAAAGTTTTTCGATCAATTTCGTTGATTGGAAAATACCAATGAACCCTGTTTTAGCAATGAAGTTCTCTCGGTAACCCATAAAACAACACGTTGGAGATGAGATGCACAGATAATCCTAGTAGTAAAATTCTAGCAATTTTATGAAGAACTCATGTCTTTTGAACAACATTGTTTGATTTAGTAGGGTAAATTTGTTATGAAAATGTCAAATCTGTAATGAAAATCTACAGTGAGATACAGCCGAGTATGTAAAAAATGTATACTTCAAATAATAAGGGTTCATCAAAGTTCATGTGTGTAAAAACATGTATTGTCTAAATCATATTTTGCAAATGTTGATATAAGTAACGTTGCCGTCTAATTGTTAGAATGTTTTGATTAATGTTTGTAATTTAATGTGGTATATAGATGACACAGAGAACATTAATATGTACCTTAAGTTTGTTTGCTTTAAATAATGCCTTGAACGAATCGCAGAAGATAGTTTTAAAAGGGGATTGCCCACTCTCCATAGTGTGCTAGGCCCAAGATGGACATCAAATATTACTATAAAAATGTACTGATTCAAATTCTTAAATGTATTGGATATCTAAAAAATATATTGAAATTGACGCCACTATTATAAAAAATATAATAAAAATAAAAACTCGTTTTGAGGTTAATTTTCTATATAAATAAGTGTCGGATTGTGAGATACTTCAAGAACTTTTCTTTTCTTAATGTTTAAGATGTTCCTAATGTATTTTTATCCAATAGGGTATAAAAACACACTTAATTCTTTAAATATCTATATTTTCTTCATCTTCATACACAATTAGTATCATCTAAAAATAGCAAAGGAGAGCATATACACGGTTTTAAATCTCGGTCAGGGTAAAACCACAATTCACACAATGTTTTTTAGTCGTAGTATGAAACGTTATTGATAAAAGTAAAATAAATCGAAGAAAAATCAAAACACATCCATTTTGTACGCAAGCACAACACCACAAGCAGCAAGCGAAGTATCAGTCAGTCAGATTAAATTCAGTGTTGTCAGTATAAAGAAAAATAATTACATGAAATTCATATATCGATTATTTTTTTAAATAACCGATTTTATTTATATCTTAATTTTTTTTATATCTTAATCGATTGATTTATATCTTAATCTTTTTTTTACGAGTACACATTATTTTTTATGTTTTTGTTTTAGTTGTACATATTTAAATAACAATACTAGTAAAGTTTTTTTTATTGCTTAGATGGGTGGGCGAGCTCACAGCCACCCTGGTGTTGCTAAGTGGTTACTGGAGCCCACATACATCTACAACGTAAATGCGCCACCCACCTTGAGATATAAGTTCTAAGGTCTCAAGTATAGTTACAAGTTAAAGTCCAATGGGTATGTCTTCGATGTTATTTTATGTGCATAAAATTCATTAAAATCGTTTGATTAATGATAATACTTAAAATGATTTATTTATATGTTTTATTTATATACTCAAAATATTTACTTTATACGTAAAAGGATTTGAAGCTGGCAATATTTTTCCCGCAAAAATAAAAATCCTTGTTTTTTCAATAGAGTTACTTTTTTTAAACTACTTATTGTAAACTATAGTGGCGCTTATTTGCAAGAAAGTAAATGCATATTTATTTATGACAAAATTAATGCAATAAGTATTTTTTCTATAATCTATTGTCCGCTTTGGGCCTAAAATGGGCCATCCCCTTTGTGATGCGGCTGTATGAGATTTTTAAGCTATTGCATAGCTTCTGTCGCGGGCCTTGAGCGCGGCGACCGAATCATGAAATTCCGTAACGAAAAAAACCTAACACTCCTCACTCCGCCTACCATGTAGCTTGCGTTCAACACATTCACACGTTGCGCTTGTAGTGTTTGTAGTGTTTGTGAATAAGCGCGTGGCGTGATGTCACACTGCATGCGCATCATGAAAAGTCTGCCCATCTCTCTCTCGCGTGGTCTAGCTTATGAGTGTGAAGGGGACAGTTAATGTTTTGCTTTTATTAATGTTTAATATAGCGTGGTCTTGTTTTATTATTGTTTTAATATTAAATTATCATTGTCTAATTATAATTGTATAAGTTGATAAAAAATGCTATGGCATCCATAGCTTTACCGCGGCAGTTCCCGAGTGCCACACGTGTTTTTTTTAAGTAATAGAATCCTATTATTTACTAATTATTTAATGAATGAAGTGGGTAATTGGTCCTTAGAACATAACTACCGAGCCTTACGCATAGTTTTTAAATTTCGTTGAGAGCATAATATTGGAGTTGCGATCTCTTGTATATATAAATGAGATCTTTGTTCTGACCATACTTAGATACAAACATAATATTGTAAAACTATGTTCATTTATAAGTATCCAGTAAACGATAGCACCTCATATATTAGCGTTGATGGATGTAATTCTTTTAGCGCGTATGACATTCCGTGAGACCGATACGGGCGTTTATCATTTGCATAAAACTCACATCAATTCTCCGCGGGCTCTGAGAAAAACTGCCACCGACTTCCGTTAATAAATCATTTTATCTCACCCAAAGAATGACTAATGAAGACGGAAAGAATTCTGAAAATAAAAGATTAAAAGTTGAATTCGTTTGAAGAGAAATTAATGCGACCAAATGAGATTCCTGCAGATAATTACATTTAGTTTCGACTGTTTCGTTATAATTTTACGCTGTGTTTTTGATGATAGCTAATTATGAATTTTTCTCATTACATTGTAGAGCTGGGCTAATTAATTAAAAACCTGCTTTCTAATTTGCACGCATTATTTGAGGAAATTATTATTGTGCATTAGTAGCATATTATTTTATGTCCAGATTTTTTGTAGGGCAGAAAAGTTGGATTCGTCATATGGTGTTTTAGTTGTGAAGAGTACCTGTGTAAAACAAAAATGGCCGATAAGGCGATATGTAAATTTTGTAGGAAGGAAGAAAGGGAATTTGTGGATCACGTTATTTGTGTATCCGATGGCTTACTAAAAACTGGATAAAAGGGTTTTTATTTTTTATTGCTTAGGTGTGTGGACAAGCTCACAGCCCACCTGGTGTTAAGTAGTTACTGGATCCCATAGACATCTACAACGTAAATACGCCACACACCTTGAGATATAAGTTCTAAGGTCTCAGTATAGTTGCAACGGCTGCCCCACCCTTCAAACCGATACGTATTACTGCTTCACGGCAGAAATAGGCGGGGCGGTGGTACCTACCCGTGCGGACACACAAGAGGTCCTACCACCAGTAAAAAATCATCACGGGCTGTTATCTCCAAAACCAATGTGAAAGATAATTCGAGTAGTGTTTGAAGTTGAGGAGTAGACTGCTGTTCTATACACTTAAATGACACAAAATATGTTCCGAAGATCGCGATGTCTTGCGCAAATATCTTTGTAGTCCGTCAAACAATAAGATAAAGATCTTTAATCTCCGATACTTATTTTTTTTTTTTCGTAGAAATAGGTATTGTCTTGTATATAATTAGTCTACAATAGAGCTTAATGCTTACAGTGTCTCCAGTTAGCAGTCGAAAAGAATTTGTTTTTCGCACTTGAATGATTATTGTTATGTAATTAATGTACAAAAAAGATGTGTGGTGTATGTATGTGTGACATCGGATAGGAAAGAAGTTCCTTATTATAAAAATATTAATTTTAAGTTATATTCGAGGTATAAAGAAAATAAAACTGGAGGTTTTGCAACAACCCACGGTCATTCGGTAACGTGCGAACTTATTGTGGTACACTTCATTCACGGTTCATATAAAAATATGTTATTATTTGTACGTTATTACAAAGCTAAGTCGTACACTGTGTGCATTACTAATAAAAATCTTACGTTACGGACGTTTTTTCCCGGTTAGGGTACCCCTCCGCATTGGAAGCGGAGGCGCTCGCTGCGGATTACGCGTGGCGATGCGATCTCCGCTCCAGGGGGGAGCCGCGTCCCGGCGCGGCGGAAGTTCGAGCGCGGAAGCTTCAATCTCGGCGTGCCGTGCTCGAAGCGTGGTCTCGCCGCCTGGCGGACCCCGCCTACGGGCGACGGACCGTTGAGGCGATCCGCCCGGTCCTCTCGGACTGGGTGAATCGCGACCGAGGACGTATCACCTTCCGAGCGACGCAGGCGCTCACGGGACATGGCTGTTTCGGTCGCTACCTGCACCTCGTCGCCCGGAGGGAGCTGACGCCGAAGTACCACCACTGCAGTGGCTGCAACGAGGACACGGCGGAGCACACGCTCGCGTACTGCACCGCTTTCGCGAAGCAGCGCCGCGTCCTCGTTGCAAAAATAGGACCGGACTTGTCGCTTCCGACCGTCGTGGCTACGATGCTCGGCAGCGACGAGTCCTGGCAGGCGATGCTTGACTTCTGCGAGTCCACCATCTCGCAGAAGGAGGCGGCGGAACGGGAGAGGGAGAGCTCTTCTTCCCTCTCGGCGCCGTGCCGCCGCCGTCAAGCCGGGGGTCGTAGGAGGGCGTTTGTCCAGCTCCAGCCCCTATGAGGAGGCAGTCTCCTCCCGGTGATGGTCACGGGGCGACCTAAGGGGGTTGAGGCTGCGCCGCACGCTACCGTCACTCTAGCGCGCTGGCACCAGGAGGACGGGACGGCGCGTCGGCGGCTGCGGACTGCGATGCGGTCCGCATTTTCGTCGTCGCTGTCGTCGCCGAACATACTGTTGAAGAGCAACCCGGTCGGCGGTGTATCGCGTTCCGACCCGCAGGCTGGTTCTGGCCCAGCGGGGTATCCCGGAACACCAGCGGCACCGCCCGGGCGGCCTGGTAGGGCCGCCGTACCGCGGAGACCGACGTCGTTGGTCGTTGACTATCGCCTCGACGACCCGTCGGTCGGGCGTCCTCGGGGTGGCGCCGCGTGTTTGGTTGTAGTGTTGACCGCGGGAACCCCCCTACTCTGAACGGGTTCTGACCCCGGACGGAGATCGGACGTCGGGTGTAAGAGTGCAGGGGAGTCGTTTAGTGGGTGGTCCCTAAAATCCTTGGGCCCGCGATCTGCTCTCAACACCTGCAGATCGTTGAGTCTCACATACCCCGCGCGCCCCCTAGGCGCGGGGACCTCGTAGGAGGGTCGGCCCCCGGCCCGAAAAAAAAAAAAAAAACCCTCCGCATCGTCCCATAAGGAACTTCGTTCCAAAACAAACGTATTTGTATGGATACAAATAGGTTTTACTAGAAATTTCTAGTTCAAAATAGTTAAGCAACAACTTGTTTGTACACTTTGGAATTGAATAAACTAGGTCATAAAAAACATTTATATTAAATGAAAAGAAGATGATATTCTGAGATTCTACTTATATAAATATATATATATATATATATGTATATTAAAATAACGCGCACAAAGGCGTCATGAATTTTCTTCTAGCTAAACACAACTAGACTGAAATACTCCACTGACACTGACACTGACATCTTGTTCGTTTCTGTGGCAGAACAATCATGCGGTCCGCTTTGAAGGATACACGATCGAATGCAATCAAGTCTCGATCTCTGAAGGTAGGTAGAATTCATTATTCAAGTATGAATGAGAAGTTCGAATGAATATTCGTCGTCGTCGTCGTCGTCGAAAAATTAATTTACTTAACTTACTACTTAACTGCTCATTTACTTTTATTATATAACTAGCTGTACCCGTCCGCTTTGC
The DNA here is from genome assembly GCF_030267445.1 of Bombyx mandarina. Lineage (NCBI taxonomy): Eukaryota > Metazoa > Arthropoda > Insecta > Lepidoptera > Bombycidae > Bombyx > Bombyx mandarina. The sequence goes on from NC_143213.1 coordinate 4,388,258, forward strand.
TGGCCATTTAAAATTAACATTATTATTCCTCACCTAGATAAAGATTTTCATTATTAACGCCCCCGCAACTGGTGTAGGGAGTCCAACATACATACATATAACTATTAACCTATCCATTAAGTACATGTATTTTCTACATGGATACCAAGTTTCAAGTCAATCGGAGTCATGGTTCAGTAGTTATAACGGAACATCCGTAAAAACCACTGTAGATTTATATATTAGTATAGATTCGAAGGATATACGAGTATCAGTGCTTGAAGTGTAGCCGGTAGCTATCATAGAACACAAGATTTTTGACAGATGTCTAAGGTCCGCTAACGACTAGCGAAGCTATAGATAAAACTTAATTGTATTATTAGTAGCTAGACCATGCCTCCGTATCATCTGCATTAAATTTGATGGAAACAAAAATTTTTGCAGCATAACCCAATTAACATAGCCTTGATTTGTTTCTCTGATTGGTAACGAATGTATGTCTATGGCGAAAAGACATCGGTTATTTATTATTAAAACGGCAACCTTAAAAATATCCACTTAAAATACCAAAATTTTTTCTACCTATGCTGATAGCCTTGAGAGGCTATTTCAGCTTCTACTTGACGTGTAGGTGGGCTCAAACCGGAGTGTTGCTAATACTGGCCCTAGCAAGGGCAGTGCTTCGCAGAATCTACCACTGGATCAGAAACGCGACCCACTGAGAAGATCCGGCAAAAAACTCAGTGGGCTGTAGGTTAATTCACTCGCCGAGCCCTTCGTCGTAAGCGACGGGTTATATGACCGGTTATAATACCACCTAGTCCTTTTAACAGCGTGAATTGCGTATTGTCTAATTTGTTGTGTTTTATATGATATTTGAATTACATTACAAACTCACAATGTAATGCAAAGGTGGGTGACGCGGGTGGTATTCCGCTCTTCAGCTGAATTGTAATTGCTTTTCATTGCATGCAAGAAACTGTTGAGATATAAATCACGAATTTAGAACTGGGAATTATAAGATAATCTGTCTTTGTTTTTAAGATAGTTTACAGAACACCCTTTATTATCATTTAAAACGTGGGTTTATTGACAATGTTGAACATGATTTTTGACATTTCCCAATTATTCAATGTAATTTCTTAGCAATGTACATAGGCGGCACTGAAAATTTCGGGAATTAACGAAGTGACACAACATTACTGTTTAAAAATGTATTTATTGCTTTTCGAAGTATTCTCCGCGAAATTTGAGACATTTTTCCATACGATGGAACCAATCATTGAAGCAACCATTCCATTCGGAAGTTGGGGTCTTCAAAATGGCTGTTTTGTAGGCATCCACAGCTTCTTCAGGTGATGAAAATCTCTGTCCACGCAATTTATTCTTTATTTTAGGGAAAGTATAGAAATCATTAGGGCTTAGGTCGGGGCTGTACGGCGGATGGTCTAATAATTCTATGTTTTCTTGCTCTAAAAACTCTTTTGTTCTGTGCGCGAACTCGCATTGTCGTGATGGAGGATGATGCGGCGGTTGCAGTTCTCTTTACGGAGTTCAGAAACGACCTGTGGCAAACAAATGCTAGCATACCATTCTGCATTAGCCGTTCTTTGTCCCTCAAGAGGAATAGTCGTAACATAGCCGGTTTTGGAGACAAGCGTGGCCACCATCTTTTTTGCAACACTCCGTGAACGAACAATTTTTGTTGGCTTTAACTCATTTTCGAACACCCAAACTCGTGACTGGTTTTTTGTTTCGGGTTTGTACGCGTATATCCAGGATTCGTCACCTGATACAATGTTGTATACAGCATTTGAGGATCCTGCGTGGAATCTTTCGAGAGTTCTGACGCACCAAGTAACGCGAGCCGCTTTTTGCTCTTCACAGAGCGAATGCGGTATCCATCGAGAAAACAACTTTTTTACACCTAATTGTTCATGCAAGATTATTTGTATTTGACTCATGCCAATGTCTAAAGTTGCCTGAATTTCGCGGTATGTCACAAGTCGATATTCCTCAATCAGCTTACGCACATCATCAACGTTTTCTTGGGTGACTGCAGTTTCTGACGACCTTGACGGGGATCATCACTGAGCTTGACACGTCCACGTTGAAACTCAGAAAACCAGCGATAAATTGTGGTTTTGGATGGGGCTTCATCACCAAATGCAGAAATCATCCGGTCAACACACTGTTTTTGTGTTAAACCACTTCGAAAGTCATAATAAATCATCGCTATTGAATTTTCTCGAGTCAATTCCATTTTCTCAACGACTAAACAAGTTTGACAAAACCTCGTGACAAGACCGAGAATCTTTTTTTAAATAAATAAATGGTAATCGGTTTTTAAAACCAAGGAGTTTTCAATTAAAAAGATTTTAATATGACAGGAACAGTGGAAATATTCCATTCCCGATACTTTTAGTGCAGCCCTCGTAATTTCAGTTGTGATGCAGATTCTCAACGACCGATAAAAATACTACTGAACGAATCAACTTAAAACAAATTAAGGTCATAATCAATCATATTTCTTAAAACCCTATTATCTATAAGAAATTTATTGAATAGTTGTTTTACTATATCTGTATCGAGATGATCACTAAGCTTAGTTACTTAAATCTAATTGTATTTAGTTCACGAATACCGATTCTAATTTGAATTACTACATCATAAGGATTAGACCACGTTGCGCCCGCATAAAGCAGCAAATATTCATAAGTCTATTCAAAATATTACGGGTAGTTTCCAAGGTTTCGCGATGAGGGCTTAGCCGACAAAGTTTTATGGCATTTATTCGGTTAGAACGACCGCCAGATGGCGCCCGGAGCAACGTCGCCACTGCACGGCCAAGTAATAACAGAGAACTGTAACCATGAACAAAAACTTTAGAGATTTGATTTGAATGGCTTTCAGATAGAGGAACTATTGTCTTATTGCAGCGGCGCGGCGGTCGTGATATTTCCCGTGATTAAAGTTCGTTTTATGGATGAAGGGGCTTTATTTAAGTATAAGCGTTTTGATTTAGACGAAAACAGCTATTATTTATTTCTTTATTTGTAACTTAATATACTTTTTTTTTATTGCTTAGATCGGTGGACGAGCTCACAGCCCACCTGGTTTTAAGTGGTTACTGCCCATGGACATCCACAACGCAAATGCGCCACCCAACTTGAGATATAAGTTCTAAGGTCTCAAGTATAGTTACAACGGCTGCCCTACCCTTCAAACCGAAACGCATTACTGCTTCACGGCAGAAATAGGCAGGGTGGTGGTATCTACCCGTGCGGACTCACAAGAGGTCCTACCACCAGTGAAGACAGTATAAAGGCGGACTTAATGCCATAGGCATTCTCTGACAGTCTACCTTAGGGGGTGCAGAGATGAACCTTGGTAGGTGTAGTGTGAAGGTGATATTACTTAAACATATGTGTATATATGACATACATAATATTTATAGATACAAATACTCGTACTTAAATAAATACATATACATAAATATATACATATAAAATATATGTAAATAAATATTATCAATTATTACTTTTTTAAGAAGGAACAACCTGATTTATAAATGGAAAATCGGGATGAAGGAAATGTTTTCACCATAAAAAAATCACCTACGTAAATCTTCTAAAGGGGAACTTAATCTTCTGTTACGTCTTGTAGCAGAAAAATCGAGGTCTCTGAAGTCACGTGTGTGCCATTAATTTGGCGACAGATGCAAGAGGTCCATTACAAGCGGGCCACTACATACATCATGGAGTATGTAAATACAGGACACGACCTCATTATGTATGGGCGTTGTGTATGAGTTATTATCTATGCTAGCTTTGTGCTTAACCGCAGGACCCCGGGAGGGAATATCTGTTTTTGTTGTGGAGTTTAATAGTTTTGTTGTAGGATAAACGTTGCGTATGTTTTTGTTGTTCGGGTTTTTGTTTTAGAATTTACAACATATATTTTGTATCTAGTATAAATAATACATTAATTTAGTACGGTAGAGATGATTTATTAACCGATATAAATAATGAAATTGAAATATATTTTGTTATTTTGAAATAAGGTATATTTTAGTTTAAATTAGCATAATAACAAATCCAAACATATCGTTTTTTGTTAGTCTGTTCTGTGCTAATCTCAAACTCGGACGAATCGGCTTTTGGTGCTAGTTTTGGTTATTATCTATATATTAATACGTGAAGCAAAAACTTTGTATCCCTTTTTACGAAAATTGCGCGGACGGAGGATTATGAAATTTTCCACATTTATAAAGAATATAGAGAAGAAGTGCACAATGCTAATATGTTTTTAAAATAATGCATAAAAGATACATTAAATCAATAAAGAAAACATTACACACACTACATACCATGTGTTTGACGCACACACGCACGCCTACTATTTATTGTCAAACTTTTGTTCTTGACGTCTGTTGTCAAATTTAGAATAGATTAAATATTGTTTGTCTTTGTGGTCTTTATTAATAATTTTTTATAGTGTAGCCTTGGCAAAATTTGTGATTATAGAAGTATAAAATACAATAGTGTACAAACATACAATTCCAATTAATTATAGTCGAATTTCGAATACTGCGGGACCTCTAGTCTTTAAAAAAATGAAAAACTGTAAATTACGAAATAATATTTATGATTTGTTTACAATCAGCTTAAATTACTCATTGTTTTGCTGGTTGTGACTGTATTTTATGAGCTACTGTGTCTAACTGATTTTTTTTTTTAGTTAAAATACTTATAACAATTTCTATTAAAATAATTCGCATTTTCGAGAGTGTATTTTGTTCTTAGTTGTCAAATATAATCTCTCCCGTAATCGTGCAGATGCAGAAAACCCTTCGACAAGGTCTTATAGCAAGTCAGCATAAGAGCTCATACAGATTGATGATCATAGATTCACCATGACTCCTTATCTGGCCGCATGATCTGTTCATCACGCCGCTTTGTCCACCGGAGCCTAAAATCGAATCATTAGGACTCACAACTTCGAGTCTCTGGCGTAGAAGCGACTACTTGCAAAATTGAAATAGTTATCAAGCTCACATTCAACTCACCGCACGCACCGATATCGGTTACTTTATAGTACGCGCTGAGGTCCCGAAATGGATTGATGTAGCGGTAGTTATTGCGATAACATTTTGTACATAAACTCAAATACAGTCTCTGAAATAATAACAATAGGTATACTGTCGAGTCTACCGAGAAAATTTACTCATTCGGTGGAAGATCTTTGTCATTTAGACTCTTCTCGCTTTCCCTATACAATAATGCTGATGTTTATCCTTTTTTCTTTTGTTCTTTTACTACCAGCAGAATCTCGACTGGCCATTGATTCTTCTCTTGTCTCTCTCACGTCTTCTTCTCTCACCACGTCTTTGCACACTAGTATGAGAGTTAACAAATTTAAAAATAGTGTATTGAAGTTTTTTATAATTCTTACGCAATTGTGTATTGAATTCTATATATACTATATATACTTATACATTGGTTCATTTTGCCCAAGCCATCCCATTTTTCGATTTTAATTACTTATCAGAACAACGAAGCGCAACAGAAAGGATGATTGTTAGAAATATAAAAAGACATAAAACGTAGTCCTATTATCATGATCAATGATGTGCTATGGTAGTCACAGGTTCGAGAGTATAAAACCGAGGACTATTTCTATTCTGGCTTCACCATGACTGGTGGGCAAGCTCACGGGGCTCAGCCTGAGAGAATTTACTAACATCTGCCCTAGCAATAGCAGTGTTTAGCTGAATCTACCACCGCAAATGGAATAATAACTCACTGAGAAGACAAGGTGAATCAAACAATGGGTTGAGTCTATGACTTAAGTTGCACGTCAAACTTTTTGTCCTTGTGAGAAAAAAAACCGAGCCCAGAATAAGTCCCTGGGGCATTCTTGCTCTAAAATACTATGGCTAGTATAGCTATGCCTATTTTTATAAATTTCCCGTCTCCATTGTTAATATTAAAATTACATTCATCTTATACCTTTAAACGAGCAATTCTTGTATATATATATATATATATAATCTGAGTCTCGGAAACGGCTCCAACGATTTTTATAACATTTGGTACACAAGGGATTTCGGGGGTGATAAATCGATCTAGCTACGATTTATTTTCAGAAAATGTTGTTTTATTCGTGGTTTCCAATAATCAACTTAATCGATTATCAACTTTATGATTCTCCCGACATCTATTGGCGAATAATAATACTATTTTTACTGCTTTAGAGACACAACAAGATGGCGATATAAAAAAAAATCTAGGTCATCATCTAGTAAGGTATAATAAGGCGTAAGTCTTAAAAAGCTATTAAATCTATAGAAGGTCTACAGGCTTCGCTTGTAAAATAAGTAATGTTTTATTGTTCACATACGTTAGATATATTATCAGATTGCGACGAAACTCGGTCATTTACTGTGCGCACGTTCGCAGAGGTTTCTGGAAGATCACAACCGTGTAATGTAGGCAGCATGCGAGTCGCCTTTAAAATGTGTACATAATTTATGACAGTGTTCCTCTTCGTTGTCGCCACATTCATGGCAGAGCGATTGTGGCCGTCATGTTTTCAGTAAAAAGATTTAGTAAGCGAACGAGGCCACGCAGGCTCTCTATTAAATCACGATAAACAGTGTCGCCGAAGTCGTCGTGGCCTAAAGGATGGTTTGATTTAAAAGGTTTCAAAGGTTTGATTTATATTCAAATAGATTCATTCCAGCTATGATTTCATTCTTTAAAGATGGTATGTGAAGAAATTGAGATATTTTTGAAGTCGTCGTGGCCTAAAGGATAAGACGTCCGGTACATTCGTATCTAGCGATGCAACGGTATCCGAATCCCGCAAGCGGGTACCAACGGTTTCTAATGAAATAGGTACTTCGTAAATGTTCAAGATTGACTTCCACGGTGAAGGAATAACATCGTGTAATAAAAATCAAATTGGCAAAACTATAATTTGCGTAATTACTGGTGGTAGGACCTCTTGTGAGTTCGCACGGGTAGGTACCACCACCCCGCCTATTTCTGCCGTGAAGCAGTAATGCGTTTCGGTTTGAAGGGTGGGGCAGCCGTTGTAACTAGACTTGAGACCCTTTTTTTTTTTTTTTTTTAACGCTGGGGAATCCATTTACTGATACCCGGTCGAGAGGGGTAATAGACCGGGTTATGTCGGACTCTGGCGCCTCTAGAGAAGAAAAGGGTGAAGAGGAAGACCAAAGTCCTCCTCTTCTTCCAATTCCTACGGGGAGACTACGCCTTGAGAAAGGCGCGCGAGGCGCTGCGCGGCGTCTACCACGCAGGACCCGCCCCGCAAAACCGACTACCGATTAAACCCCATCGAGCTCCACCATTCCGACTCCACGAAACCTACGGTACCGCACAATGCGCGCCGCAGGCTCGCCGTCGCCGGTACCCGTTCTGACAATAGGACGGGATCCAATCCCCGGGAAGATCCCGTAGGACGTCGTCTCGGGAGACACCGTGAGTGGCGCATAGGACCCACCTTGCGCCGCCTCACCACGGAACCGACAGCAGAGCACCGGGCGCCCTCGCACCCAGTACCCAACAGTCCCTACGGGAGATTAACGGGAGCATCGTGCTCGCGTCGCTCACCCCGCCTTCTTCGCTGAGGAGCCGAAGAGGGATTCCACTCCCTTTCGCGCTCCTCAGGGCTCCAGTAACCACTTAACACCAGGTGGGCTGTAAGCTCTTCGACTTATCTAAGCAATAAAAAAAAGCTAGTTTCTCGTACTTAATCTCCTAAAATGAACTATTTAGGTGGTTAACAGTTTACCTAAGTCACACACCATCTTCCCGCGATTCAACCGGCTTTAATAAATCATTTTCTCCACCATAAAAGAGGAATATTAAATCGAAGGAGGGCTCAGCGAAAATGAGGGCAATGTGAAAAATTGGGTCGTAAAAGGCAATCCCCAATGCGCTGAAACGATGAATGGCTAGATACTTTCAATTACCTCATACGTACTTCTAGAGACCGTGTTAGGGAGATTTAGTGTTTTTAATAAATATATGTATATAATGGTATTGGGTACTCCAGTTTAAGTAAACAACAAAAGGCTTAATTGCGTTTTCTGATAAATGTATAATGAGAAAACAACATTTAAAGCCCTTAATCTAATAAATTTGATAATTTTTAAACAAACTGAACTTTCTTTTTACTGAATGTCAAACTTCACTGAATGAAATCCTTTTTAGAAAACTAAAGAGTTTTAGACTACGAAGGTTTTTCTTTACATGGATTTATAAGTGAACAGGTTACTAGACCTATTTACGTTATTCTTATTTATTAATAGTTACTTTTCAATCGTAAAAGACAATCTTCGATTTACTGTCAATTATGTTGGTGTTCAATGACTATTTTCAATATGACGGTTTCTTTTGGTCGATCTCTCACATGGCTCACACAATCGACGCTATTGACCTAATGGGTTCAAACTTTATTCTGCTACCAGCAAAATTTGTCAAAGTAATAACATGAAATTTTAATTAACTTTATCTAGTTGATAGACCATTTACACAGTTGAAACTATGCTAACTATGATTCTAATTAGCCCGGTCCTTTAGAACTTGTCTGAACAACTTTGTAATATTATGAAGAGCAGTAGTACCGAGGATGACTTACAAAGATTTGCGAATAGCTTCATCGAAACAGAGTGAGGAACAGGAATTTTGCTTCGCAATTTCAAAAGATCAGTCTCAAGCTTAAATCCATTTGAGAATAAACTTCTTAGAGAATAAAATCAGGGGAGCGTACATTTAAATTTCTTGTTCCGGTTCCAGTTGGCGTAAGATGTTTTATTTTTGAAATGTGCTCATTCACATTTGGAACATTTGGATTCTCGATTTACAATAATGAAATATATTATACATCTCACACCGATGACTTCTTTGCAATAATGCGGAAGAGAAGTGCATCGTTATTGCGTCGAGTCCGTGACAGTGGCAACAGTCTTTTGAAAATCATATCGAGCAAGATCGAGGGACTGCTGATCAATAGCCTTTGCAGTAGGCACTTGGAAGGAGAAAAAAAATATGTAATGGTATAAAATGTATATAATGATAGTTATGTGTTAGATTTTTTATTTTTTTTTAAGTTACTAACATAGATTATAAGTAATTATTACTAACAAAATGTTATGGTTTAAAAAAAAAAACTGAAATAAAGTATTAATAATAATAATAATTTACTAGTTAACGTTAGGGGGTAATTGATTCATACAATACGAATGTAAAGGCATGCAAAATGCTTTTTGACGTGACAACGTCTTATAATTCGATGGAGCCGGCTGCACGCACGAAAAAACATGACTCATTGAGGCGTTCCATTTAAGGCTAGAAGTGCAAGCGAGAGCGCGCAAGGAGCGACAAAGAGGTACAATCGGCCTCCGCGTTCGGCAGTGTTCGACATCTGTCTCTCTCCTACTTGAGTGAGCGATGCATCCGCTTGGACAGCACCTATACAATAATACATTTATATGTTTTCGTCAAGTATGAAGTTCAGTGAAAAGTGAATGTGATGTCAATTGTCCATACAAAATATCTATCAAACAAATAAAATTAAAATTTTCATTTGAAAAATTAAACCATTTTATCAGTATTTTCTTATGACGTTGTCACGTTCAACTATCGTCAGTAAACCGACTTTACAGACAACCGATTTTTTCTTGACTTGATGGAACTCTAATAGTTTTGTTTGAATTTTTCTTCTTGACGACAATTCATTGTTTAGAGTCCGTTCATATTTGCTAAATCAGTTTGAAAATACTTTTGAAATTTAGGATATTTTCAGTCTTCGATGCTAGCTAAAACAGAAACCTCATCTCTAAGGCTAAGCCGTTCCGGACGCTGCCTCTAATGCTGTTATGAGATTCCAAATTAAGTAAACATTGTATTAGCCGAAGGAAATTCATTAAGCAAACTGAGTAGATTTTTGCATAATACTTTCGACAAACTCGTTTTCTCCAAGATAACGTCAGATCCGCTGTTAAAACGCTTTTTTGTCAGAGAAAACAATGCTCGTTGCTTTTAAAAAGAATTTCTTTTTTTATGTCGTAATGTAAAAGTTAAACGTTCAGCTTTCTTGATTGTTCATTGTTTTTTCGATTGAAGGCACCCGAAAGTAATTTTGAAGAGTGATTTTCAGTTGGGTGTTGAAGTATACATTTTGTTGAACTTCTTGTAATTTTTTTAAAGGCGAACATTTTTTTTTTATGAAATCATTGACCGGTACTCTGATATTGTAAAGTTTTTGAATATAAATATAATTTAAAAACTAAAAAGAATCACTTTTTAATAACTAGTCGAAATAAAAATTTAAATAATCATTGCTTATCTTGGGAGTTGCAGGCCACAGTAATAAGTTTATTGTAAACTAGCGACCCGCTCTCGCTTCGCTTCGGAAACTGTAATTTATTATTGATTTCTCCACTATTTAATGGATGTTATTATTCATACAAACCTTCCTCTTTAATCACTCTATCTATTAAAAAAACCGCATTAAAATCCGTTGCGTAGTTTTAAAGATTTAAGCATACATAGGGATATAGGGACAGAGAAAGCGACTTTCTATTGTCGTTGGTTTTTTATACGTATGTAAATTTTTAAGTTGATTAACTTAAAACTTATGAAACAAGTCCTCGTTTTTCTCGATCCAGACATTGAGCATTCGCTTTGGGGCTACCCAGGTTGTTTGGTTCCTTGAAAATTATCTTTATCGTTGACTTATGAGACCTTTAAATCGCTTTTACTTTTTGTATGTTATTATGTACGTTTGCAAATTTTTGGCGTAACTTTTCATAATTCAAATGCTTACACAGATAATAAAAGAGTACTAAATTAGAAGCCTTTCTTAAAAATATTTAAATGATAGAAGATTACGTAATTTTTGGCTATTTCCTAAAATGCATTTCATATTCCCACACAGTTCGTCCATCAAATTCTTCAATGGATTCCTGTTTGTTATGCGAATTAAAAAACTTTGTATATCAAATTAAAAAAGTATGATAATTGAAAAAAATGAAGCCGTATCTTTGAAGGCTCATTTTAATTCAAGAGAGGAGGGTAACAAGGAAAGTTTCCATGTTTATGAGAGCCTCCAGTAAACAAAGCGGTGATTGCGTGAGATCCGATCTTCAGTTGTTTGCAGAAACACTCGTATACTGATCTCCACTTGTTATCAAGGCACTCGTTATGGGATCGGAATAAGTTCTGAAAAAGAAAAAGTAGCACTTGGTGTGATGTTTATTTTTACGAAGTTTGTAAAGTGATTGGTATTGTAAAAGAATACGAATCTATTTCCTGAGTTATTAAAGTTAGATGACCTTAATTATTTGTCTAGATATTTTTATTTAATATTATTATATTTATTATACTTTTTTTTTTCTCAGGAGGAAATCGCCGGACTCCCACCCTCCACTGGGGATGGAGGGTGGGGCATGTCGGAGTCGAACCGACTAAAACCTCTTGTCGCTCAACAACCGACGTCCAAACCTCGCATGAGACAGAACTCATGAAGAGGCAAAGGGAGTAAAGTGAAGCGTTTAGTGCGGAGCACATCTCTCCCATCACCCTCCCCCTCGGGACGCCGGGCCAGCGATCGTCGGCGCCACGACCACCAGCCCTCTCGGTCGGCAGGCTGTTCGAAGCCCGCCTAGATGGCGCCGGTTTAAATAGGTTATCCTAAGAAATACCCCGCTGGGTCAGAACCAGCGTGGGTCGAGGATAGCCGGCCTTCCACCACCCGGATGCTCTTGCGTAAAATGCGTGCAGAGCATTATACATAGTGTATTTTACGTGGAGATTATAATGTGGCCATAATAGTAGATATGTTCGAAGCTTAAATCTTTGGGAACGTAACATTGTTTCTAAATATTTCATTTAATATATTTTTATTTTTTCTATATCTATTTTTTTTAATTTACTTTTAATACTTTAAGCACTGACGATTTCATATGGTTCTCAATATAGGTGGCAGCATTTATATTGAGATTGTTATGTTTATGTTTTATACGTAACTTTCCTAGCTTGGTAGTTTCCTTTACTTTATAATCTGTGATTAATTGTCTAATTTCTGTAAGGCTAGAAAGAAATTGACGGAAAGCAAGAGCATGGTTATGGTCCTTAAAATACCAATTACTGTCCCGGGGGGCACAGTGATCTGTTTGTCTTATGTACGGCGTACCTGTCAGTATATAAAAAAATCAATAAATAAATAAAGATATTGCATAATTGATTAATTTTTTCTTCATCTGTTCAATCATTTCAATCATCACAGAATGTTCGTTCGATCGTCATGTAGTATTGAAGGGGGCAACTCACCTATCCATTCACGGGTAGTTGGAATAGTCCTTTACTTCCTTAGGCTACTAGCGAATAGGTAAAGAAAAAAAGGAGAGGGGAGACTTGACGCGTCTCGCGATGTCCCGTCATCTCTCCCTGATCGAGGCCATCTTGCTGCTCTTATTTAGAAGACCTCCCGCTATAGTTTTGATTGGGTCGGGCCACCGCATCGATTTTGCTTCATCTGTAAAAATAAATAAAATTCGAGTGTCTATTTGTAATAATAAAATAACCACCTTTTACTAAATGCGTAAATATGTATACCACAGTACATATACCAAAATATATTTTTTAAAATTTTTGTCTGTCTGTTTGTTCTGACTAATCTCTGGAACGGCTCGACCGATTTTGACGAGATTTTCACTGATAGGTAGCTGATGATATAAGGAGTAGCTTAGGCTACTTTTTTACTTTACCTTCGCGCTTCGTGGGACTCAGCTATCAATAATAAAATTTAATGTTTCCGAAGCAAAGCGGGGCCGGGTTGCTAGTAATTAATATAATTTGACATTGATGATATCTGAGTTTAGTTTGAAGAGGTTTGTTTCCTTTTTTGTTAAAAATTTTGTTTGTGTTTTAATGCTAACAAATTTGTTTTTAAAGCGTAATGAGTACTTTTGGTTTAATTTTGATCTCAATTCGTTTCGGTTTACATTCAACGTTTAATTAACATTGTATAATTAAGTGAATAAATAGTGTCTTACACAGCGAAAACTTTATAAATAAATTGACCCTTTTAGTGTAAGTTATAAAGTAGCTTATTGCTCGAAAGATTTTCGACAGTAAAGAGGGCTAGTGCGATGAAGTGGTCTCCAGAGAAACCACGTAAATTTACTGCTTTTCATACACGGGAGTAATAAAGATAGGGCAGCAGTCGGATACAAAGTTGATAAACATGCCCATAGTTAAATTTGATGTATATGTGATTTTGCACAAAAGTGCTTTTACATTTTTATTAACGGAAAGTGAATCTTATTTCGTGGTGGCAAGGAGTCTAGTATTGACATTTTCCGGTGGGGCATCGCTGGGGGCGAGGTCGTCACTCAATTTTTATACTATCTTTCGTACCCTGTTTGTTCGGCCAACGAAATGTTTACAAAACAAACGAGTGTTTTATTTGCATGTTAGAAAGCTGAAGGTTCGTAATGATCGTACTAATAATTTTTTCATTTGTTTGTTTTAGTAACAATTCCCAAAGTATTTGCTTAAGGTCTTAATTAGTTATACGTTACATTTATTTTAACTAATTGTTAAGTGTTGTGTTTTGTCGTTGTTTTTGTACGATCTAAGTTGTATCACATAAAATTAATGGAGTTACATATACTCGTAAGTTGTCACTTAGTCAAAATACACTAACACTTACGGAATAAAAATATTTGAGCCCAACTGTTTGACTGACTCGGTGGTGCAGTAGTTAGTATCACTGACTGTTGTGCCAAGGGTCATGGGTTCGGTTCCCACGTCGAGCAAACATATTGTGTGAAGAGCAGGTTTGTTTACCCTTTGTCTGGGTGTTTATCATCTACGTATCTATATATTTAAACATATATAAGCATGTTTATCTGTCTCTGGTACCCATAACCCAGAAAATCTTAAAATGAGGCCGAATGACCGTCCATGATTTGTGTCCAGTTATTATAGTTACTAGTGATCCTCCGGTAGTCAACATTCGACTATAATTAATTGAAATTATAAGTTTGCACACTATTACGGTTCTATTGTCAAAGACTTATGATTATACTTCTATAATCACAAATTGCGCTAAGACTTTGTACACTTTAGACAACTATTATAAAGACAAATAATATGTATTTAATCTATGCTCAATTTGACCACAGACTATAAGCAATAACAAAAGTTTGACAATAAACAATTAGTATGCATGCGTGTGTGTCAAATACATGATAGTGTGTGTAATGTTTTCTTTGTTGATTTAATGTATTTTTACGCTTAACTTAAAAATAAAAATAACATTCTGCACTCCTTTTCTATATTGTCTATAAGTGTGGAAAATTTTATACTCCTCCGTCCGCGCAATTTGCGTGAAAAGGGGTACAAAATTTTTGCTTCACGTATTATTAATATATAGATTATAATTATAATTTGAAGAATCTACATCCTAATATGTTTTAGAATCAGGCGCCTTTATGCTTAAATATATTATATTTGCACGACAAAATTCTAACACGTATCTATTTAATGTCTCGTTAACCCATTCGAGGCTTTGAGATAACGAAGTTTCGCAAACTAGCAAGTATTTATATGTAGCTGGTACTTACTGAACTTTGTCCGTGTAATCGCCTCGGCCAATGTCACGGAGAGGGTTTCACACATGGTCATTATACCGTAATTAAGAGTATTGTTTATGGATTAAACGTATGCTAGGCCGTTATAATGTGTTGTAACTTTACAAAATGCTTTAGTGAAAATTATATATTAGTACGTTTTGAAATCGAAAAACTGGAAAACGCGTTCTTGTATTTCGCATGACTGTTTCGTGGCAGAAATAGGACAGTGATATCTATTGTTCAGGATTAAAAATAATTGCTGGTTATATTTTGTATTCGTTTCTTTTTTTTTTTGGACAAAACGACACCGGTCGATCCATAGGCCTTATCATTGAACCCCGTCTAGGATGGAAGAGCTTGCCAGACCCTCAACAGATGAAATCTAACTGCTCAAGGACAGTTGTTTCGCGGGTGCGTATCTGCATAATGGTGTTCCTTTCTGTATGAAGGCGATGTTTTTATTTATTTATTTATTTATTAGGCAGACAATTAACATCACAAACTAAAAAGATACCTACATAAAAAATAACAACAAGTAAAAAAAACAAAATCTGGCTTGCAACATAAGCCATGTGTAGCCAAGCCAATATAATGTTGGTAATTTTTATATAGTTATTGAAAGAAGCAAAAAACCGAATTTGATGAGCTTTGATTGGGTAAGCTTAGTGTGTTATTCGGGTTTACGGGTTAATCTCACGTTTTTTTCTGTCATTTAACCATTTTTTTTTATTGCTGAGATGTGTGGACGAGCTCACAGCTCATCTGGTGTTAAGTGGTTACTGGAGCCCATAGACATCTACAACGTAAATGCGCCACCCACCGCGTAAATGCGCCACCCACGCCACAATTTACAGCTTTCGTGGCTTTCGACTACGAGCTTATTAATTCGTGTTGTATGCATGCTCGCGGCATATATCCGATTGGGTTATAATATAAACAAATAGACAACTTTCAAATACGCAAAATACGCATATTTCGATCACGCAGACGCCGGACTGCAAACAGCGCTAGCAAGAAACAAATCGCACAATACATTCAGTATTTTTAGACGAATATATGAATTCCGAATGCACAAATAGACACTCAAAAGCACCTGCAATGTATTCTTTCACGGTACATTCTTCGTTTTCAATTTACACGACAGTAGCGTTTGTAAGCGAGAAACAGCTCAGCGAACGCATCAATTCGGAGCGTACAGGTGTCCCAACGAGTTTTGTTGTTCGACTACTGAAGGATATCGCTTTGTCTGCACTTTTCTTTGTAAACGTCTCGTGGGTCTGCACTGATGGCATCTGGTTCTTGGTTGTTTTTTTTGATTATTTTTGAAGTTATACTTCTTTAGGCGCGTTCTGAAAAATTTATGAGAGTGAAATTTTACGATGCGCGCGCATCGTGACACGAAATTAACAGAATTAAGTTACCCACTAAATCGCTCATTACAATACGACCGACGTAACTTGGCGAGTCTGAATATAGCCGCAGGTGAACTTTCCGAACCGTACCGAGAATTATCGAATTCATACGATGTCAAGAAAAGGGATGTCCAATATGCGTGTTTGAGGATGTTGTTTAATCGATTTTTTTTCAAATTGATTAAAATTTAAATAAAAAAGAAAATAAATAAATTTAATAAAAATAAAGTATAACTTTTTACGCGCGTACATAAGTACACGCACCCTTTTTTATCAATACTGACAGCATACTGTATATATATCCCAGGACAACATTGTGTTTAAGAATGTCTTCGATTGGTTTATGGGCGGTTGGTTCAACAGCTGTCCGAAAAATCTACTTTGTAAATGTGTCTTTGTAAATGAGATATGTGTATTACATCTCTACATATAATATAAACGAATATTTAACTAGTTACATTAAAACGGTTAAATAAATGTACAGAGCCGTAATTTAATTTAAATCTTATTCAAACTTGGCGGCATGTGCATTGAATGGGTTATTGCTCAAGTAAAATTATACTGGAGTGTAGCTCTGACATCTGTACCGCTCGTAAAATCTGGCTACCCTCAACGGATCACGGCTTGTTCGTACAGTTATATTTTTCTTAATTCATACATTCATCATGAAAATTTAAGGTATCTTAATATTCATTTATTCATGATTTTATGCCTCAGAAGACATTAGAGCAAACTTACTAGGGTACCATTACCGTCACCATGGAAACCGTAGGGTACACCGTTTGGCACCACCGTCGAGTTAGTGAATTTATTTTATTAAAAGAGGATATGCGAGACAGAAATCCGCGGAAGAACTGGTTTAGTTGACATAGCCAAAGTGATTGCTTGGAGAAAGTGGACGTGGGCCGGACACATATGCCCTTGAATTGACTAACGGTGGCGAAGAAAAATACTGGAGTGGAGACCTCGTACTGGACGTCGTAATGTGGGTTGTCTGCCCACCAATGAGATCGACGACCTGGTCAAAATAATTGGTAAGAACTGGATGCGAAAGAGACTGAAAAGAATATAATGCATATGAAGATATTTACACTCAGCATTGGTTGGACAAAGGTTGAGGAGTCATGCGAGACAGGGATATGAGTACAGAGATGGCGTATGGGGGATGTATGTAAGAATCGCTAATGTAATAAGCAGTGGACTACTAATCGCACTAATAATTATGGGTACATTCAAACAAATTTAGTTAACATGCCACGAAAATTTATAAAGGCATTTAAAAAGTTAAAAGTTGAAAACCTTGGGCACGTATTTGGCATCAGAGCGTGCTGAAAGCGCGCTGTAATATGTAAAATATCGTGCACTCAAGATCATCAGAGAGCAACTCGCGAGGTTAGAGCAGATCTTCCGCTTTGCGACGAATGAATTTATTTTTTTAAATATTATCAGCCAATCTCCAGGAAAACGTAAGCATTAGACTTCGAACAATTCGATTCATTCATAACTGTCACCACAAAATGTTATGGCAACGTAATAAAACTAGAACGGTCAAGCAAGATATTCCTGATGAGTATCCGCAAGAACATCTGCACACGACTTTGAATAACAAAGAGGTCTATTAACATATCTTGATTACCGTGCGCAGTACCCACTTTGCTACTATATCTATATAGAGATGTTTTTTTTTGTTTCAAATCAAAATGCAATTTGCAACTTTGTTCTAATATTTTTGTGTGTTCTATTTCAAAGATTAATTTGTTTATGGGTCGGCAAACTTTGATCGGTAGTAGGAAATGTTGCGCCGTATCTTGTATCTGGGTTTGAAGGGTGAGATAACAGCGATATGATGTAATTGACACTTTGATGTAATATGTTGAGGTAGGTGATTTAATTCACGTTTTGATTTCCTTGAGTACCACACTTATTTCTTGGGTACCAGTCAAGATGCTGTATGGTCTCATCATATGCCCTATAAGTTAGTAAATGTAGACAGTCCCAAACTTTGATTACTACTTTCCAATTTAATAATCAGCATAGTGCGGTGTACTTTTATATTGTATGTAAAAATTAAAACAGCTCTATATAATATATTATCGAAACTAAACGCATGAGTAGTTAGCATTGCAAACAAACAAGATATAGATTTCAATCTCTTGATTGCTTCGACCGTTATTCCATTAGCGTTTGTTATGTGTTCATATAATGAAAATGATTTCATTTGATAATTAACATGAAATTAGGTAATTCGGATTGTTGATAGACTTAACTGTATTTAGCAGGTTGCGTACTATTTAGTGTAAATAGTAGTAGTGAATTTAGAAATTACATAGTTGGGAAATTTGTGTGGTCAGTTTTACGTAAATTAAATTTAAATTTCTTTATTTTTGTATTTTTTTTTAATTTTTTTTATTGCTTAGATGGATGGACGAGCTCACAGCCCATCTGGTGTTAAGTGGTTACTGGAGCCCATAGACATCTACAACGTAAATGCGCCACCCACCTCGAGATATAAGTTCTAAGGTCTCAGTATAGTTACAACGGCTACCCCACCCTTCGAACCGAAACGCATTACTGCTTCACAGCGGAAATAGGCGGGGTGGTGGTACCTACCCGTGCGGACTCACAAGAGATCCTACCACCAGTGATTACGCAAATTACAATTTTACGGGTTTGGTTTTTATTACACGATGTTATTCCTTCACCGTGGAAGTCAATCGTGAACATTTGTTCAGTACGTATTTCATTAGAAAAATTGGTACCCGCCTGCGGGATTCGAACACCGGTGCATCGCTACATACGAATGCACCGGACGTCTTATCCTTTAGGCCACGACGACTTGTTGAAAAATTATCCATGAAAATCATAGCCTCATATTTATAGGTTTCTAGAGATTTTAGTATAGTGAAACTTCAACTTCATTTCTCACGAAAAGCTGGAATATTGCTAACGTTTTTTTTTTGTAGATACTAAAGGTGATATTCGGTACCATGAATCAATGGGAGCGGTTAATACGGTGAAGCTCCATTATGCAAACAATCTCTGCGGTTTTTAGTTTTATTGTGGTGTACGGAAAACTGATACATTAATAATCATAATTACAAAGTTGAAATTTTAACTCGAAATAAAACTTTTCAGCGCAAAATGTTACCACAAAATTTTGGCATATCACCAACATATTTAGCAACACATTTTATTCTCTCTACGTGACCCCTGTAAAAGGATTCGCTGGAGTTGCGTTCAATTATTATATGCTGAAATAAATATAGCTTTTTTTTGGGCAGGCAACAGAACCTTCTATGAGGTATTGACACCTAAGGAGCATGCGGGATATGACGCCAGTCTCCGCAGTACCAGTGGCCCGTCAGACAACCCGGGCGATGCCGCTGTTGTTCTGGGATACCCCGCTAGGTCAGAACCAGTGCTCTGAGGAATTGTTTGAGATGATCCCCTCATCTCCTTTTTACCATCGCACCTCCCGCCATCGGAGCAGAGTTCATCCATATCATCTGGAACCGCTACGTTCATCGACAGTGCGTTTCCAGAGGTCTTTTTTGCCACGTACCATCCGGCTATGGAATGAGCTCCCCTGCACGGTGTTTCCCGAGCGCTATGACATGTCCTTCTTTAAAAGAGGCTTGTGGAGAGTATTATGCGGTAGGCAGCGGCTTGGCTCTGCCTCTGGCATTGCTGAAGTTCATGGGCGACGGTAACCACTCACCATCAGGGGGGCCGTATTCTCGTCTGCATACAAGGGCAATAAAATAAATAAAAACAGCCTGTCGGGTCGGAAAGCGATGCACCGCCGACCGGGTTGCTTTTTCACAGTATGTTCGGTGATGACAGCTACGACGGTAACGCTGGCAGTAGTAGCCGATGTGTCGTCCCATCCTCCTGGTGTCAGCGCGCTAGAGCGACGGTAGCGTGCGATGCAACCTCGATCCCCTCAGGTCACCCCGTGACTATCACTGGGAGGAGACGGCTTCCTCATAGGGGCCGAAGCTGGACGAACCCTCTCCTCCAAGCCCCGGCTCGGCGTTGGTGGCACGGCGCCGAGAGGGAAGAAGAGCACTGCTTCTCCCGCTCCGCCACCTCCTTTTGCGAGATGATGGACTCGAAGAATCCGAATATCGCCTGCCAGGACTCGTCTTTGGAACGAGGACGCGGTGCTACTCCGTCAAAGCAGTACGTGAGCGTGTGTTCCGTCGTGTCCTCGTCACAGCCACTGCAGTAGTGGCAAGTCTTAGGCCGCGGCTTGGCTCTGCCCCTGGCATTGCTGAAGTCCATGGGCGACGGTAACCACTCACCATCAGGTGGGCCGTATTCCCGTCTGCCTACAAACGCAATAAAAATAAATAAAAAAAAGTCGGTGTCGGCTTCCGCCGGGCAAAGATGTGTATGTAGTGGTCGAAACAGCCGTGTCCCGTGACCACCTGCTTCGCCTGGAAGGTGAGACGTTCTCGGTCGCGATTCACCCGGTCCGAAAGAATCGGGCGGGTCGCCTCGACGGCTCGTTGCCCGTAGTCGGGGTCCGCCAGGCAGCGAGACTACACTTCAAGCACGCCACGCCGAGATTGAAGCTTCCGCGCTCGAACTTCCTCCGCGCCGGGACGCGGCTCCTCTCTGGAGCGGAGATCGCATTACCACGCGTAATCCGCGGCGAGAAAGAAATACAGCTGTCTTATCCTTATTACATAAAGTCCTATTTATATTGCCTATCTAAAAGTCTGTTCTTGTTTAAGGTGTTGGCTCCGAATATGCTACAGCTTGGATTCAGTTCGACCCTCGCTTCTGAATCGTTCTTGCAAACCCAACGTCAAATTGCCTTTTTATTTTTTCTTTATTGTACATAGAAAAACTCATCGTAAAAGAAGAGTGGCGAGTTTAAATTAAACATGGCTTGTCTTTGCTTTGTCTATTGACTAGTACTATAATGTGTACTAATTTTTATTTCCTGTTACCTCGGGCTCCCAAGTATCAGCTGTTTCTCTTTGACTCTATCCAGAAGAAGGTGGTTCAGATTTCGATTTTCGACGGTTTATAATTGGGCTCTGTACTAGGGTGACGACTCTGTTGAGCGGCTTGTGGTGCAGGGCATGATAGAGGGTACAATACTGCGCGACAGATCACCGTTGCGATGGATCGACCAAATAAAAGTAGCTCTAAATGGTTCCGTCAATGAGTACACAAGAAAGGCTGCAGTACGCGAGGAATGGTAACGTCTTGTGAAGCGCACCACCACCCGAAATCATGACCACGACCATTCTGCAAAGAGTGCAAACGACTAAGAAGAAGAATTAGTTTTAAAAAAATGTAGTAAAAGTACGTTCAAGACTAAATGTAACGAGCTCTAAATACTTTCCTGCTATTTAAAGATTTTTGTACACAATGTGTCTCATTTTAAATTTATTTACAATGAAAAGAGAACTGTACTTTCCAAAGCATTTTTTAATCTATATCGTAACCCAAGCTTTGAGTTTTCTAAATTTGGGCCGACGACCTCTTGAATAGTGAAATGTATTTTATTGTTACGTTATAGCGTTAAGGCAAAGGTAAGTTATGCTAACAAGTGGTAAACGAAGATTGACATTAATGACAAATTTGCCATTTCATCAGGGACAATTAGTATGAACGTCAAAAAAGGTTCGATCGATTTTTTTGTTACTTTTTATGCAGTGACTGCAGTTCGAACTCAAGGTTTATTTTAGGGTTATTGGTTTTCGGAACCCACAGATATCATAATAGAGAAATATGTTATGGTAAACCTTCACTGTAATGACGCTAATCTGATAATTTCGGCCATTAAACCACATGCTGTATGGCATTAAATTTTTTGTACTTTTCATATAATTATAATGGTTATAGTCGCACAAAGACTCTCAGACACCACGCTTTTTAAATATGCTATATATGTATATTGAATGCTCATAATAACTATATATATTATTATATAGGTATCATGAGCTTATTCAATGTTTACCACAACAACATTTACGTAATTTAACAAGAACGATATTATTTTACGATTGAGCAGTTTGTTGTGAAATTATTAAACGAATACTTCATAAAACAGCAATAACGTCCAAATGACAAATTAATTATTTTGAGATAATTAAAATTGTAGATCTGAGGCTATTACGTATTTGCGCACATCAATCGTGAAATCAGTTATCATCCGTTTCATTCAGGATATCTTTTTTTTTCTACATTTAACAAAGTCTATGTATGTTATATGCTTGTGTAGACTCAGAAATGGTTGTACTGATTATGATAACATTTTGAGAAAATTGACCTAGTGAGTGATCCTGTGGCGATGAAGTTTAGTTGCGATTCGATCAAAATCAAATCATAAATTGGCCAGCAAAGCTAGTCGGGAATTACTAGTTTTCAATAAAAGTAATACTTTTAAAAGAAATTGAAATCTTATTAGAACGGCAAGTCAAGTATATAGATTACGACTTCGGACATTTTGTTATAAATTGAATTCAAAACTTTTGAAATATTTATTAATCCCTTTTAAGAAATTTATACACGTTTTGGGACATTGTGTGACATTCGGGACATTTTCATACATACCTTTTTTACAATTCGCAATTTAGAGCCACGAGTTCTTGTTTCAACTATAAAGTATGCCATATTATAAAGTAAGCAAGGGGGAAGAGGTCAACCGAAGAAGAAGAGTGAGTCATGGATGAAGAGTGTGAATGACGATAATAAGAGAGAGAGAGAGGAGTGAATGTTGAGCTGACCGCTGATAGAAGAGAACGGAAGAGAAAAATTAGATGTGCCGACCCCACGATAAGGTGAGGAAAAAGAAGAAGAGACTATAAAGTAAGCTAAGGTTTTCAAACTACCAGTGAATTGTAAATACTAATGTATTTAACCAATAAAGCGAAAAGAAGTTGTTAATTAAAAAATCATGTTTTTTTTAATTACTAGAAATATTGCTAAACTTCTACCCGGTATTTTAAAACCAACCCGTATGTAATAATAATATTGATTCAATCTCTTAATTTACGCATTTGTATAATTTAACAAATATATATATATATATATATATATTTTATTGCTTTTGTAGGCAGACGGGCATACGGCCCACCTGATGGTGAGTGGTTACCGTCGCCCATGGACTTCAGCAATGCCAGGGGCAGAGCCAAGCCGCTGCCTACCGCAATAATTTGGTCTACATTAAAATGCCGTGCTTAGTGATCATTTTGATTACACGCCCGTGAAAAACGATCTTAAAACTACAAAAAGCCATCACCGTCTACGAACAAAATGTAATGTAAGTTCACCATATAACTTCATTTATTAGTGCCCATGGTATAATTACGATGACATTAGCTTATTAAACAGAAATCGAGGTCAATGATTGATCGTCTTCTCGCGTGTCAACTGAATGATAATATAATTAGGTAATTGCATGAAGGTATATTTACTGAGCTTTACTTTATATTTATACTGAGGTTAACAAGGTAGACTAAGATGTTTGAATGAACTACATAGAAATAATAGAGAGAAAGCTTTGAAACAATAATTAAAAAGTGCACAATTGACAGCTCTTTTACTGCATTGAGGTATCTTTTCCAGGTAATCTTGTGCGGAAGGGGTGTTATTACACACAAAACGAATGCGGTTTTTGATCGAGAAAAATCTAAAATGGCTACTGATAATGTACAAAAAAAAAATTCAAACAAAATCAAAACCTTGGTCAGATCACAAATTTAGAAACAGTACATAATACTAACCGTAATCGGAATACTGATGTATTGTATTGCGTGATGAAAGATAATACTGATAGCAGTTAGTTAGGTATTAGTAAATAGACTATGACTATATAATAATAATAAATAATAAATATTTACTAACAATCACGCCACGTTAACTGGTCCCGTGATAAGTTCGTAAAGAACTTGTGTTACAGGTACCAGATAACGGAAATAAATGTAAGATTTTTTATTATACACATACATATAATTAATATACATCCATAACCCTGGAAAAGACATATTTATCATACAAACATCTTCCCTTGGCGGGATTCGAACCCGCGACCCCCTTGTGTAGTGACCATGTCACTTACCACTACACCAGACGGCCGTTGAAATTCAGCACTTGACCTATGTTAGGATTAGAGAAGGTCAAGTGTTCAAATTTGAAGAGCGTAGTCAGTTACATTTCTCTGACAATGGGAACTCCACCCGCGTTCCAATTCACAAATTACATCAAATAACTGCGGTTGATTGACTTTTGACAAAATTAATTTTCCACTGGATAAGCCGGCTGCCAAAACTGTCAGCTCTCCTTTAGCCCTCCTTATTAATTACGGTGGGGAATTAACTGATTATACTTTGATGGTAACAATTATTTGGTTCAGATGTAAGCGGCTCGGAGTTTATGTAAATTGACGTAGCGTTGATTAAGGTCCGAAACCACTAGTTTAAACGCTGTATGTTCAGTTAATTAGGATTGTGGATATGATAGTTTCTGCCTCTGACGTCGGTTTGTAGCTCAGCGAGGATTTTATTAGATCCCACTAAGCATAGTTTCATTATCGGGTATTGGTTTTAGATGATTTTGAGGTCAGCTCGAGGCTTCGTCATCATTTCTCTCAATTTAGCCTAGTCTTCGACTCTTCTTAACCATTTCTTGTCACCCACCCTTCGCCAAACTAGTTTTACCCGAGATTAATTGGTTACTGCCTTCAGCTTTCAGAAGTGTTGCGGTAATGTATATAATGCCTAGCCCACTCTTTAAGGCATGGCTGGTTTGCGGCCAAATGCACAAATGCGGCAGACGACTGACTGACTTCCACGGTGAAGGAATGACATTGTGCAATAAAAATCAAACCTGAAAAATTATAATTTGCGTAATTACTGGTGGTAGGACCTCTTGTGAGTCCGCACGGGCAGGTACCACCATTTCACCTATTTCTGCCGGTTTGAAGGACGGGGTGGCCATTGTAACTATACTGAAACCTTAGAACTTATATCTCAAGGTGGTTGGCGCATTTACGTTGTAGATGTCTATGGGCTCCAGTAACCACTTAACACCAGGTGGGCCGTGATGACATGAACGAATGTTTAATCACATTAATCAGTACATAACCCTGTAATATTTCGGTTCGTTTCCTTTGATATTTAATTCACGCTGATCTGCGATAAATGTAGACGAAAATTTATTCATGAAAAAAAAGTTACATTTTTGATAGTGATTAATTTTAATATTTTTTTTCCGCCATAACTACGATTCCTCTGCACTGATGTTAAATGACAAAAGCCTCATAGAACACAATATTTAAATCCGCTTCATTTACAGTATCGAGTAAAAACTGCGAACAGATTGACCGTGATGCCGTTTCAAAAGTTATCGTTTCGCAATGTCGGTTCTGTGTACCGGTTTTGCGAAACCGCAGTTGAATCGGAAAAACGATTGACAATTTGCCAGCTCTCGGACGAATGTACACGAATACAGTGTAGCTATCATGGAATGGAATAAAAACCGGCACATACCTAAATATTGCAAACGCTATTTATGTTCCGGTCAGCACCATTAGGGCTGTTGCTTGTCATTCTACCGAATAAAACACTCACTGTTTTTATTTGATAACAGTTGCCCGAGCGCCACAGAAGAAAACCTAACAGCTCAAGGGCATCTACTTTTAACTTTTATATCATCTTTTTTAGTTTTTGTAGCAGTAGAAGCAATGATTATTATTTAAAACGCAGTTATTCGGAAAAGCACCTGTGGTTTTAATCAAAGTGAAAACGGATAAGTAGATACTTTAAACGAGCAGTTAAAGATTATCGTTAATGCAATGCCACGTTTGCCATTTGACCTAATTGCCAATTAACGCCGTAGACCGATCCGATTTTTAGTTCCCATTAGCCTTTCGAGTTCCGCCCGTTAAAGTCTTACTGACAGAGTTCAAACTATTTACTTTCTTGTAATGCCACGAAGCAAAAAATACATTTCTTGCTAACTACACTACACTAAGTTTCCGTGAATTGAATTTGCTAAAACTAATACGCATTTTCCTGTGCCCTTACAGTTTAGATCAATACGAAGTCTTTTGTATCGATTGCTATTGAATTGGGTTTTTTAACTCTAGTTTTAATCTCTATGCAAAGATTTATGTGTATAATCCCCATAAAGGGGGTAATGTGTTTGCTGTTCACCGTCATAAAGCATACTATGTCCTTACACAAATAGTTGCTACCACTATGATATTCGTTGTTACCTTTGATGTTATTATTGTTATTATTATTATTATTATGTTGTTATTTCTGTTGTGAAGCGGCTATGAGTTTGAGCTCTAAAGAATGAAGCAGTCGAAATAGAATAAAATTGGGACTTCGATTTCATGTCTCAGGGTGTGTAACGCATACACGTTGTGGCATCTATTATATTGGCACCGATAAAATTTTTACACCGTGTCCATTGAAAGTTGTGAAAAATTTAAAGAGATTAATTCGAAATCTTGGTGTCACTAGATGTCGGAGGATCCCATTCATAAAATCAGTACACGCGATTGTGCCACTATTCGTGTGTGCTCACGTCACGCCGTCCAAATATGGTAACTCAGGTGGAGAAGTAAAATTAGATAAGGTAAACGGGCGAAAACGAATGGAGAGATTGAGGAAGCAGTAGCAGAAGAAGAAGAAGCAGGTGTGGCTCAAGATCTTTTATGATAATATATATAATAGTTAGCAATCCGTGAATTTGTAATTTAAAGACCATTATATTAATGCATTAATAGTACATAGATTACAAACAATAGTTAGTTTCGGTTTGAATGGTGAGCCAATCGGTCTACCATAAAAACTATGACTTAGAACTCAAGGTGGATGGCGGCATCAACGTGGTCTTTGTCTATGGGCTCCGGTGACTGCTTAGCACCAGGTGGGCCGTGAGCTTTTTTATTTTTATTTTGGTGGTGATGGTGGAGCCCGTAGACAACTACAACGTAAATGCCGTCACTTGCCTTGAGACAAGAGTTCTAAAGGTCTCAGTTCTACCAATACAACGGCTGCCCCACCCTTCAAATCGAAACGCATTACTGCTTCACAGCAGAAATAGGCCGGGCGGTGGAATCAACTAAGATGTCCTACCATTAATTACGCAAATTAATAATTTTGCGATGAAAATAATAATTTTTAATGCACGATGTTATTTCTTCACCGTGGAAGTCAATCGTGAACATTTGATAAGTATTCATTATGTTGTGTTTAAAGCGTTGCCTTCGGAGTCACAAGAAAAACTTCTGTGACGAATAAAACACCTATGTATTTAACAATTTACATACACAAGACATAATCTTTTCTAGCCGTAATAGCGATGCGTATTCAGATCACGTATTTTTACATTTGGCTTTCCATATATAACATGGAAATGAATCCGCCCGTGGAAACTAGAGCTCAACGTTTCTGTTTTACTGTTTACTTTGCAATTTTTATTTGTACTGAACTGCTACATCAGTTTTCAATACCAAAGTTTCGATACTCGGAGTTTGCTAAATAACTTTTCTCTGCGCTCTTTTCTTTTTGATTTTATTTCGAAATGTAAAATAGTTGCTTTAGTAGCTTTTTATTAGGATCAAGGTATGTTTGTTATGTAAATAAACTCTGTGTTGGCATTTAAAATTTGTTTGATTTTTCATTTGAAGTAACTTGTGATTAAAAGATTTTTCATTGAGAGTGCTCGAACTTAAAAATAAAATTAAAAAACCTATTTAATGGTTATTTATTGCCACAATTTTTATTTTATTTTAAAGGGTATTCAATGATATTATGTATGTTAAATAATTTTAGCCAAATAACAGCCGCGCCTCCGCTGTAGTTGATGCATCCTGGTGGACTAATTTTGTATGACATCTTCGCAATAATGGGATTCTATTTCACGCAGAGCCCGAGTTGTGTTGGTCTTCAGGGCGGTAATAGACTGTGGTTTGTCTACATAGACTAGAGATTTCACGTAGCCCCACGGAAAGTAGTCGAGCGGTGTTAAGTCACACGATCTCAAGCGCTTTCGAATTTCTCATACCGTATAAGGCAATAAAAAGGCAATAAAAATATAAAAAGTAATAGAAACAAAAATATAATGCTTCCCGTGTTGTGTGGCAAGTGGCGCGGTCGTATTGGAACCACATGTTTGTGAGATCCATACCATCTATCCTAGGTCACAAAAAGTTTGCGTAATATCGGTCGCCATTGACATTGAGCGCGGCTCCTTGTGTATCTTCGAAGAAATAAGGGCCGATGATACCGGCGGACAAGCGTCTAGCCTTTCATGGTGAAATATCACGACTAAGTATGTGTTCGTGCGAAATTTGACAGCTTTACCAATATGGCCGCTATGAGCTGTCAAAGTTCCCTAGCTTCCCTATTGAAAAACCCTATAGGTTCAGATTGATCAGTATATTTTAATACTGTTGCTATATGTCGACATGGAAAATAATACCATTATTTCTAAATATTGTGTTCTCTCAAAATAACTAGAATTTTCCACTGTTATCCTTAATTTGGAATATCGGAACAACGACGTTTCCAAAATCTAACGGACCTTTTAATATTGCAAAAGACATCGACAATAGTTGAAAATACAATTCAATAGAAGGATTTCAACAATAGAGATAGTATTTCCGATATGACGACCGCTCACGACGGTAGCGGATTTCATTATTCTCATATGTATTTCATACACATGAAGGGATCTTTTAGGTGGACACAGGTAAATATCAGCGTTACGGTGAACTAGGCAGTAAATCGACTCGCTTGGCCTCCAGTTCGGGACCCCAATAACGGCCTGTTCGTACAAAATGCGGCTTCAGAATGTACCAATTTACCCTTTCGCTAGCCTCAGGGAGGATCTTCGAGTAAAAGAGCCCGTTCAATCTCCAGTTTACCGGAATGGTACCGTTATTTTTTAAGCGAAATTCTCGGATGACGTCCACGTTTCTGCAGGTACTGTATCTCCGTGAACGTCATAAGATTTCATAAAGCGGTAACGTTTTATTATGAAAATGGCTGGCATTGAGCGAAATTTTCTTTGAAAATTTTTGCACGTGAAGTTAAAGGATTATACATGATAGTCGTATTGGCTGGCATTAACCGAAATTTTCTTTGAAAATTCTTGCAGGTGAGGCTAAGGGATCATACATGATAATCGTATGTCCTGCTATTACGATCTCCACAATAGCTTGAGTTTTTAGAAGCTATTTTGGATGTTCACCGTGTTCTTCGCTTGAAATAAGACGATTAAGATGATTCTTCTGTATTCCCGGTATTGTAATGGCTCATGAGTCCACGTTTGCGTATTATCATCTTATCAGAGAGTTCTTTACATTTTTGTCCCAAGTCAAGTGTTCTCGTTTGAAGGATGGAAGATAATTCGTATTCCCTTTGTAATAGAAACTCGGATTTTATTTCTAAAGGATGACGCCCGCGCTCAGTTCTGTGAGATACAGAAACCGTTGGACACCAGATTTAATTATCTTTGGTTATTAATGAAAAATTTGGGTCTACTAATGAAAAATTGATCAAACCACGTTTTCGTTTAGCGTTAGAAATTGTTATTCACATGATTTCTTCAATAAACTGTTAAAATCAAATTAGTAGATCCAAGGATAACTTTAAGATATTATATTGAAATATTCGGGCTGATCCAGGTTCGCTCGGGACTTTAACAAAAATTTTATGTAATTTTTTTTCACCTTGGGTTATATTATTGAAGTTATAGTAAAAATTCCTAATTTTTGTTAAAAAAAAATATGCCTATGTCACTCGGGGATGGTGTAGCTTCCAAGCAGTGAAAGAATTTTTCAAATCGGTTCAGTACCTAGTTTCGGAGCCTATTCTATTTTTTTTTTTTTGTTGCTTAGTTGGGTGGACTAGCTCACAGCCCACCTGGTGTTAAGTGGTTACTGGAGCCCATAGACATCCACAACGTAAGTGCGCCACCCACCTTGAGATACAAGTTCTAAGGTCTCAAGTATAGTTCAATACAAACAAACAAATCTTTCTTCTTTATAATATTAGTATAGAAGTATAGATACATTTAACGTGAAAAGGACGTTATCCGAAATCATTTTCGTAGAATTAATTTCGGGATTGCTTAGATATGAATGTGATGAGTTCGGAGCGTGGAACCCGCCGGCTGCTGCTAAAAGCCTGTCAGCGTCGCTTTACCTTCGTACACAAACATAGTATCTACATGTGTAAATAATCTAATAAATTTCTTATTAAACTTGTTCACTAAGAACTGGTGGTAAGACCTCTTGTGAGTCCGCGCGGCTAGGTACAACCGCCCTGCTTATTTCTGCCGTGAAGCAGTAATGCGTTTCGGTTTAAAGGGTGGGGCAGCTGTTGTAACTATACTTGAGACCTTAGACCTTAAATCTCAAGGTGGGTGGCGCATTTACGCGGTAGATGTCTATGGGCTCCAGTAACCACTTAACATCAGGTGGGCTGTGAGCTCGTCCACCTATCCAAGCAATAAAAAAAAAAGAACCACCGGATGTTAAATGATTACGTGAAGGTTGGTACAGGCATGACGACGGTGAATATTGCCATTCGCAAATGAGATGTGAGTTTTCAATCGTATTGTAATAATGGTATCCATCCTTTACAACTTAATTATTCGATATTAGTATGACTGCCTCGTGGCAGAACTATTTAGGGAGGGTGTTAAAAATCACCCGTTGGAATTCATAATACGTCCTAAGACTAAAAAACTAAAGTAAGGTTAAACTGGAAATCCTACTTAAAAAAACACTGCTCTTACTCGGAATAACTGTGTTAAAAAAAAATTAAAAAATGCTATTAACTTTTTAAGACCTAGTTTTTACTAGCATTTTAACTCATATTCTGTATTTTACGCACGACTTTAAAAACTAAAAATTCCTTGTTTCCGATTTTAGAACAAACAAAGCACAATAAGCGCGTATGGAAATAATAATAATAATAATAATAATAAAAACATATTTACAGGCATTGGCTGAACAAGAAATACGGATGAAATTGATGAAGATGTATTTTTCTTGAAAATTTTCCTTGTTTGGTTTCTCTTTTAGCTTTCTGAATACTTTTGATCAAGAAAGGTTTGATGTATATTCGAATAGATTCATTCCAGTTATGAGCTCATTCCTCAAAGAAGCTATGTGAAGAAATTGAGATATTTTTGGAAACATTATATGCATTATTAATGTTTGTGGTTATGACAACGGATGATTTTTTTAATTTTTTTTTTGGTTTCTATGCTTTTGTTTCTCTAGTGTTTTTAATTTGTTTATATTGGTGAGAACCTTTAATTGGCTTTTTGTTTCTATTATTTGTTATATTATTATACTTTGTTAGTTGGCTGTTGGTTCTCCTTGTATTAAATAAATAAATAAATAAAAAATTAGGTGTTAAAGTATGAAACTTCCGATTTGTACTGAAAAAATAATTTTTTTTTTTTTTTTCATTTAACATATTTATTTAATAAAAATATCTATCATTATTATCTATATATTGCTGCCATCTAATACGAAGGTCATTAATGCCTTTGCGATAGAGCTCTAGTGATCTAGATTCTACAAACTGTGTGAAAGCATTTTGTACTGCCTTCGGGGAAGAAAACTTTTTATTACGTAGAAAATTGTCCAAATCACGAAAAAAATGGTACTCCGCTGGAGCAAGGTCTGGAGAATACGGAGGGTGACGAATGGTTTCTAATTGCAGTTCCTGTAGAGTTAAAACGGTTTCTCGTGCTGTAAGAGGTCTCGCGTTATCATGGAGCAATAATGGTGAAGATCGATTCATGAGTCGGGGCTGTTTTAATGCAAGTTTTGCCATCATTGTTCGGAGTTTAGCACAGTAGACATCTGTCGTTATTGCTTGGCCAGATCGGAGAAAGCTATAGTGAATAACACCATGCTGAGACCACCAAACAGTTACAATTACCTTTTTATTGTTAAGCTTTGCTTTAGGACACTATTGTGGCTGCTATATTAAACAGAAGGGCTTAAGAAACAAGCACAGTAGAAGTATTGAAAGCGGAAAACACAGTTATAGCACAAAAGCATAAGCAGGCGTTACATTTTGCGGGTAGGCTCTAATTAATGTCAGGTCGGTGCACCGACGGCTATGCGCGGGCGATGACGTATCACCCTGACGTCACAACAAACCGGTTGTAGTGTGTCCGTTGCGGTCGGTAGTGTGCATCGACACGGCGGAAATTTATGTCGGAATTAAATGTTAATTTGTGGCGTATTGAAAAGTGTATCATTTGTGCATAAGTATATATGTTGGAGTAGCAACAAACCCGAAACATCAGAAGTCTAGACACATCAATAACAATCACTTTAAATATAAATAGTAAATAAAGAAATATTATTCCTGTTCACATTATAATTTATTAATTTGCCTATACGGAACAGCTAGAGAGCTTCTTCTGAGTTTGAATGAAAAGTAATGTTCAAAGTTCCAAAACGTAAGCGTAGCAGTAAAAGTATTGGTGAAACATATAAATATTCACTTTTAGTTTAAATTCCTTTTAGTGGTCTTAATATACTTAGTTACTGTGAGGTCTTTTTAGTGGTCTTAATATAGTTACTGTGTGGTCTTTTTTGCGGTCTTTTTTTATAATTTTTATCAGTTAGATTTAAGAGCTCACGACTCGCGTAGTGGTACCATAAGGTGATTTGACGTTTGTTAAACTAGGCCGCGATTTACAGCGGCTTGGCTATGGATGTGGCATTGTTGATGTTGATGAGCAATTACTATCATCATCATTATCCTGCCCTTCTCCCAGTCACCTGGCGTCGGCGCAACATGTTTTCTCCTTCCATACTCTTCTATCATATACCATTTCTTCGCTCACTCCCCTCCTACCCATATCGTCTTTCACACAATCCATCCATTTCTTCTTAGGTCTACCTATTCCTCTAAATCCCTCAACATTCATAGTTAACACTCTCTTAACAACCTCATTTTCATTTCGTCTCATCACATGTCCATACCATCCCAAACGTGCATGATGAGCAACTACTATATCACAATCATGATATTCTGCCTTCGAAGAAAACGAAAGAGATTTCCTTATTAGTAAGTAAGAGGATAAAAGTATTTTTTTTATTTATTTTTATTTATATGTTGCATTTTACAAAACATCTTGCTGTGATGCTTCTTAGTCATCTTAACATTGATATTTAACCACATATTATATTATTCTCTTATTCTAGACATTACGATAACAAACAAAATTTAGAATTTAGAATGATACTATAAATAATGAAAATTACTTTTACGGTTCACTCTCACGATTTTCATTGAGCTTGGTCAAGGACGAAAAAAATGTACGCAAAGTATTAGAAAAATCGGTAATGTTATAACGACAATAAAAAATGCGATATTAAATCTTAAAGTAGTTTTAATTTTATTTAAGACTCCCGACAACCGAAGAAAATACTATGATCTTTATTACTTATATTTAATGAAATAAGTGAATGACACATACGCTTATCTCATAACACAATCTAGCAACGTAAATTAGGTAATAAATGTTGCAGGCAAGAGCGATGTAGAGTAACGAAGTTGCCTCTACGAGCAGCTAAAAAAATCGAGGAGAAAGACAGCAAAAAACTAACTTGTTTAGCCAGACTGTAATTGCGACGAGGGCTTACCAAGATAAGCTCGTTTTTTTTAATTTTCCTTTTAGAAATTACTTGAATTCCCCCGTTGAATGAACCACGATTGTGCCTCACATACCTACTCACTCTTGGGTATGTTTTGTTTTATCTTAAAGAAGATTCGGGCTTGCGATATTTTTGGAGTCCGTTTAATTGGTTACGTCATTACGTTATGCCAATAAAATGACTTTTTGGCGGGAACGCGAGGAGTGAAGTTGTGTGATTTGTTTTAAAGTAAGGAGTGAAGTTGTGTGATTTTTTTTTTTTTTTTTTTTATTGCTTAGATGGGTGGACGAGCTCACAGCCCACCTGGTGTTAAGTGGTTACTGGAGCCCATAGACATCCACAACGTAAATGCGCCACCCACCTTGAGATACAAGTTCTAAGGTCTCAAGTATAGTTACAACGGCTGCCCCACCCTTCAAACCGAAACGCATTACTGCTTCACGGCAGAAATAGGCAGGGCGGTGGTACCCACCCGCGCGGACTCACAAGAGGTCCTACCACCAGTAATTACGCAAATTATAATTTTGCGGGTTTCATTTTTATTACACGATGTTATTCCTTCACCGTGGAAGTCAATCGTCAACATTTGTTGAGTACGTATTTCATTAGAAAAATTGGTACCCGCCTGCGGGATTCGAACACCGGTGCATCGCTTCAACACGAATACACCGGACGTCTTATCCATTAGGCCACGACGACTACAAATTGTTGTGTGATTGTTTATTTAGTGTTTCTTCAGGTTTAAATAATAATATTATTATGTAATAGCGGTGGCTTATTAACTGTTTAGTATATGTGAAAGTGCACAAATGTGGGAAAATGAAACAAAGCCGCTGAACGTAACTTCTAAAAAAAACCCATTGAAAAAGTCTCACTCAGTAAAT
The DNA here is from genome assembly GCF_030267445.1 of Bombyx mandarina. Classification (NCBI taxonomy): domain Eukaryota; kingdom Metazoa; phylum Arthropoda; class Insecta; order Lepidoptera; family Bombycidae; genus Bombyx; species Bombyx mandarina. The sequence goes on from NC_143213.1 coordinate 4,422,875, forward strand.
GACCACCATTTTACTGAGATTATTTTTCATCCCATATCATCTCATCTTATTTCATTTCATAATATCATTTTTTATATAAATAAGTTTTCGTTAAAATCAAAATAAGACTTGACCTAATGGTTCTAGATACCAGGTCATAAAATCCCTTAAAAATATATATTTCAATAAATGAACAAAATGTCTTAGGTAATCCGTACAGCTTTATAATTATATAATAGTTGCAGGCTTACTTCCAAATTCTATATATACAACGGTATTCTAAGAAGCTAAAACAGCAGAATTTAGGTTAAAGTTAAAACTGTTGAAACCCCAATCAGCATTATCCGGTGGCTGTATAAATTTGATATGCCATTGTGAAAGTCAAAGCTGGCATGTTAGTGTTCCTGATTGAATGGGGGAACAATTTTCGTTCGCTAACTGTCCGAATACAGAGTGTTAAACAAAAAAGTTTTCAACTTCTGCGTTAATTGGTATAACTGAACACTGGAATTCGACGTTATTCGTTTGCCATTTTTGGTTCATCCATTTCGAATTTGATTTATTGTTCTAATGGATTTCCAGACGCGAACAACTCGCTTCTAAACTGACTAATGTTTTGAAAGTCTTATAGGAATTGAGTCATCTATTATGATGAAAAAGTATTCAAGGTTTTTACTGGTGGTAGGACCTCTTGTGGGTCCGCACGGGTAGGTTCGCCTGTTTTTCGTGCGGGCGTGCGTGCGTGCGTGCGTGCGTGCGTGCGGGCTAATAAATAATAAATGGTTTGATACATCGAAGGTCAAATAAGATTTTTTTACCTTTTTTTTATATTTATATTTATTGCTTAGATTGGTGGACGGATTGGTTACTGGAGCCCATAGACATCTACAACTTAAATGCGCCATCCACCTTGAGATATAAGTTCTAAGGTCTCAGTATAGTTACAACCGCTGCCCTACCCTTCAAACCGAAACGCATTACTGCTTGCTTCATGGGCGGTGGTACCTACCCGTGCGGACTCACAAGAGGTCCTACCACCAGTATGTACCCGTTAATATATTTTTTAGTTAAATTGAGCATAGGCCAATCTTATTTACGTCAGTCGAATTTGATATAAAATTTTGTACAATTTAATTAAATTAAATTATAATTTAGGAACAACGTACAATGAACAACAACAAAATCAATTTGTATTCTTTTAGCGTGATTCGAAGAGAACGGCACGTTAAGCCGGGCTTTGAATTATTCAATATATGTACATTTGTATGTAAATACGTGACTGCAAACCCGAATTTTAGATACATAAGTCAAAGCTGGAAGACTGCGGTTAGTATTCCTAGTTTTGACTAATTGCTTTAAATTTGTATAACGACGATGATTGATTTCTATATAAAAGCCCAAGGGATGATATTATCGGTTCGGTAAATGACAAGAAGCTCCTGGTAAAACTGGAAAAGCCTCCGGACCACCAGTAATCTCTCAAACATAAAAAAAAAACAAGAAGCTGTTTGAAAGAAAATATGTATAACATTGCTTTAATTATGCATTCTGATTTGAAATATAGCATAACTGAATCGCCTCTATGTACTATTTTTTATCTTTTACATCAAAGTTTGAATTTGTTCTGGAATACGAGTAGTTAAAAAACATGATTGTCGGATATGGTCGTAAGTTGAATCCCTTGTCATTGCGTTAGTAGTTGCAACAAGAAGCTAGCGGATTTTAAAACTATGCTCATGTTATAAGCAGAGAGATATCGTGATCTACTAAATCAGCTAATCGTTCATATTAATCACTAGCGACCCGCCCTCGCTTCGCTTCGGAAACATTAAAACACACATGAAACAAAAAAAAAAAAATAAAAAAAAAAGTAGCCTATGTTCATCAGGGACAATGTCGGCTTCTAATGGAAAAAGAATTTTTCAAATCGGTCCAGTAGTTTCGGAGCCTATTCGAAACAAACAAACAAACAAACAAACAAATCTTTCCTCTTTATAATATTAGTATAGATAAGAGCAATGAAAGAGCGTTGTTCACTACTCTATTATGTGATGAACGTTGTCTTCAAAGTCAATGATAAAGAAAAAATACAAAGTATCTTCCAATATCTATATGTAGTTATATATAAAATGAATTGCTGTTCGTTAGTCTCGCTAAAGCTCGAGAACGGCTGGACCAATTTGGCTAATTTTGGTCTTGAATTATTTGTACTCCAAAGAAGATTTAAAAGGTAGATAAATATGAAAATGCTGGGATTTTTTTTTATTGCCCTTGTAGGCAGACGAGCATACGGCCCACCTGATGGTGAGTGGTTACCGTCGCCCATGGACTTCAGCAATGCCAGGGGCAGATCCAAGCCGCTGCCTACCGCAAGTCGCTGCCTACCGCATAATTAAATAAAAATGTCAATTTTTTTCCTTTGATGTGTCCCCCGTCGGACGGCTTCCTTTTGTTTGTTTTAAGTTTATTTAATACAAAAGCTTAGGTCTTTTATTTATCGATTGAGGCACTACGAAGTCTGCCGGGTCAGCTAGTTACTTAATATTAAATTAATCGCGAATTAAATTTCTTACTGAACGGTGAGTGCGCGTCTATGGCGCGTTTGTGTCTTGTTTAGACTGTACACAATTCGTTTAAAATATGTTCAGCCTCTGCTATCTTTCTCGATCGATTCTTTTAAAGTTCCAATTTAAAAACCATAATTAAATTCCGGCCACGTTTTAAAACTCTTACTTTTAGTTGGGCAAACTCAATTACGTCCAGAACAGACCAAACAAACAACTAATTTACATCTCATCTCGTTTTGTCTCATAATAAAAATGTCAATTACCTATTCAGTAAGTTTTAAATGGGCAAAGTTTTACTTGCGTTGCGAAGATGTCACGAACTCAGTGCGGTGTACTCGTTGCCATGAGTAAAAAAAAAAAAGTTTTGATGAGTTTCTTTCGCTCGTTGTGCTGGTACCTCGGAGTGTAACGAGGGAAACGTGGTCATGGTAATGTAAATAAATGTACTCGAAGAGAGCACTCGGCTGCTTCTAAGCGAGACTATGTTGCTGAACCCAAACAGATAAAAGCAATAGTTAATCCACCTCTAATAGTAGGACATTGTTTTTTTTTTATTGCTTCGATGTGTGGGCGAGCTCACAGCCCACCTTTTGTTAATTGGTTACTGGAGCCCATAGACATCTACAACGTAAATGCGCCACCCACCTTGAGATATGAGTTTTAAGGTCTCAGTATAGTTACAACGGCTGCCCTACCCTTCAAACCGAAACGCATTAGTGCTTCACGGCAGAAATAGGCGGGGTGGTGGTACCTACCCGTGTGGACTCACAAGAGGTTCTACCACCAGTAATTACGCAAATAATAATTTTGAGGGTTTGATTTTTATTACACGATGTTATTCCTTCACCGTGGAAGTCTACCGTGAACATTTATTAAGTACATATTTCAGTAGAAAAATTGGTACCCGCCTGCGGGATTCGTACACCGGTGCATCGCTAGATACGAATTTACCGGACGCCTTATCCTTTAGGCTACGACGACTTCGAACTCGCATATCCATATCCATGTTCTATTACCTTTTTTTCTATCGTAAATCAGTCGTCAATTCTGGTTTGACGTAGCAGCTTTTACGAAAAACAATTCAAAGTTCAACCTTACACGTCGAGGTGATCATTTAATATCTGCCGTGAGCTTGGGTACAGTGCAATCAAGCAATTATTTCGATTTATTTCAAAACAAACAAGAAGAGAGACAGACAGGCTTAAATTCACGAATTCTAATTGAGTTTTTTTTTTTTTTTTTTATAACAACGAGAGGCAAACGAGCAAGAAACAAATGCGTTTACTATTAGGAAAATCAACGGATAACAATGACCGTTAAGATATTTGCGGAGACTGCTTCAACTTTGCATTAAAAGGTCGCCTATTCAATTTTTCCCCGCTAAAACTTCCCCAGAGAGCCCTTGTTGGCTTTTCGTAAATAGAAACGCAAATTGAACCTCAGCTAAATGCCAATTTTGATTTAGTTTCCAGATTGAGTTTACTATCACTTTCTAGACCTTTTTGATTTGTTTATGATTTTACAATTTTGACAATTTATAATGTAAATTAATCTATACTATAATATAATAAAGCTGAAGAGTTTGTTTATTTGTTTGTTTGAACGCGCTGATCTCAGGAACTACTGGTCCGATTTGAAAAATTTTTTCAATGTCAGATAGCATATTTATTGAGGAAGCTAGTAATTAATAATACAGCTATTTACAAGTTTACAAAAAGTGGTAAGTTAATTTTCGTTAATTCATTATCTGATTTTTAGTGGATCTATGTAAAATACGTACCTGTTACATTGTTAGCTTATTTATGTGAAAGTGTTAAGCCGATTTGTTGGATATCTAAAAACAACGATAAGTTTTTAGTTCCTAATACAATTTTTTTAACGATAATATCTAAATTACAGCAACTACTTAATTGATCGCTGTTAAAAAAAACTTGATGGCAGTATTTAAAACGAACTGATTGATGCACGAATTAAATGGGTTCGTAAAACGCGCGCCAACCGTGGCCGTCAGTGGCCTTACCTGCATGTATGTGTATGTTTATTTGTAAATATTGTGTCTTCATAATCATTTTGTCGTGGCTTTCGAAGGTTTACGCATTATGAACATACTATACAAAGCCGCCACCAATCGTTATAGACTGTTTTCTAACCTCATAGCGTCCAGAAATCGCTATGGGGTAGCTAATTCCAGAGCTGGATTGTATGTGGTTATAATGATGCCTTGAAACTTTACTATCGATGATTGCAGCGAATCCAGGTAGCAGAGATAAGGTTTCAAAGTATTTTGTATAATACAAAACACTGAGATCACTAGTCGCTTCGTGCACTTAAAGGTGTCTATAGCTTATATTTTAAAAAAAAAAACGAGTATTCTAAAAATGTTATACGACATATTTAGTTATAAAATTAATAATGAAAATAGTTCTAAATCTTGTCTTCTAATTTATCTTGTAGCCTAGATTATGGATTCGATTTTATTACCATAGTGGAGCAGATTAGCTCACAGTATCTCTGGTTTGAAATGCCTGCAGGTTACTTTAAACAATTATATGAACTCCTTCGTCCACCCTGAGATTTAAGTCTTCATTTTTAAGAAATGATATCTATATTTACCTTCGAATGAAACTAAGGAATAGTGTTGTGGCAGATTGAAAGGTAACAATAAAAATCGGCACGGGCTCAAAATTCAAATTACTTTCAAACATAACACAGATTCAAATTCAATTAATCGATTTGAATATTTATTAACTTCAACAAGTTTTGTCTGGCAACTTATTTAACTTAAATGAGTGCGTATACTATATTCTGCTATATTATAAGGACGCGTAGTTCAATATTCCAAACATATTTGCATAAATGGGCATTCAATTCGATTGTTCGATTGAGGCTTTCAATGTTCACTGTGCAGAGGTATGAGTTTGGATCGAATTACGATAATTCAGAACTTAAATGAATTAAAATCACACAAGAAATTGTTTAAATAATGAAAACACTGTTTCTTTGATTCCAATTAAATTAATACTTGCAAGATAAATATCGAATAATAAAATATAAAGATCGCGTAACAAAATATATGACGGCGCCATGGATGGTTGAGCCGCAGTTCCGTCATGTCAGAGTGGTACGAACACAGAAGATACCCTACCAGAGGTGATTACACAATACGTTATTTTTTACTGATTTTATTTTTACTACATAGTGTAAGTCGTTCGTGATCAGGTGTGAAAAATATTTATTTCACACCTGATCACGAACGAAAATTTGGTATCTGCCTTCGGGATTTGAACACTATCATATTTGCATCGCTCACTACAACTTCACACTCTAGAATAAAACTCAAGTGGTTCTTATATGTATACTTAATAACTTCCGGCAGAACCTTCAAAGTATTGCGCAACTTTTTCTTTTTTTAATTACGTTGAAACATTTTTTATCTTAAATTAAGTAACCGTTTCTGGACGAGACAAATAAACTCTTTGTTCAAAAAAATTTTAAGAATTTAGACCGCCTCCTTTATTTCTTTTTCAAATGAATGGAAATTTAAATACAACACTTTTCTGAGTGGTAATTTTGTCTGTCTTTAATCAAGAACTAATATTTACACGATGTTAGACTTTCTTATTTATCAAACGGACATATTAAATACTGTTTTAAACAATTTTCTCTGATCTCGATATATGACAGGAAAATTTCAAACACCGTTAGCTTCACGTTAACTCTTACATCTTTCCTTAGGACCGTAGTTAGTTATTGAATCCCTAGTTAAAAGCCCGTCATCGCATCTCCCCTACTACAAAAGAAATATTGAAGCGAAGAAGAAAAATTGCAGCTTCATAATAGGAAATTTACTGAGTCTGTGCGATTACTTTTTATCGTCATATTAATCTATACTAATATTATAAAGAGGAAAGATTTATTTGTTTGTTTGTATTGAATAGGCTCCGAAACTACTGAACCGATTTGAAAAATTCTTTCATTGTTTGGAAGCTACACTATCCCTGAGTGACATAGGCTATATTCTTCTTTTTTTTAAATAAGGCATCCTTACTAAAATTCCAATAATGTAACGCAAGCTAAAATATGCTTTACATCGCGTGCACTGAGAAAACTATTGATGATAGAATAAAATAATGTACTACGACTTTGTAGAACACATTATTATTTACAAAAGTGTAGCGACAGCATATGTCTGACTATTATAGTTATGCCACAATAAGTGTTAATTTATTTTAAAAAAATAAAACAACGTCAAATATAATTTTTTATAATTTATAATTGCAAGCTTTTTTATAATTGTGGGTTTACTGGTGGCCCGGAGGCCTTTCTAGTTTCACAAGGACAGGTGGGCGAGCAAGGGTTCAGCCAGTACAAGGAAGCTCTGACTCAATAAACTCAATGGCTTTTGTTTTGTATGTATGAGCTTTTTACGAAAATTTGAAAAATAATAAAATAAATAAAAAATAAAAAATAGATAAAAACAAATATAATTGAAATGAAAATAA